>NC_141546.1:94359500-94680500 GCF_021556685.1 Rattus norvegicus
TTGGTTTTTTGTTTGTTTTTTTTTTTTTTTTGTGATGTGTGTGGCCATCATATGTTAAGCTTATATACTTGAAAGTAAATTCAAAAGTTACTGAGTCCATCTAGCATGTAGGAGGTAGAGGCAGACAGATTAAGAATTCCAGTTGGTCCTTAGTTTTATAGCAAATTCAAGGCTAGCCTGGGCCACAAGGAGAATTTGTCACAAACAATCAAACAAACAATGAATGTGATTGCTTTGCTATAAAAAAAAAGGGAACTTTAAGATTTTTTTTTTTTTTTTTGGTTCTTTTTTTCGGAGCTGGGGACCGAACCCAGGGCCTTGCGCTTCCTAGGCAAGCGCTCTACCACTGAGCTAAATCCCCAGCCCCTAAGATTTTTTTAAATTTAAAATTACATTTAGTTTTCAAAATGAAAAAGTTAGACTTTAAATAATCTCTTATTATTTGAAAAGATTTCTCAGTAACAGTATTTTGTGAATGAGAAAAGCCTTTATTTTTATTTTCAAGAAATGAGAGGCCAGACTAGGTATAATCATCAGTACCCTTTGTATTCTTGACTAATGATTATGTCTATCGTTATTATCATGTGCAGTGTGCATGTGCATGATATGTGTGTATCAGTACAGGCCCATACCTGACATGGCTCTTGTGTGTGCACGTCAGAGGACAACTTTCAGGGGTTATTTTATCTTTCCTTAATGAGACCTAGGGGCTAGACCCAGGTCGTCAGACTTGAATGGCAAGTACTTTTTACTGCCTGAGCTCCCTTGAGGGCACTGTGTGTGCAGTTTTGATATGCTGCATATGATTGCAAATTTGATGATGTATTTTATGAGAGTTATAAAGAGTCCTATGACAACTTTGCAGAATTATCATCTATGTATGTTTCAATATAGGAATTCTTTGTTTTAATTTTTAATTCTCCTTTCATATATTACATCCTCACCATAGTTTCCATTTCTTTCTCTCCTCCCAGCTGCCTCCATCCCCCAAATTCCACTCCTTCTGATCTTTCTTCAGAAAAAAAGCATGTCTCCCATGGTTATCAACCAAGTTTGCCATATCAAATTGCAGTAAGACTAGACATCTCCCTTCCTATTAAGGCTGGCCAAGGGTCCAGAAAGCAGACAAGAGTCAGAGACAGCCCCTGCTGCCACTGTTTGGCGTCCCATAAGAAGACCAGGCCACCACAGCTGCACATAATGCAGAAGGCCCAGGTCAGGCCCATGCAGACTCCCATGTGGTTCAGTCTTATGAGCATCTATGAGCCCAGGTTGTTGGGAAAGTGAGGAACTAAGTTTAAGTTAGCTTTGCGGTCCTAGTTCCCCTTTGGTTGTGTTGTGAGGTATTGCTTTGCTGAGCCATACCATGTTTTCTGGCTAAGGAGAGCCTTAAACTCATGAACTTCTTGCTTTCACTTTTTAAGCGCCGTGAGTATAGGATGTGCTACCACCTTTTGTTCATTATGTTTTTAGAGACCCAAATCATGGAGGGAACTTAAAGACAACAGCAATAACAATAACAACCCCTCCTCCAACCCCCCCTCAAAAAAACCCATTTTCTTTGGATAAGAACTTTTTTCCTTCAGAATATATGATTGAATTTCTGTAGCACCTTCACACCACCGGAATGTCCATTTACCATGGTTTATACTGATTAAGAACAGATTTTCTTAGCAGAGCCACTGTTGATACTTGGTACTTCTTGTGGAAGCTGTTCTGTGTGTTGTATTACTCCGCCTTCTTCTTCCTAGATACCAGTAGTATCTTTCCCACCTGCCATAACCAGCTGAGGATAGTTCACATAGTACATTAAGTAAATATCTGGAGTGTACCTTATATCTATCCAATACCTATGCTTCACAAAGAATAGCTTAATAGTTAAATATTTACATAATGCCTGAGACTGTCCTATAAAGTATTTGTGTGTGTTTGTGCACCAGTGTAACTGAGGATGGTGGCAAGTGTGTGAGGTGTAATGAAATAAGATTGGGTAGGAAAACAATTGTTGAAATTAAGTGATGGAACATTGGAGAAGGAATTATGTCAGTCTCTCTTCTTCTGTATGTTTGAAATTTTATATTGTAGTTTATTATATATTATCTTTTAAAACCTTTTTTACTGAGTAATTTAGGATTAAGTAGAATTTACAGTTTAATTTGTTCTCCTGACTAATGTCTTCAGAGTTTTGTTTAGTTTGGAATTGTCAATCAATTGAAGCTGTGATTGCTTACTAGATTCCAGCTGGACTGTCTTTAAAATCTCAGGTCACTGTCTTTTAAGATAGAGCCAGGAAAGGGCTTTCTTGGGTTTTGTCAGCCTTCTAAAATATTAAGAGCCATACTTGGGGTTGGGGATTTAGCTCAGTGGTAGAGCGCTTGCCTAGGAAGCGCAAGGCCCTGGGTTCGGTCCCCAGCTCCGAAAAAAAGAACCAAAAAAAAAAAAAAAAAAAAAAAAAGAACCATACTTTGATTTCAGCTAAGTGAAATAAGTAAATAAATAAATAAATAAGCAGGACTTAATAGAAAGTAGGTGATATGATTCTATTTTCTTCCAAAGGGAACTAAGAATAATGTCACAGATTTTAGTAACTTGATTGACAGTTTAAATCACCATTTCAGATGGTTTAGATTGACTTCTTTTCTCTGATATTGCTATTTAATTCCTGGCTTTGGCAATCCTGCTTATCCAAATAAGCCTTGTGTGTATGCGTATGAGCATGCTAGGGTTAGTTGTGTGTTACTCTGTTTCATGTATCACGGGTACTTAATCTTCTTTATGGGAACATAACCAACTCAGAGCTGAGAACATGGCTCATGGGTACAAAGATTGTACCATGCCCAGACCTCAAGTTCAGTCCTAAGCACTGTAGCACACAATTCAAAAACCAGAAGCACTCACCATGTCCACCTTTTTATGTCTTTAACAATGGTAAAGCAGACATGGCAGAGCTGGACATTTGTGCCATCTGGTTAATAGGTTGGTCTGTGGTTACGTTAAATAATTTTGGGAATTTTTCTGTTTTGGGCTATAGCATTCTAAAATATTAAACTTTTAAGACTGTGCTACACATTTTGAGCAATTGCTTACAATAGTGTTTTCTAAGTTTGTATAAAGTATTCTTTAAAAACATTTTCTTTCCCTTCCAGACAGCGTGCTTTCGTGAAGAGAGGGATGTGTTGGTAAATGGAGACAGTAAGTGGATAACCACTCTGCACTATGCTTTTCAGGATGACAATAACTTAGTAAGTACTAGTGTGTTTTTATATCCATAGTCTTTTGTTGGCCAACTTTAGCATTATATTTTAAAGTGTTACTTAAACATAGATGTTTTATAAGACAGAAAAATTACTGTATTTCACAGAGCATCAGTAGTACACTTGGTGTGAACATTTCTTTGTCTGAAAAGTTTTATGCTCTTTTATTGGATTTGCTTATGCCTTTAAATAAGAAATCCCAAACTAAATCCAGCCTGTTTTAATTTCCTTCCACTAAATCCTATAGGTGTGAGTTTGGGGGTTTTTCTTTTTATGACTTTCCCAATGTATCTTACTAGTAGTATTCTGCTTTTTTAAAGTTTACACACTTTGCAAAGTGACCATGTGCTATATTAAGTTGAGCCACATTTATAGTAACATCATGGACCACTTCATAAAAGCTTGGGAGGAACTTACAGGATATTCAAAATATTAGACTCTGTACCACTAGTGACTGATTCTAGAGACACTAGACATGAGGAAGTAAAAGTCAAAGGATAAATTGAGTTTGTTTCAGTTGAGCATGTAACCCCTTGGTCTGCTATCCATAGTTCTTCAGTTTTTGACCCATTCTTATTTCCAGGTTTATATCCTTCAGGAATGTATTCATGTCTTAAGATGCTGCTCTGTACCAGACTTGACAACTAGATTAGACAGAATAGGGGGCAGTTTTCGGAGTCCTGGGAGATGTGCACATACTTCTGCTCACTTTAGTTGGAGACAAGTAACACCCTGAAGTACTAATACCACCACAGTCCCACTTGGTGAGCCAGTGAGTTTTATTCGGGTTAATTGCAGGAGCAGAAGTGGTTCAAAGGCAGCTGTGTCACCATCATGCAGCATATGTAGCACGTGGTTGTAGTCAGTTGTTTTCTAAATGTCAGGGTAAAGCTTTGCATGTGTTCATTGTTCAGTGTCAGAGTGAATGAAGTGATGTTCTACTCGGAAAGTAGTAAAGACTAAAATCCTGTCAGTATATTCTTTTGGAGATATTTATCACTGTGAATTTATGCATTCCTTAAAAATCTACATTTTATTATAAATATAGAAGTAAATACAAAAAAGTGGTTTTAAATCATGAGTCCCCAAAGTGAGTGCTGGGAATAAAACCTCTCCTAGAGCATCAGCTGCTCTCATTGTTGGGCCATCTCTCCAGCTTCCCAAATGCCAAATCTCAAAGAGCAAAAATTTGCCAAAAAGTGTCAAGATGAGGAGAAAAAGTCTGAGCTGCTATTGCCCTGGTCTGCTGAGTTATGGAGTCTGATTTGCGTTCTTTGCATAAGATTTTAGGATTTACATTTCTTCAGTGATTTTCTCTGAGAGCAGTAAACTGTCTATTTTCAGTTATATTAATTATATTGGAATAGAAGTAACAGCATTTCAAAGAGGATTAAAATAAAATTCTTGTTATTTACAAAGCTGGAATTCAGAAGTTTTAGTTGTTATCAGAGGCGTCTTTTAAGCATTTAAAAGTTTAGAAAGTGAAGAAGTGGATCTGAGCCATAACTACTGTGCCTAGCGTGCACAAGGCCCTGGATTGCATCCCCCTGCACTACCTAAAGCAAACCTGAAAACCACCCGTAAGACCTATTTTGGAGCTGATGCAATGAATGACTTAGCAGTTAAGAGCACTTTCTGTCCTTACAAAAGACTTGAGTGTTCCCAGCAACCACAGGGAGCAGCTTACAGCTGCCTGGACCTCCAGCTCCAGAGAAAATGCCCTCTTTTTGACTCTATGGGCATCTGGACACCTGTGGTGCACAGGCATACACTCAGGACACATGTAACCTCATTCACATAAACAAAGAAACAAATCTTTAAAGGTATAAGATGTAGACAAATCTAGTGTTAGGTGCCCTAGCAGAAACGGTATTAAAGATAGTCATTTTGCAAAGTAACTTTTTTGATTCAAATAATTTATTATCATTATTTTATTTATTCACTTTACATCCCAATCACTGCATGCCTCCGAACCACTCTCTCCCACAATTCTTCCCCTTTGAGTGGGTGGGGACCACCTGCCCTGGATATCCCCCACCCTGGCACATCAAGTCTCTGCAAGGCTAGGTGCATCCTCTCCCACTGAGGCCAGACGAGGCAGCCCAGCTAGAAGAACATGTCCCACATACAGACAACAGCTTTTGGGGTAGCCTCTGCTCCACTATTTGGGACTCACATATGAAGACCAAGCTGCACTTCTGCTACATATACGCAGGGAGGCCTGGGTCCAGCCCATGTTCTTTGGTTGGTGGTTCAGTCTCTGATACCCCCAGGGTCCAAGTTGACTCTATTGATCTTCCTGTGGAGTTCCTATCTCCCGAGGGGACACAATCCTTCCTCTCGTTCTTCCTGAGAGTCCCCAAGCTCCATCCTCTGTTTGGCTGTGGGTGTCTGTATCTGAGTCAGCTGCTGAGTGGAGCCTCTCAGAGGACATCCATGCTAGACTCCTGTCTGTATGGTTCAGGTTCTGCAAAGTAACGTTTAATCATTCTTCTAAAGTAACCAGCATTTATTGTGCTATATAATTCAAGAAATTTGTGTTAGATAATTTGGATTTTCATTTCCAACTTTCCTAGATATTTCTATACGCATACTATGAAAAGTGTAGTTATACCAAGAGTGCCTTTTATGTGCTTAAGCAGAATATACAGTTTCATGTATGATACTAAGGTGTGAATAGAATATTTTTTTCTTAAGAAAATTCATTATATTCAAAGCTACCGTGTCAAACGTTGATGCATGAAATCCTTTTGTCTTTGAATATTATGAATCAGTGAAATTTATCTTTTTCTCACATGTTCTTATTCACAATTTACTGTTTATGCTTCAGGGAATTTTTTTTTTTTTTTGGTTCTTTTTTCGGAGCTGGGGACCGAACCCAGGGCCTTGCGCTTCCTAGGGAAGCGCTCTACCACTGAGCTAAATCCCCAACCCCTAGGGAAAATTTTTTAAAGTTTTAATTTCTTGAATTAGCCCTTATTTATAAGTTATTTAGAAATAGGATCTTATTATATATCCTAGGCCAGACTTCAAATCATTATGCAATTCAGGCTTGTGTTGAATCCTCAGTACTTTTGTTGCAGCCTCGTGGCTGTGGTATGATTGCTTTATTTTGTTTTCTTGTTGCATGCGTATTGCTCCTTTTAATGTTATGTGGGGCTTGGGGTGGGTAGCACAGCTCGAACCTAGGACCTTGTGCATGTTAGAATCTGATTTGTGGAAGGTATAGCCACTGAGTTATAGTATCAGCCTGAAATAGAGTTCTCACTGGGCCTAGAACTTGGTACTTCCTTTCATATTGGACTTTTTCTTTGTTTCTTTGCTTGTTTTTTGAGCAGGGTATTACTATGTTAGTCTAGGCTTAAGTTTATGATCCTCCTGCCTCAGTGTCTCTCCTATGGGTTGTGATTGCAGATATGTTCTAACACCCCTGGCTGAAATGTTGATTGTAATTGGGTTGCTCAGATCAGCAGTGCTAGATAAAATAATTTGTTTATTTCAGCTGCCTCTAATGTGCTGTGTAGCCTGAGCAGCACCTTGGCCTTCTGATCCTTTCGCTTCTACCTCTTGAATGCTGGGGTTATGATCAATTAGGTTTCATCATGTCCAGTTTGTGCAGTGCTAGGGATTGAAGCCCGGCCTTAGTGCATGCCAGGCAAGTACTTATTGACTGTGTTATGTCCTCAGCTCTATAATAAAAATCTGATCCTGTGAAATGGCCTTTCCAAAGAATAGTGTTGCTTCTTTTTTCTTTTTTTCTTTTCTTTTTTTTTTTTTTTTCTTTTTTTCGGAGCTGGGGACTGAACCCAGGGCCTTGCGCTTGCTAGGCAAGTGCTCTACCGCCGAGCTAAATCCCCAACCCCATAGTGTTGCTTCTTAATCTACTCAGAGCATGGTCACACTTGGTGTCTTGTTGCTGCTATGTTTCATTTCTTGATCCACTGTGGAAGTTGGGCTTGTATCACTTGGCTGGTGGTGATTGTAAATCTCTATTAATATTTTCAGCCTAATCTTGTTGGATTGTTTGTCTTCTAAACATTTGGGAAGCACTGTACAGTTTTAGGACTGTTTTCTTCATCTATTTTAGAAGCATTACTTCTTGTTTATTTTGTTTATTTAAATGAGTTTTTAAAAAGTTTAACCATATTAGGTGATACTTTAAGTTAGTTCATGAGTAAAATCCTGTCCTACCAGACCCGTAGTTTTACTAAGAAATTATTCAGAATGATCAAACAATATTGACACAAACATAGGCAGCCACAGAAGAAGATAATGTCCAGGGGCAGAGGTGAGTGCTCTGGGATCTTAAATATGATGAAGGCACATCTCAAGTGCATGAGAGGAAATAGTAGATTAGTTAGCCACTCAGTGTAGATAATAGGCATTCCATCTACTAGAAAATAGACTATCAAATCAGTGAGCTAAAATCAAAGGTTAGATTCTCTTTTGTTCCCATATTCCTGGCACTGGAGACTGAACCTAGGGTCTTATGCATGCTAAGTAAGTGCTCTCACACAAAGCTGCATCCCTGGCTCTTTGTGCATTCTTTGAACTTTGCAGTGACCTTGCTGAGTTACTCAGCTGCCTTTCACTTGTGATCTTGCCTCAGCTACCTCACTAGCAGGATTACGACCCGGGCGGGCGGGGCCCCATATCTAGCTGGATTCTTTATTTTTTTCTTTTCTTTCTTTTCCTTTCCTTTCCTTTCCCCTTCCTTCCTTCCTTCCTTCCTTTTTTTTTTTTTCAATACTCCAGTTTTATCCCCTTCCCAGTCCACCCGCCCCCAGGGTTCCACATTCCATAACCCCCACCATGTCAGCTGGTGTATGCTGCCTGGTTGGTGGTCTAGTGTCTGAGAGATATCAGGCCCAGGTTTATTGTGACTGCTGGTCCTCCTGCCTCCTGCTGGGTCGCCCTCCTCCTCAGCTTTTTCCAGCTTTTCCCTAATTAAACCACCGGGGTCAGCCTAGCTGGTTTCTTTAAGATGCTAAAGCAATTCCCTGCACTTATTCCTCATGCACTGAGGCTGAGTGTTCATTGGTGTTTCTTCATAGATTATAAAGTCTTTGAAGGTATTTTTTTTAAAAAGCTCTATCTATCTATCTATCTATCTATCTATCTATCTATCTAACAATCATATATAAGTACACTGTTGGCATCTTCAGACACACCAGAAGAGGGCATCAGATCCCATTACAGATGCTTGTGAGCCACCATTTGGTTGCTGGGATTTGAACTCAGGACCTCTGGAAGAGCAGTCAGTGCTCTTAACCACTGAGCCATCTCTCTAGCCCCAAAGGTATATTCTTATTCAATTGTTGTACCTTCTTCAGATGAGAGTTATGCTACTACACAGTAGGTATTCTTAAAAATTGTTTATAGAATTGGTGAATTAATTTATTTGTTCTTCTGGTTCTGGATTCTTTTCCATTATTGTGGCAACTACCCATGACCCTGTGACGGTAAATTCCATGGAGAGGCAATGGTCTGAATTAAGATGCTATTAGTGGATAGAGATAGGAATAGATTCCATACAGAGTTACTAGGTTATAGGCTCAAAAAGACCTTGGTTATTGAATTCAACCTGGTGAATTAGATACAAAGAATGGTTTGTTTTAATTGGTTTTTCTCTTGAAAGTTTTGTGGATTTTTTCCCTTTCCCCCAACTTGATGGATTCTACCTTATTAGCAGCTAATTTACCTCTGAGAACAAAGTAAAAGAAGACTATGAACCCAATTTAGGAGCAAGAAAATGTAGGCGTACTTACATATTTATCAGATTTTATCTGTTTTTATCATAGAAGACATTCAGTAAATCACATGATAGTTTGTGAGGGAATGGGCTTAGGTTTTGAGTAAGAGGAAGCACAGAGTTAGTAGTACATGGAGAAAGATTCTTAGAAGATAGATGATAGCTTGGGTAACCTCATTTTGACTGTTGACCATCAAATAATTTTTGTAAAAGCAATTCAGTGTTGTGTGGTATCTTCAGATATTTTTGGAGTCTGATGTAACAAGAATTAAGTACCCTTTCAAGAGAGAAGCCCTTCGCGAAGGGCCCTCCCTATCTTTAGCCTATGAGCATATCCTCAATGTTGGGTACATAATAATCCCAAGTGGTACTCAGTAAGTATGCACTAAGAAAGGAGTTAAGCTCTGTATATGAGTATTAGTCTATTTTAATTGCAACTTTTGGTGCCCTAAAATTTGTTACTTGTCACAGTTCTCATCGAGCTTCTTTTAAATTAAGAGGTAAAGTTGGTTCTCCACATCTGTCTCCATCGCTTGCAGCCTGATAATGCTGTAGAATATTATTACATTGAATTAACTTGTTAGCAAGCTTCAGGGTAGAGTTGGTTAACTATTAGACTTAGTAAATACAGCAACTAAGCTGTAAACCAGGACTTAAAATATAATTTCACTAATTGTCAAGGCTTTGTATATATAAAATTAATTTTGTTGATGTTTCTTATGCTTATGCTTATAATTTTCATATATCATAATGAAAGAACTTTTAAGTCACATTTAAATATATTGTTAGCTCAGTGGTATCCTACAAATAAAATTGTTATTGGGCTGGAGAGATGCCTTAGTGGTTAAGGCCCTTGCAGAGGACCTGGTTTTTGTTCCCAGCACCCATATGGTGGCTTACAACTGCCTGTAACTCCAATCCCTATGGATGTAGCACCCTTTTCTGAACTTCATATGCACTAAGCACACGTGGAGTAAAGATATATATGCAGGCTCTCATTTGTACTGGAAGTACATCTTTAGAAAAAATCATTATAACATCAAGGCATACTAAGTGGTCCCTGTGCATATGGGCATGTATAAGTAATATATATTTAGAAAACAATCTAAAATGTAACAAAATCAATAACATCATCTGTCACCTAACTCAGCCTGGTAAACATTCTGATATATACCTCTACCTCTTCTTAAGTATAACAAATATATATATATACACACACATACATACGTACATACAGACAGACATTCATTCATTCATACATTCATATATCTAAAATGGGTATACTTCTATGTATGTATATTTGAGAAAAAAATCCATTCTGAGTGATACTGTCATTGGCGAAGGACAAAAGCAGCAACAATTTTAATCCTGTTTTATAGGCCAAGTTTTAAAATTTTGTTTCATTGTTTATGAAATTGAGAAGTCTTACTAGTATTACTGATAATTATCTTACATACTTAAATGTTAGTTAACCACACAAGTAATTAGTCTTCATAAGTATCCAGCCTAGTCCTGTTTGACCCCGGGATGCATTACATACATTAACTTTACTGCAATTATTTACTGAGTACGTTTTATTTTTGTCCACAGTACCTGGTTATGGATTATTATGTTGGTGGGGATTTACTTACTCTGCTCAGCAAATTTGAAGATCGATTGCCAGAAGAGATGGCTCGGTTTTACTTGGCTGAGATGGTGATAGCCATTGACTCAGTTCACCAGCTCCACTATGTTCACAGGTGAGTTAGCCAGTTTGTCAGTGATGGTCTTAGGACACACTCGTGACTAAGATAGGTGTAATATCCTTCCCAAGAGGAGTATGCAGCGTTCAGGGTCCTTATGGTCTGTTCTTACAGTACTGACGTTACTTAGTATTCTAGGCCATAAATTATAGACTTGTTATATATTTTATTGTTCTCAAGAAAAGACGTTGGCTGGGAAGACAGCAAAGGGAAGGACCTGAATTTGAGTCCCAACACCACGTAAAAGCTGGGCACAGTAGCATGTACCTCCTGGGAGAGAGAGTGCAGAGTCCTAGAGGTGGACTGTCTGGCCAAGTCTGTAGGCTCCAGGTGCATCGAGAGCACTTGCCAGTGAGGATGGCGTTGGTCAGACACAGTCTGCCTGAACAACAAAGGAAAGCAAGCTCGATCGATCCCATTAGAATGCTGTGTTTGGTTATACTCGGCAGTTTTAGATGACAAGAAGGAAACTTTGTGAAATCTGACAGCACATACATAATTTATATGGACAATCATAATGTTGGTCCTAATGGCAGAATCTTAATAGCTGATACTGTGTGGGGAGGGAGAGACCTTGCCCTGGCCTCTGTTCTTGGGTTGTTTCCTAGGTTCTCAGAGATAATAGCGCTGGACACTTGCCCTTCTCAAGAAGAGTTTCATAGAAAATACTCCATTTTTTAGAAAATATTGTCAGATTTAGCTTTTTCTTTTCTCTCTTTTTTTCTGTTACATACTGTTATTGGTGATAGGACCTAGGGCTCTGGGCATGTTGGGTAAACAAATGTTCAGCCTCTGAGGAACAGCACCAGGCAGCAGATTTTACACAGAAAGATAATACTAGAAGGTAGACAATCTCTTAAAACTGTGAATTAGTGTGAAGTTGATAAAGGAGATTTTCAGAGACACCAATTTCTTTTCTTTAAATCTTTTTTAAAAATGTATTCATGAACTTAGGATGAGGTAGAATGGTGAGCGTGGATCTGGAAGAGGCACAGGGTATGTGATCAAAATATATTCTATGGAACTTGCAAATAATACAAATATTTTAACTTTTATTAAAAAGGTTCTTAGCTGAAATATTTGCTCATATAGACAAATAATGATAGAATACTAATAATTAAATACTTCTTTTAATACTTCATTTTAAATCTTCAAAGATAGTTTTTAAAAAGTCTAAAATTACACATTTCTCATTATAACTTTATTTGATAGCATCAGTTATTACTCTTGATAATCACTTTTAGGGTTTTAATTCATAATACTAATGTTTTCAAATTTTTGTCACCTAAGGAAAGGAAAGATGTTCATTTTTTTATAAACTGCCATAGGTATTCCATTAATGTTTATTTAAAATTAAGAGATTAAATTGTAAAATCTTCTGAAATGGATTTATTGAGATATAATTAATATATCACATACTTCATTCATTTAAAGTATATAATGGTATTAGCATATTCACAAATACATGTAACCCTTGTCATAAACCATTTAAAATATTTTCATTACTTCAGAAAGAAACCTCATACCATAACCTCTCACCTCAGTTCTAACCCTTCCCAGCCCTAAGATAAAGTTAATTACTTTCTGCTCCATAAATACACTAAATTTGGTCATCTCATATAAATCAGTTCCTACAACATGTAGCCTTTTATGACAGGTCTCTTTTATTTAACATATTGTTTATTAGGTTTATTAATATTGTAGGATATATTTGAAGATGCCTTTGTAGTGAGGTTGATTGCTTGGTAAACTTTTTTCCAGAAGTTTTTCAGACCCAAAGTATATATTATACAACATTCAGAATATAGACATCTCAACTCCAAATTAATCCATCAAGATATTATACCTTGCCTTCCGGTTTCCATCTAAGCCCAGAGCAGATCCTGTGTCACAGCTCTCTGTACCCAGATCCTGCTATGAGAGAGCTGCTCTCCAAGGAGTGCTGACACACCAGGCTTACAGTAGGGTCAAGCCACTCTCAGAGACAGCAGGACCAGCTAACCACAGAGATAACCAGATATAGAGGCAACGACAAGAACCTAAGCAACAGAAACCAAGGCCATTTGGCATCATCAGAACCCAGTTCTCTTACCACAGCAAATAATGGATATCCCAACACACTGGAAAAATGCAAGGTTCTGATTGAAAATCACATTTCATCATGATGATAGAGGACATTAAGAAGGACATAAATAACTCCCTTAAAGAAATACAGAACAACACAGGGAAACAGGTTAAAGCCCTTAAAGAGGAAACACAAAAATCCCTTAAAGAATTATAGGAAAACACAACCAAACAGGTGAAGGAATTGAACAAAACCATCCAGGATCTAAAAATGGAAATAGAAACAATAAAGAAATCACAAAGGGAGACAACCCTGGAGATAGAAAACCTAGGAAACATATCAGGAGTCATAGATGCAAGTATCACCAACAAAATACGAGAGACAGAAGAGAGAATCTCAGGGGCAGAAGGTACCATAGAAAACATTGATACAACCATCAAAGATAATGTAAAATGCAAAAAGCTCCTAACCCAAAATATCCAGGAAATCCAGGACACAATGAGAAGGCCAAACCTAAAAATAATAGGTATAGAAGAGAGTGAAGATTCCCAACTTAAAGGGCCAGTGAATATCTTCAACAAAATTATAGAAGAAAACTTCCCTAACCTAAAGAAAGAGATGCCCATAAACATACAAGAAGCCTATAGAACTCCAAATAGATTGGACCAGAAAAGAAATTCCTCCCGTCACATAATAGTCAAAACACCAAATGCACAAAACAAAGAAAGAATATTAAAAGCAGTAAGGGAAAAAGGTCAAGTGACATATAAAGGCAGACCTATCAGAATTATGCCGGACTTTTCAACAGAGGCTGAAAGCCAGAAGATCCTGGCCAGATGTCATTACAAACCCTAAGAGAACACAAATGCCAGCCCAGGCTACTATATCCAGCAAAACTCTCAATTAACATATATAGAGAAACCAAGATATTCCATGACAAAACCAAATTTACACAATACTTTTCCACAAATCCAGCCCTACAAAGAATAATAGATGGAAAACTCCAATACAAGGAGGGAAACTACACCATATAAAAAGCAAGAAAGTAATCTTCTTTCAACAAACCCAAAAGATAGCCACACAAACGTAACTCCACCTCTAACAACAAAAATAATAGGAAGCAATAATCATTGATCCCTAATATCTCACAGTATCAATGGACTCAATCCCCCAATAAAAGACATAGACTAACAGACTGGATATGTAAACAGGACCCAGCATTTTGGTGCATACAGGAAACAAACCTCAGTGACAGAGACAGACACTACCTCAGAGTAAAAAGCTGGGAATAAACTTCCTAAGCAAATGGTCCCAATAAACAAGCTGGAGTAGCTATTCTAAAATCAAATAACATAGACTTTCAACAAAAGTTATCAAAAAAGATAAGGAAGGACACTTTATAGTAGTCAAAGGAAAAGTCCACCAAGATGAACTCTCAATTCTGAATATTTATGCTCCAAATGCAAGGACACCCACATTTATAAAAGAAACTTTACTAAAGCTCAAAGTATACATTGCACTTCACACAATAATAGTGGGAGATTTCAACACCCCACTCTCATCAATGGAAAGATCATGGAAACAGAAAATAAACAGAGAAAGAGAGAAACTAACAAGTTATGAACCAAATGGATTTAACAGATATTTATAGAACATTCCATCCTAAAACAAAAGAATATACCCTCTTCTCAGTACCTCATGGTACCTTCTCCAAAATTGACCATATAATCAGTCACAAAGTAGGCCTCAACAAATACAAGAAGATAGAAATAATCCCATGCATTCTATCAGATCACCACGGACTAAGGCTGGTCTTCATTAACAATAAAAGCAAGAGAAAGCCCATATATACATGGAAGCTGAACAATGCTCTACTCAAGGATAATTTGGGTCAAGAAATAAAGAAATTAGAAACTTTTTAGAATTTAATAAAAATGAAGGCATAATATAACTAAACTTATGGGACACAATGAAAGCAGTGCTAAGAGGAAAACTCATAGCTCTGAGTGCCTCCAAACAGAAACTGGAGAGAGCATATACTAGCAGGTTGACAGCACACCTGAAAGCTCTAGAACAGAAGGAAGGAAATATACCGAAGAGGAGTAGAAGGCAGGAAATAATCAAGCTCAGAGCTGAAATCAACCAAGTAGAAACAAAAAGGACTATACAAAGAATCAACAAAAACAGGAGCTGGTTCTTTGAGAAAATCAACAAGATAGATAAACCCTTAGCCAAACTGACCAGAGGGCACAGAGACACTATCCAAATTAGCAAAATAAGAAATGAAAAGGGAGACATAACAGAAACTGAGAAATCCAAAAAATCATCAGATCCTACTACAAAAGCCTATATGCAGCAAAACTAGAAAATCTGGATGAAATCAACAATTTTTTAAGACAGATAATCAGGTACCAAAGTTAAATCAAGATCAGATAAACCATCTAAATAGTCCCAAAACTTGTAAAGGAATAGGAGCCATCATTAAAAGTCCAATCAATAAAAGCCCAGGACCAGATGTGTTTAGTGGTGAATTTCTATCAGACCTTCATAGAAGACCTAATTCCAATACTCTCCAAACTATCCACAAAATAGGAACAGAAGGAACACGACCCAGTTCATTTTATGAAGCCACAATTACACTGATACCTAAACCACACAAAGACCCAACAAACAACAAGAACTTCAGACCAATTTCCCTTATAGCCAAAGTACTCAATAAAATTCTAGCAAACCAAATCCAAGAACACATCAAAATTGATCATCAATCATGATCAAGTAGGCTTCATCCCAGGGATATAGGGATGGTTTACTATACAGAAATCCATCAGCATAATCCGCTATATAAACAAACCTTTTCAAAGGAAAGAAAGACATGATCATCTCATTAGATGCTGAAAAAGCATTTGATAAAACTCAACAGCACTTCATGTTAAAAGTCTTGGAAAGATCAGGAATTCAAAGCCCATCCCTAAACACAGTAAGTGCAATATATAGCAAACCAGTAGCCAACATCAAACTAAATGGAGAGAAACTTGAAGCAATCTCACTTAAATCAGGGACTAGACAGACAAGGCTGCCCATTCTCTCCCTACCTACTCAATATAGTACTTGAAGTTTAGCCCCAGCAATTAGACAACAGAAAGAGGTCAAAGAGATACAAATTGGAAAGGATGAAGTCAAAGTATCACTATGTGCAGATAATATGATAATATACTTCACTGGCCCCAGTAATTCCACCAGAAAAGTCCAAGTGGATCAAGGACCTCCACATAAAACCAGATGCACTGAAACTAGTAGAAGAGAAAGTGGGGAAGAGCCTTGAACACGTGGGCATAAGGGAAATTTTCCTGAACAGAATTGCCAAATGGGACCTCATAAAATTGCAAAGTTTCTGTAAGGCAAAGGACTCTGTCTTCAGGAAAAAAGGGCAAACAAAAGATTGGGAAAAGATCTTTACCAGTCCTACATCTGATAGAAGCTGATGAACAACTTCTGCAAAATGGCTGGATATAAAATGAACTCAAACAAATCAGTAGCTTTCTTCTACTCAAAGGATAATCAGGTTGAGAAAGAAATTAGAGAAATGACACCCTTCACAATAGCCACAAATAACATAAAATACCCTGATGTGACTCTAACCAAGCAAGTGAAAGCTCTCTATGACAAGAATTTCATGTCTCTGAAGAAAGAAATTGAAAATCTCAGAAGATGGAAAGATCTCCCATGCTCATGGATCAGCAGGATTAACATAGTAAAAATGGCCATCTTGCCAAAAACAATCTACAGATTCAATGCAATCACCATCAAAATTCCAACTCAATTCTTCATAGAGTTGGAAAGCAATGTGCAAATTCATTTGGAATAACAAAAAACCCAGGAGAGCAAAAACTATACTCAGCAATAAAAGAACTTCTGGGGGGAATTACCATTCCTGACCTCCAGCTGTATTACAGAACAATAGTGATAAAAACTGTGTGGTATTGGTACAGAGACAGACAGGTAAATCAATGGAACAGAATTGAAGACCCAGAGATGATCCCACACACCTATGGTCTCATGATTATTGACAAAGGAGCCAAAACCATCCAGTGGAAAAAGCATTTTCAACAAATGGTGCTTATTCAACTGGAGGTCAGCATGCGGAATAATGCAAATCAATCCGTTCTTATCACCTTGTACAAAGCTCAAGTCCAAGTGCATCAAGAACCTCCACATAAAACCAGATGCACTGAAACTAGTAGAAGAGAAAGTGGGGAAGAGCCTTGAACACGTGGGCATAGGGGAAATTTCCTGAACAGAATTGCCAAATGGGACCTCATGAAATTGCAAAGCTTCTGTAAGGCAAAGGACTCTGTCATTAGTACAAAAGGACAAACAAAAGATTGGGAAAAGATCTTTACCAATCCTACATCTGATAGAGGGCTAATACCCAATATATACAAAGAACTGAAGATGTTATACTGTAGAGAATCAAATAACCCTATTTAAAAAATGGTGTACATAACTAAACTAAGAATTCTCAACTGAAGAATATCAAATCGCCGAGAAGTACCTAAAGAAATGTTCAGCATCCTTAGTTATTAGGGAAATGCAAATCAAAACAACCCTGAGATTCCACCTCACACCAGTCAGAATGGCTAAGATAAAAAACTCAGGTGACAGCAGATGCTGGTGAGGATGCGGAGAAAGAGGAACACTCCTCCATTGTTGGTGGGACTGCAAGCTGGCACAACCACTCTGGAAATCAGTCTGGCAGTTCCTCAGAAAATTGGACATAGTGCTATCTGAGGACCCAGCTATACCACTCCTAGGCACATATCCAAAAGATGCTCCAACATATAACAAGGATGCATGCCCCACTATGTTCATAACAGCCTTATTTATAATAGCCAGAAGCTAGAAAGAACCCAGATGTCTTTCAGCTGGGAATAGATACAGGAAATATGATACATCTACACAACAGGGCACTACTCAGCTATTAAAACAATGACTTCATGAAATTTTAGGCAAATGGATGGAACTAGAAAATATCAACCTTAGTGTGGTAACTCAGTCACAAAAGAACACACATAGTATGCATTCACTTATAAGTGGCCAAATGCTTGGACTACCCACAATACAATTCAGAGACCATATGAAGCTCAAGAAGAAGGAAGTCCAAAATTTTGATGCTTCAGTTCTTCTTAGAAGGGGGAACAAAATACTCACAGGAGGAAATACGGAGACAAAGTGTGGAGCAGAGACTGAAGGAAAGGCCACCTAGATACTGCTGCACCTGGGGATCCATTCCATATGCAGCCACCAAACCCAGTCACTATTGCTGACGCCAAGAAGTGCTTGCTGACAGGAGCCTGATACGGATGTCTCCTGAGAGACTTTGCCAGAGCCTTATTAATACAGATTAATATGCTTGTAGCTAACCATCATGGTGAGCATGTGGACCTCAATGAAGGAGTTAGAGGAAGGACTGAAGGAGCTGAAGGGGTTTGCAACCCCATAGGATTAACAATATCAATCAACAAGTTCAACTCACTTGAACTCTCAGGGACTTAACCACCAACCAAAGATTACACATGGCTCCAGCCACATAGGTAGCAGAGGATGGCATTGTCTGGCATCAGTAGGAGGAGAAGCCCTTGGTCCTGTGAAGTCTCATTTCCCTATTGTAGGGGAATGCTGGGGTATTGAGGTGATGGTGAGTGGTTGGGAGGGGGAGCACCCTCATAGAAGAAGTGGGAAGGTGGAACCTGGAAAGTATTTACATATTTGCTATGTAAATACGTAAACTATTCAATAAAAAAAGAAATTATAACTCAGTTTTGAGAGGAAAACAATAAACACCAAAACAACAACAACAATAATAATCGACTGATAGAAATCCTAAATGACTAAAGAACAATAACTTAGCAAAGCTCTTATTTTGATGGAATTTGTAAAGAAAATACCTTTGAAATGAATTAAGATAAATATCCCCTCAGTGAAAGAGAAGTTATGAAAAAACAAAACCAAGCAAACAAACCTAAACTTAATGCAAATGGGAATTATTTTTAAGAAGATTTATGTGTTTAAGTGTTTCTTCATGAATGTTTGTGCACCACAGTCATGCCTGATCCCCTCTGAGGCCAGAAGAGGGCGTTAGGATCTCTGGAACAGGAGTTTAGGATGTCGTAAGTCATCATGTGGGTGCTGCTAGCTCAGCTCCAGCTCCTCCAAGAGCAGAAAGTGCTCTTAACCTCAGTCAACTTTTCATCCTGCCTCTATCACTCATGGAGTCGTTAAGAGCGAAAAATCCAGCATTTTGAAGAAAAATATATATACTAAAGACCTTCAGGAGCAGGAATTTGAATATAAGTTAAGGAAATTAACCTCATGTAGGAGAGAGGGGGCGGGGTGGGTAAAATTTTTCTTGTCGGGAAAAAAATAAGGCAAAATTAAAATTCAAATTGGAACAGAAAGTTTCAGTCCCAGAAAATCAAAGCTAGCATATCATAATCAAAGTGTGGAGTGCAAAAATATGTAGTCCTCACAGCTGGCTTTATGTTTGCAGAAAACAGATAAATGGTTTCAGACACTTTTCAGACCACAGAGGCTAAGAGACATTGGAATATTCTTAGATGATTGACAACATCTGTTTGACAGAATTCATATTCAGTAGCCATTTCTTCCTGTAATTTTAGATATTTTACCATGTAGAAATTTTCCTGAACTTTCCTCACAAGAAATCTTCAACAACACACTTCAGAATTTGAGAAAATTGTAACAGAAGGAAATCTGGACTTTCTGGAAGGAAAAAGAGAACAATAAATAGTAAAATTATCAGTCTATACACTCCATTTTCTCTATTATATTCCTGAACACATGTGTTCATTTACAGCAGAAGTTAGCTGAGGCACTCAAGGATGAATCTGCCTTGTGCAGCGACTGTAGCATAATGGACTGTGTGCACCGTTAGTTCCATTGTAGTTACCGACTCCAACGGACTTTCAAATAAAGTCAAACTAGGGAGTGGGAGAACAAGTGGCTTATATGGGAAAGCAAAATAAAAAATAAGTTTATTATTAAACTTTGCAATGACAAAGCCTTATGATCAAAAATGCTTTAAACATTTATGGTATCCAAAAATTAAAAAGTGAGCAGACAGACTTGCAGGTATAAATAGGACATGTAGAAATGTAGAGAAATTCAGGAGATGTTATTCCAGTGAAGTCTTTTGAAGTGGAAACTTAGGGTTCTGTGGAAGTCAGTTCTGTTGGATGGTGCTTTCCTGGGGCAAACAGGTGAAGGAGTGTTTTCCCGAAGGGGACACAGATGAAAGGATGTTTTGCTAAAGCAAGCACATGAAAGGACACATGATGAAGGGTTCTTCACTAACAACACATATGTATTGGTTCACTTTACATTGCGTAGCTGAGCTCTATTTGTTGTGAGTCCATAGAGGGAAACCCACCATAAATCTTTCAGTGAGGTTCCTGAGGCTGCTTGGTACTTCTGAGGACTGGGGCTGATTGGCAGAGTGATGTCAGCCGAGATAGACTCACATGCTGAGGAAAGACTCATGATGAAGCCCGAGACTGGTGGAGGATAAGTGATGTTTGGAGGGAGGATAAATATGATCCAGAGGACAGTGGCTGGGGCTCAGCTCTGAGATCTAAGGCAAACCTCATTGCACATAAAATCCCGAGGGAAGGTACAGGTGAATGGGGGAAGTGGTGCAAACAATGTCCTGTTGAATCAGTTGGCCGTTGGTAAAGGCATAGACTAATCTACATCTCCGAGGGTTTCTTCTTTTCCACTGACTTTTCAAGGGACTTTTTACTGGGTATGGATCAGGAGGTTACTGTCACATGACACCCCCTTTCTTAGTCATTATTTAGAAACACTTAATATGACATTTGTAATTTAGACATGAAATGTGTATAAATACCACAAAGGAGTTTATCAGTCATTATTGCTTTGAATATTCATCAAACTATATTTACTGATAATTGATTAAATTCAATCCTCTTTTCCTTTATTCTGTTCCTTCTGTCTCCTTATTTCCCATACCTGGTCTTCCCCAGTTTCCTTTTCTATAATGGATTTAGGTATCTTAAGGTAAGAGTGCATAAGATTAATTGATACCAAGATCTGAAAAGGAACAGAGACTCATAATGATTAAGACACTGTGTTTGAGGAGCTGGTTAAGAGTGTGTGTGTACTCTCTTGCAGAGGACCTCAGTTCACTTCCCAGCACCCACCCTCGGTGACTGTTAACCACATGTAAGTTCAGCTCCAGGGGAATCCCATGTCCTCTTCTGGCCTCCATTACCTACTCATACAAGACACATGTGCACACACATAACTGAAATAAAGACTTCTAGAGGAAGTCTGTCTACAAGTAACGAAGGACTAGTTGGATGGCTCTGTGCGTAAAGTGCTTGTCTGTACCCTAAGCTAAGCCTGGGACCAGGGTGGAAGGAGAGAATTGACCGAAGAAAGCTGTCCCCTGACTTCCACAGACTGTATGCTATGCTGCCCCAATAGCAATAATAAAATATATATATATATATATATATATATATATATATATATATATATATATATATATAAATATATATATATAAAATAAACTTAACCAGGGGAAAAACTTCCCATTTCAATTGACACATTTCTATATTTTTTATGTTAACCATTTTTCCTTGTGGAAAAAAAAATCTGGAGTTTCAGAGCAGGTTAATATCTTTAGGGCTACAACACTATCTTTTCATCAACAAAACTTTGTTTTTGAAGGTGAATTGAGTAGATTTGGGATAATGTACTGATTTCCTGTCCTCCTCCTCCTCCTCCACCTCCTCTTCCTCCTCCTTCTTCTTCTTCATCATCATCATCACTACGGCGTTTAGATAGTAGCTCATATAAATCTTAAATTACAATGTATTTTTAGAAGTGCATTACTAATTCCCAGACCAAAACCCAGTTAACTTACTCGATTTCTGCATACTCCCATTTCTCCTTTATATAATTTGTTCCATATTCAAGACTCAGAAATTTCAATTTCTATTAACCTTCTCTCCTTGATTTTATAATATAATTTAATAATATGTTATAGTAAAGCATATCTATAGGTCACAGGAAGTAGGTCAGTCCTGCTTAAATAGGACTTGTTGGGGAAAATCCCCTATAATAAACACAGAGCGGTTTTCATCCACTGCCTCTTAGAATTGCATGAAGAGTTAAGTGTGTTACAGCCTTTTCTGGGTTTTGGGCTGATGTTGTCTCCCTTAGCATGGGTTTTGGAGATAATTGGCCAGTTATCCACTTGATAGTGGAAAAATCATCACCAGTATGTATTCTTGAAATGTTTTGTAGCCTAAAGCTCAAAGAAGACTTAATTTTATCTACCCCCTTTCTCTACAGGTACAGTAGTTCTGGCAAAGTTACCTTTAACATTCAGTCCAGTTTGATTTCAGTGCAGTGTGATTTTTAAAATACATAGTATATAAAGGAGAAGTATAGTGTAATCAAAAAGTAAAAATATGTTCCTTTGGGTGAGTGTTCTTCCAAATTATATGACCAATACAGATGTAGGAAGGATGCCATGGTGCTCACGAGAAAGGGAAATACATGTCTTAGCCCAGACCCCAGTGCCAGTGCCTGGGGGGCGTTCTGACTCAGGACATGGTGTGGCCTGTGTAGTGGAGTTAAATAACCTCTCTACTTACTTCGAAGGTTAGTCAGAGTTAAAAACTACCACTGTGTAGGTTAAATAATACCACTAAATTTACACTTCATTGTTACCAGGATAATGTTTTTATAATCATGCTTCTGGCCTCCTGTCTATGTACCATTGAATGTTTTAAACGTATTTCCCTGTTATAAAAATGTGTCCTTGTGAATACCACTTTTGCTCTGTTTTAGGCAATGCTGTTCTGAGATAGGCAAGTCTCGCCTATTGGACTGGAGTAGCCTTAATATGCTCTTCTTTTTAAACCCAATGTTAATGTTTTTGCTTAATAAGGAGTTACTGATTTTAAAAAACTATAAATAATTGGTTACACTCATTCAAATTGGAGAGACTGAGATAATGTAATTCTGAGGATAATATAGAAATTTTATAATTTCTGAGCACTTCTCTTACTTTTCACAGATTGTAAAGACTGTGACTGACGTCTTGCCTTGGTTTTCCTTTACTCCTTTATTGACAGTGCTTGGAATCTGCTTGTCCAGCTGCTATCTTATTATAAGATGAAGCTGATTCAGACTCGTTCTGAACCCAGATGCCATTTTGCTTGTTATATCAGGAAGTAGATTATCATCCTGTTTCTACTTACCAGTCACTGGGTTCTCTAGGAGCAGAAACTGAACCCGTTTGGGTCAGAAGGATGTTCATTAGGAATGAACACCCATGGAAGGGAATTGGAGGACCAGGATTATTGTGTGGAAAAAGCTATTGAAAGCCAAAGCTTCAGGTGGCCCTACTTGGAGTTCTGGAGGCTTTGTGGCCTTCTATGTCATTGTTAACTTGGTCAAAATTGTTTGACCTTTGTCTTTATACATCAGTTATTCAGAATATATGATTTGTTCCAAGAAAGGGATGGGAGGTTGGGAAGAGGCTGCCTAGAATTCTGAAGGTGATGCATGTAGGAATCAAAATATCACACAATACCTCATAATGTGTGCATACACAGTGTGAGTGAAAAATGATTATGTTGGCAAGGAGCTCCTCTCTCTGAAGCTTGCTCTGTAGGGGCAGCTCTATATAATTTCTTTAAGGCTTTGTCTTTCTGCTATTTATTCCCCTGTGTCTGGTGTCATGACATTTAATTCCATGTCTTTTAGGACTTAGGAAGCTCACACAGTTTATAAGGGCTGTTATGGGCTCTCTTAAGCTGGGTAGGCTCGTTAGAGCTCTGCTCTCCCTCACACCCGCTCTCACTGATGCTGCCACTTCATGCTTCACTACAGCCACATATGCTTGAGACCTTGTAAATGCTACTTATTGCTGAGCCAAAAAATACTTGCTTATGTACCTGCCTCTAATTTTTACTTTTCTTTGCTAATACCTTGATTCTATTTCAGTATATTCCAAATACTAGATAATCATATTTTAAGTATTCTCATAAATCAGATGATATATCATTCATGGAAGACAAGTGCTATACTATTGAACCATAAATTTAGACTCCAAATATGACTCTTAAAAATTCAGTTAGACATCTTTATGGACCTTTGGGGTGTGAATTAGTAACAGGAATAATCAGGTTTGTGACTCGCTCCCTACATGTGCAGAAGTTTTGCTTCTATGATGTTGTCGAAAAGCTGAGGAGATTTGTGGAATTCTAGTCACCAACAACAACTCTTTTCCCTTTCTTTTTGGTTTCTGTCATCTTGTTAAATGGCCTAATAATCTGAGGTTAGAAGTTAGACTAAGTAGGAAAAACTGGAATTTGTGGCTTTTTTTTGGAAAGAAAAACTAACACACAGAATTAATGAAGTAGACCTGCTGTCCCAGGCTACAGAGCCACATCCAGTCATCATTGACATGACATCCTCTTCTGCTGGAGGAAGCCAGGGTTTTATGTAAAGCTGCGTAGTTCAGAGATTTATATCAAAATGGTCAGGCTTATCTGCTCTTTACTCTAGAAATTGTTTCTTGGGAAAAATAAAAAAGGAATAACTAACACAAACCAAGAATGGAGGAAAACAGCATTGGTGTATTTACTGAGAAACGGTGGCAGAAGCCATAAGGCTATGGCAAGCAAGCAAGTTCCTGGGGATGGCCTGTGGTGTCCATGCTGCACTCTGGAGAGGCACGGCCCACACTTCATCCACGATCGCTTCTCGCAATGGTGCGCCTTTCCTGCCACCGCCACATAGTATAATGATTCCTGGGTGTCAGCCCACCCACCCTTTTGGGCAAATTTCCTACAGATCATCAGGAAGGCGAACTTTCATGAATTAATGCTGTTTAGATGAATTAATGACTTTATAGAATAATTTTAGGAAGAATGTTTAAGGAGACGTTTTGCCAGAAAGATGTAATAAAGTTAGAATCAAGAATAATATGCATACTCCTTATAGAATAGTAAATAAAGGCTGCATTATAAGGAATACAACAAGCTTTCATTAATTACACTAAGAAGAAATAGGCTTGGGACACATTTGTGATCAAAGAAAAACATTAATTCTTGGTCAGGTCCAAGGATGAAGCCACAGGTATGCACTCTGATAAAGCAAGGTCATGTGACACTGTTACTTTGAACTTGTAATGAGCTTATAGAATGAAACACTGTTTTGAACTAACTATAAGCTTTCTTCTGTAATTCCCCTTTTATGTAACATTTTATCTATGAGGTAATTTTATAAAGAACTTTTGTCCAAAAAGGTATAAATTGCCAGGGAGAAGAAATATAGTGTAGCTTTTGGAACTCCTGCTCCATCCACCAAATGTATATTCTGTCTGTCTATATGTAGATACATATATAGGTATGTAGATATATGTGTATGTATGTAAGTATGCATGTGCACTTTATGAAATTGATGTAACATGTGGTTGGGCTCAGCCAGAGAGAAAGAGAGAAAAAGTGCATGTGTGTGCGTGTGTGTGTGTTTTGAGTCTCTGGCCTTTGAGCCAGAGAGAAAAGAACCCAGATAACTAAGCCTTTTTTCTTAATCCCTTGCTACTTCAGCAGGAGTTAAATTGCTTGAAGCCAGCAGCTCCTGGCCATAGAATAGCAGAGTTAAAGAGAAGGTTAAATGGCCAAAAGTCAGCAGTCACTGACTCCATACCCCCTTTCTTCAGGAGCTGGGTGCTGGGCTAGCCCCTGGCAGTTAATGAAATGATTTGTTTGAAGTTATAATCCAACAGAATGTGTCCATGTTTTCAAACCATAGGACAGTTAAAATTTTTAACATATGTGATAGGTTAATTAATAGATATAAATAAATAAAAGGTGCAACAGCAGTAATGTAAAAATATGAATAAAGTATTTAATGTCACAGTAATCAAAGAAATAAATACTGTGTTAGGAGATTGACAAAGGTTAAAGTGATCGATACTCCCTATCATTGTTACAGATACTTTTTCACTGTTGACTAAGTTGAAACTTTGTAACTATTTTTCCCCCTGGCAATGATATGTTCATTTGTTTGTTTTCCTCAAAAGCTTGATGTATGTCTAAACATCTATTTTTATCCAAATCACTTATGAATTTATCAAAAGGAAATAATCTGGAATGTGACTCATTTACTTTATGTGAAAACATTGATTATAATATTTTTATGAAGATTGTTGTATGTTGTATTGTTGTGTCTGTTGCAGTGTTGTCCTTAGTAGGAAAAGTGAAAGTAATAGACAGCACAGGGAAATAAAGAGCTTCTGGCAGGCACAGGCAGACACAATGATACAGTTCTAGAACACCTTCAGAAGAAATTATTCCGTTCCATGCAGTTCCAGCCTTTGGTTTAGCTGCTGGAGCGAAGTCCTGTTCATTATCATTGTCAGAAGCCTCTCAAGTCCTGAAATGCCCAGATAAAGGACACTGTTGATTTTATGAATTTATTTAGCATAGCAACAGTTGTGCCCAGCAGTCTGTACTGGGTGCTGCAGACTTGGCAGGGAGGAGGGTAGACACACTGTGGGCCTTCATAGCTCTTTCTGGGTAGAAGAGAAATAGATGTTAGTCAACCAACCAGTAACACTTGGTTTGAAACTACACTTTTGGGGGAGACACGAAAGGTGAAGAGTGATTTATGACAGTTTCTTTTCTGAGACGGGGGAAGCCTTGGTTAGTGATTATCCCTTCTCTCCTGTAGCCCAGAGCGACCTTAAACTTCTGATTTTCCATAGTGCTGAGATAACAGGCAGTTAGCTTGAAACTGTATTTGTTAGCTGTGCCTTACAGAGATCACAATGGAAATTAAAAAAGATATAAGATATAATAAGAGAAAATAAAAGTGTCCTATATTAGAAAATCTCCAATCTTAAACGAAAATATTTGAAAAGGAATGAGGGGAAGATAAATTAAGTCTCTAGTTCAAGAACTTGGGAAAGAAAGCAAAATTAGCTTTAATTACAGAGAAGAAAAAGGTAAAAATGAAGTTAAGTAATATGGATGAAAAATACAGAAATAAGGGAGGCTTAATAGCCAAATGGTAGTATATTAAAAGTCAATAAAAACACAAATACCATTAAAAGCCATTAGTGTAACCACTAGTACATTGTCACTAAAGACAGATGCCTCGTTTGAATGTTGATAGATAGTATAGAATATGGGACCTAGAGGTAGACTGTCTGGCAGGAAATCCTGATGGTGGCCTTTAGTATAAACTGTGTGGTTTAGCTTCCCTCTCTGTGGACAGGTAATGATGTGGGTAGGATGGATATCAAGCACTTAGGTACTGTATGGGGATCTTATAAAAAGTGCAGGAAAAGCTGGGTATGGTGGCTGACATCTATAGTTTCAGCACAACTGGAGTCTGCAGCAAGAGAACTGCCAGGAGTTCCAACCAGTGTAGGTTACAGGGTTTGAAGTTGTCGTGTTTCAGAGTGAGGCTCTGCCTCCAAGTGTAAACCAACCAAACAACAATGGCAAAAATAACAATGATACAAACACACCTTAGAGAAGTGGATACAATATACGTTTTATTAGAAAAGATCAAAACCACTGTATTCCGTTCTAGTAGAGACAGAGGTTATGTGGTAAGTGAAGAATGTTTAAAGAAGTGAACTTCACAATGCAGTCCTCTCCAGGAGGCTGCTGCTGTCTGTTGGGCTCTTACCTTCCTCTGCAAGGTTAATGAGGCACATAAGCTAAAAGTGCAGGCACTAGACTGCAGTGACATGCCTGTGTGACTGTCCTCTCAATAGAGAGTGCTTTCATTCCCAAAAGTATTTCCAGAATGAAAACTACCAGAATTACTGAAGCAATAAGTGCTTTAGAAAATTTTAATATGAATCACAGCTAGTGTGGAACTGGCAAAACATATTTTTCTTAGAATATTTTTAAAAAGATTTATTTATTTACTATATACACATATATGTATGTATGTATATACATAAACACATGTGTAAATATATGTGTGTTTGCTTTGTTTTCATGATCCCATTACAGATGGTTGTGAGCCACCATGTGGTTGCTGGGATTTGAACTCAGGACCTCTGGAAGAACAGACAGTGCTCTTAACCGCTGAGCCATCTTGCCAGCCTTTTAAGTCTTTTAGTCTTTTTTTTTTTTTTTTGCAGGGTGAAACAGGTTTCTCTGTGTAGAACCTAGCTGTCCTGGAACGCACTCTGTAGACCAATTTAGCCTTGAAATCAAAGATTCAATTGCCTCTCTTAGAATATTTTTTAAAAGGTTGTTGAAGTTTTTCATGTACAATTATCTGACTGTGTTCCAACTAAAACTTAAATGTATTTTTTTCAGAGACATCAAACCTGACAATATATTGATGGATATGAATGGACATATTCGTTTAGCAGATTTTGGTTCTTGTCTGAAGCTGATGGAAGATGGAACGGTAAATAAGCACTTACCGTAACTGTGAATTGGTCTCCTCACAGACACTTCCCTTTCTGTGTCTTGTGCGTTCTAGAGGCCCCTGCTTGCACTGACTGTCTGCCAGGCATCATGTGTATGTGTCCCACCTCCTTCCACAGAGCTTGGCTGCAGTAGGGCTTGCTCCCACAGTTACCTACCTGCTTGCAATAGCCAGCCTAAGAATGGCTCTTTAAGAATCGCGTGTCTTCTTTTGTGGCTGATGCCTGTTATTTACTTGAAATGTTCCTAAGTTTTTAGAGTGATAAATAAGTTTCATATAGAAAAATAAAACATAACTCCATCCTCATTTGTCCTTTTTATCTAATTATATACTTGTTCTGAGGGACAGCATTCTGCAAAAGAACTTTCTCTTTTCAAGAAGACTCTAGGCAACACGAGTTTTGTGTTCCTATTTGCTTAGATTTTGCTGATTAAATTCTTAAATTTATATTCCATTTTAAAGTGTATACTCTCAAATTTTACTGCTTTTTTATAGGTATGATGTGTGTGTGTATGTGCGTGCGTGTGCATGTGTGTATTATATGTACGTGCATGTGGTGGTCAAAGGACAACTAGGTCCTCGCTTCCCACCTTATAGACTTTCTTGTCCACCACTCTGTACATCGGGCTGGCTAGTCCATACCTTCCGGGAATCCGTCTGTCTCTGCTTCCCGTATTACAGCAGAAGACTGTACTAAGCTACCTAGGCTGTCTTTGAACTTCCGATCCTGCATTCTCAGCCTCCTGAGCCGCAGTCACCAGCCTGGCTGAGGTGTGCCTTTTACTGTTCCTATTATCTTATTAATTTGGTGGGAGCTTCTGGTTTACATTATCAGAACGTAGTCCTGACTTGTTTTAGAGCTTTGTTACATCTTTTGGATTTGTTGAAATTTACTTTATATTTTTATAACAGTCAACTTTTTGTGCATTCCATTTTGTTTGAGGAGAATACATTTTCTCTAATTTTTAGTACCAGAGTTCTATACAAATCCGTAATATAAAACTGATTTTGTTTTTGTATTTTATATTATTATGGGTTTTCTTTGTTATCCATTATTTAAAAATTCTGAATATGGTAGATTTTTTAATTTTTCCTTCATATTATTAATACTTTACACATCTCCTTTGTAACTTACTATTTGATGAAATACGACCTTTCACAGTATAGTTTCTTTTGCATTACAATGATGAATTAAAATTATCTTAATAATTTGGCTAATATTTCTATTACTGCTTTAAATTTCTTTTGTTTAATTTATGTGTAATTCATCTTTTCATTCCATCACTTTCAATTGTGTGCTTCCATTTTGTCTTTATCTTGCTTAAATAAATTATTTAACTCCTTTTTCTCTCATTTATTCATTCTATTTTACTCCCTTCCCAGTGTTAAGTCTCTGTCCTTTAACAGGTGATTGAATTCATGCTTGGGTCTGAGTCAGACCCTGCTGTGTGTTGTTAATGTAGGTTTCCCTTACTTTCTGCCAGAGCACTTTTGATTCCCTTTTCTCTCCTGCCTCCTGCTGTGCACTTCAAGTTTAGCTTTCTCACTCTTTATCCTTAGAAGGTAACATTTTATTTTAAATATTTTAATGCTTCTCTTTCGTTATTTTAAAAAATATTTATAGTTTACTGAACTGTAAGTTAATCATTTTTTCTCACTACATTCTCAATTAACATAATCAATTTATTTTACTTTATACCAAATATAAAAATTAATTTAAAATAGGCCAAAGAACTATGTCAAAAAACAAAAAACAAAACAAACAAACAAACAAACAAACAAAAAACCGAAAAACAAATGTCTTGAGGATAACACAGAATTACAACCCCTCTACCTCGTAATGGTAAATTATACTCTCCTCAAAAACTTATGTGTATGTATCAGATGACTCGGTGGTCAGAATGAGAAGACCGCCTAGAGAACTGCCATAGTATGTACCAACCACTTCTCTGATTACATGCCAAGAGTATGTGATGAACCAATCACTTCTCTGTAACATGCCAAGAGTATGTGATGAACCAATCACTTCTCTGTTACATGCCTAGAGTATATGATGAACCAACCACTTCTCTGTTACATGGCTAGAGTATGTGATGAATAGCTACAGACTGTAGTTGGGTCCTGACCTGCAACATTCTGACCTGCCCACAGTCACCTTGGAGGCCCAGGGTAAGGTACAGGTCTGTTCCAAGCTCAGCAACAGAAACCAGCCCCAGTGAAGAATATGAGGAATTTCTGCAGGTTTACAAATGGGAATAACACATGAAAGATAATCAGTAAACCTCTCATTAGAGAAATGCAAATCCAGAGCCTGTGACCCCACTCTGAGGGCATTTCTGCCCAGGAGGAGAGCTGCTACCAGCCAGAAACAGCAAGTGTTGCCCAGCAGTGATTCGGTCTCAGGACACTGTTAGTGGAGTATAAAATAGGGTAGCAACTGTGGAAGATTGTATAGCTGGTTCTTCCAGATGCTAAAAATAAGTTGATAATTTATTGATTTGTAATTTTCATTTTTATCTGTGTAACTTACTTAATTATATTCTCAACTTTTTTAAAATTAAGAATTTTGGTTTAAAGTCTATATTTTTCCGTTTGGTTTTGTTTATTTTCTGAGAAAGGGTTTCACTATTTAATATCCTTGGCTGGCCTGGAACTTGCTTTGTAGACCAGGCTGTCCACAAAACCATAGAGATCCATCTCAGGGCTAGTATACGGTGTATACCATCATGCCTGGTACAATTTAGAACTATGTACAGTACAGTACAGTAACTAGTCAACTTCTAGTTTAATTTGACTTACAGTTGGGGCATAATTAATCTGAATAAGTTATCCGTATTTAATTGTACATTTTTAGTTCTACTATAGTACATATATACATATTTGTTTTGATTGATGAGTTATATAGACAAATATTTTAAAAAACAGTAAGAAAGCTGATATAGTAGTCCTATAATCCTAGCACTTGGGAAGCCAAGACAGGAGGATTGTGAGTTTGAGAGTAGCCTCAGCTATAAGCAAGACCTTGTCTCTGACTACCAAACCAGAACAAAATTAAACAGTAATAATGCTGTAAGTGAAACATTCATTTTATTGTTAATGGCTCAGATAATACTGTTTCCCTATATGCATTCAGCTGTAATAAAGGTTCTATAAGAATATGAATAATGAAGACTATTAATGTAGAAGCCATATAAAATTATTCCGTAAACCAGTACACTAAATATAGATAAGAATGTCTTCTTGTAATACTACATACTGTATAACTCAAGTGCCTGTTTCTAATTTAAAATTATGTTTAATATATTAATAAACATTTGATGTCTTAGGTCCAGTCCTCAGTGGCAGTTGGAACTCCAGACTACATTTCCCCGGAAATCCTTCAGGCTATGGAGGACGGGAAAGGCAGATATGGACCAGAGTGTGACTGGTGGTCCTTGGGAGTCTGCATGTATGAGATGCTTTACGGAGAAACACCATTCTATGCGGAATCTCTGGTGGAGACATATGGAAAAATTATGAATCATAAAGTTAGTATATTTTTTATAATTTTTACAGCAAATACATATAGTAATTAAAGTAATATGATAGTAAAGAGAAAATACTTTTTTCAAAATAATGAAAACTCATATTTTTTGGTTAGTAGAAGATAATCATTCTTAATCATAATCTATGAAATAATTAATTTTAACCTTTTACTACACCTTGTTTAGAAGTGTTCTTAAATAGACAGCTGGTCTATGGTCTGTGTAGTTGAGTAATAGAGTTTAAAAATGGTTAGTTTTTTCAATCAGTTTTAACTATTTAATATGTACAGTCATGACAAGCATGCATGCACAAATTCTCAGCATCATTAATAGTGAAGGAAGTGTCAGTAGAGATAAAAATGAGATTTTCTTGGCGTCAGAAGATGACTCCGTAGCTACGATGCTTGCTGTGCATGCACGACTTCTGGCCTTAGTTCAATCCCTGAAATGCACAGAAAGATGGAAGGAGGGAACCGACTCCATAGAGCCGCCCTCTGACCTTCACACAGGCAGCATGCACTCCTGTGTGTGCACACGCACATACCTGTAGTCATACACCACAACCATAGTTTTGTTTTACTGAGAGTCTTCTGTCAATTTAGCAAGTACAAAATGAAACATCTGTACCCTAATAAATGCAGCCTCATGGGTACTCCTCAGACTTTATTGACAGGATGGCAAGTTGTAACTTTCTGTCACAAAGTTAACAGCTGTACATCTTGTACCTGAAAAGGATGGTTAGAGCTTTTGATGGACCAAGGTCAGGCTGAGAAGTCAGCCTGGTTGGGAATCTAGAACAGTGGCGTGCATAGGCTATCTGTCCCGCTATCAGTGACCACAAAGTACTGGCAGCCACAAGAAGATCACAAAACGCCAGCACTACAGCACTAAATGAGACTTGTGAACAGTTTCAAAAGTTCTCAATATGAAGCTGAGTGTCCCAAAAGAATAGGGTTAACGTGTGATGTTTAATTGGTTCTGGGGATGCAAATTTGATTAGTGTACTCTGCATGCAAATCAATTTTAGAGACTCTGTGTCTTCTTCTGAGCTGCATCTACAGTGCAGTAAGTCGTTCTGTAGGAAGAGCTGAAAGCTAGGGAGAAGTTTGCAGTGTGTGAAGGCCTGTGCACCATTCAGAAGGACATCACTTCAGCGCAGTATGCTGTTGAACAACACAGGTGTAGAGAGTTCAAGTCCCTTTTCCTGTCATTATTAGTTGTATGCCATTGAGAAAATAACTCTTAGTTTCCTCTTCTACAAGACTGTCATACTAGCTGTTCCTACCCAGTGTGATTATTAAGAGGATTAAATGGGTTAAATTAGTAAGTCTCTTTTAATAGTGCCAGATACATGTTAAATTTTCAATTGTTTAATGATTAACTGATATTTTACATCGTATCTGAGCATATCAGTAATCTACTTCTTGGGAAATACTGAGTTAAAATCTTCTACTTGTAATCAGATCCACCTGATTTTAACAGCAACTTAACATTCTAGAACAGTGGCTCTCAACCTTTTTGAACACTGCAACCCTTTAATACAGTTCCTCATGTTGTGATGACTCCTAGCCAAAAAATTTATTTTGTTGGCACTTACTACTGTTATGAATTGTAATATAAATATCTGTATCTAGGGTATCTGATATGTGGGCCCTAAAGGGGTTGCAACCCACAGAGTGAGACCCACTGCTATCCAGCATCTGACCCTCTCTCTGTAGTTCATCTGTCATGAAGTAACTTTGAGAATGAAAATTCCCTTAGAAAAAGGATTTACTCCATCATCCCTGTGTCTCCTCCTTACAGTATCACTGCTATGTCATCAAACATCTACTAGACACTTTTCAAAGGGAAACGCATTTAAATAAATCTACCACCATTTTGTAAGGTAACTGCTGATTTGTATTTACACTCTGTATATCATTGTCTGTGTAGGAGAGGTTTCAGTTTCCAACCCAAGTGACTGATGTGTCTGAAAATGCTAAAGATCTTATTCGAAGACTCATTTGTAGCAGAGAACATCGACTTGGCCAGAATGGAATAGAAGACTTTAAGAAACATCCGTTTTTCAGTGGAATTGATTGGGATAACATCCGAAACTGTGAAGCACCTTACATTCCAGAAGTTAGTAGTCCAACAGACACGTCAAATTTCGATGTGGATGACGACTGTTTAAAAAACTCTGTGAGTATGACATTCTGAAGATGTCCTGTCCTCCTGGTTCTTTTAAGTATGACTATAACATTTTTATTTATTAGTCTGATGCCAGGACTATTTTATCAGCCACATAGTATTTATGACTTCTGGTGCTTTATTCTGTCATATATCAAAAAATTAAGAGACTTAAATGAATTCACCACAGTCGCCCATGACCAAAAGCAAAATTCAAGATCTGTTCTTTAGATAATTGTATCAGCAGCAGGTTTCCTAAGAAGGCAAGATTGGATATTTTAAAGTATGTTTCATGGTTTCAAAGTGAAGGAGATGACAAACATTCCCCTAAAGCCAGCCATGATAACTGGAAGCAAATGAGCAAAAACATTTTAGAACTTGAAATAAATACAAGGAAATAAAGAGGCATTTATTCATGAAAAACTACTGGCCTTTTTGAAACCATACACACCTTACTCCCTACCTCTCACCCCATCACGTGCTTGTTCATACTCAGGACATGGAGCAAAAACCTGACACCTTGCTGCTAGATGGGGGAGTGATTGGGAAAGCTCTAACCCAACTCCCACACTGTTGCCACTAAAGCAGCAGCTTGGTAGGGAGGAATGGATATGGAAGGTCAGTTCCTAGCCTTCCGTTCCTGAACATATGTCTCTGCCTAAGGCAAATGGCTGAGCAGGTGGCCTGAGGCAAACAGTCACATACCTGTGGGGTGCGTCACACAGTCACTGGGTCACACAATAACATTTAAGGGTATAAGAACTAACATTTTGGAATTTTTCCAGCCTTATTTTAAGCTGTTAAAATTTATATCCTGATTTGAGTTTAATATTTAACTTTCTACTACTTTATATCACCTTTTCCTGTTAAGTACTGTGTTCACGATTACTAGAAAGCTGTTAAACTGTTCAACATCACAAGGAGTAATTAGATGGGCATTCCTCGCCATTTTTAAAAATCTTAGTCATTTTTGACAGAAAGTCTGTCATTCCAAGTTAAGTGAGTATACAGTTGATTTTAATTATTCACAGTAGTATTTGATAAAATTAAGGTGAACACCAAGTTAGTTGGCATTGACCTTTGCTGTGTGGAAATACAAGGTTAATAATTTGAAGGGGCGTGTGGAGAGGAAATGGGAGGGATTTCAGGAGCCAAGGAAAGGAAGAAATGTAATCATTATCTCAAAAATTTCAAAAGAAACAGAAAGTTAGCTTCTGATTACATTCTCAACAACTGAATACAAAACCTTTTTATATGTACTTCTATTTAAAGACACTTTATATAGTAATATATACCTTTGATTCCTTACCACTAAACTCATGACTACCAGTATTATAATAACTCCTAAACAGAGTTTTTCTAACACGTGTTTTCTCTGTGAAGGCACATGATTACCTTTTTACTTTGCTTCACTGGGTGGCACCTAGTGGTTTCACACACCAATAGTACTATCAATATGTATGGAGGGAAAGGATCATGAATTCAAGGCTACCTTGGGCTGTATATAGCAAGATCCTGTCTTGAAATTTTAAAACAAATGCAGTTATCGGCAGCACTTCTGGGAGCTGTTTTACACAGAGATCCTCTCATGAAAGCACACAGTGTTTATAGAGTGTGCTAAGGATATTTGCTTTCAGGGTGAGAAAAGAGGAGCACCCCACGCTTAGTCTCTGCTTGAGGAGCACAGGACAGTGCTCATCCTCTAGACACATCTTCAGGGGCCACAGAAGTTCTACAATACCGGTTTCCAAAGTTAGCTTCTAAACTGTGTATCATGAAGCATGCTTATAATTTTAGCACCGGAGAGGCAGACATAAGAAGATCTGGGCTATGTAGTGAGTCCTCCCAAAAAAAAAAAAAAATCTAGACAAATTTTTAGATATAAAATACACAGATAATGTCTATAATTTTATTCTTAATTAGGCTTTTAGCTCTTAGATTGTTTTTTAGAGTTTTGTAGTGCCAGTGCTCAGAGTCTGCATTTTGTATCACTGTACATATTTACCAAACTTATCACTGTGTCTAAATTCAATAGTTGTTTTATCCTCATGGCAGTTAAAATTAATAGTTCATCCTTATAGGTCATAACTATAGGTTTCTTACTAGATCGGTATTCTTTTTATTTTCTCATAGGAAACAATGCCCCCACCAACACATACTGCATTTTCTGGCCATCATCTACCATTTGTTGGGTTTACATATACTAGTAGCTGGTAAGTTTCAAAAGCCAATATAATTTGGGTAATTTAAAAGTTAATTGAAGCTTGAAAATGGTCTCTGGTACCTTCTAAAGGGTCCTCCCAGTCTCCTTCCTCCTGAGGCTTCCTGTTTCCATTCTCTCTGCTGACCCTCACAGCTTCAGTCCTTTTCCCTCACCTAATGCTACATCATGTTCTCCTCTTCCCCCCACCCCATCCCCTTTCCCTCCCCTGACCCTCCCTCCCTCCCCTCTTGTGGTTGCTTTCTTCTCCCTCCCAAGTGGAACTGAGGTGTCCTCACTTGGGTCCTTCAGCTTGTTGACCTTTTTGAGTTCTGTGGGTTCTGTACCTTGGGTGTTATGTTCTGTTCATTCGTCCTCCCTTCCTCCCTCCCTCCCTCCCTCCCTCCCTCCCTTCCTTCCCTCCTTCCTTCCTTCCTTTCTTTCTAGTGAGTAGATACCATGCATTCCTTTTAGGTCTGAGTTATCTCACTCAGATGACATTTTCTAGTTCCATCCATTTGCCTACAAAACTCAGGAAGGCCTCGTTCTTATAGCTGAGTAGTACTCCATTGTGTAAATGAACCACATTTTCTGTATCCATTCTTCTGTCCTGGGACATCTGAGTGTTTCCAGCTTCTGGCTATCAAAAAAAAAATAAGGCTACTATGAACATATTGGAACATGTGCCCCTGTGGCATGGTGGGGCATCTTTTAGGTATATTCCCAAGAGTGGTCTTTCTGGGTCTTTAGGTAGGTCTATTTCCAATTTTCTGAGGAACCTCCAAATTGATTTCCAGAGTGGTTGTATCAGTGTGCAATCCCACCAGCAATGGAGGAGTGTTCCTCTTTCTCCACATCCTTGCCAACATGTGTAGTCACCTGAGGTTTTGTTCTTAGCCCTTCTGACTGGTGTGAGGTGGAGTCTCAGGGTTGTTTTGATTTGTATTTCTCTGATCACTAAGGACTTTGAACATTTCTTTAGGTGCTTCTCAGCTATTTGAGATTCCTCTCCTGTGAATTCTCCGTTTAGTTCTAAACCCCATTTTTTGATTGGGTTGTTTAGTTTTTTTGGCAATAAGCTTCTTGAGTTCTTTATATATTTGGGATATTAGCCCTCTATTGGATGTGGGGTTAGTGAAGATTTTTTTCCCCAACCTGTAGGTTGTAGATTCATCTTATTGACTATGTCCTTTGCCTTATAGAAGCTTTCCAGTTTCATGAGGTCCTATTTATCAATTCTTGATCTTTGAGCGTGATTCATTAGAGTTCTGTTTAGGAAATTTCTGCCTGTGCCAATGAATTCAAGTTTCTTTCCCACTTTCTCTTTTATTAGATTCGGTGTGTCTGGTTTTATGTTGAAGTCCTTGATCCACTTGGACTTGAGCTTTGTGCATGGTGACAAATATGGATCTATTTTCATTTTTCTACATACAGACACCAGTTAGACCAGCATCCTTTATTGAAGATACTTTCTTTTTTCCATTGTATATTTTTGGTTTCTTTATCAAAGATCAAGTGTGCGTACATGTATGGTTTTATTTCTGGGTCTTCAATTCTATTCCATTAATCAACCAACCTGTCTGTCTCTGTACCAATACCATGCAACTTTTATCACTGTTGGCTCTGAGGTAAGGGATAGTGATTTCCCCCAGCCATTCTTTTATTGTTAAGAATTGTTTTCACTGGGTTCGGTCCCCAGCTCCAGAAAAAAAAAAAAAAAAAAAAAAAAAGAATTGTTTTCACTATTCTGGTTTTTTTTGCCTTTCCAGATGAATTTGAGAATTGCTCTTTCCATGTCTTTGAAGAAGTGTGTTGGGATTTCGATGGGGAATGCATTGGATCGGATCTGTAGATTGCCTTTCATAGGATAGCCATTTTTACTATGCTAATCCTGCCAATCCATGAGCATGGGAGACCTCTCCATTTTCTGAGATCTTCAATTTCTTTCTTGAGAGACTTGAAGTTCTTATCATAAAGGTCTTTCACTTGTTCGGTTAGAGTTACCCCAGGATATTTTATATTATCTGTGGCTATTGTGAAGGGAATTGTTTCCCTAATTTCTTTCTCAGACTGTTTATCATTTGTATAAGGAAGGATACTGATTTATTTGAGTTAATTTTATATCCAGCCACTTTGCTGAAGTTGTTTATCAGCTGGAGAAGTTCTCTGGTAGAATTTTTGGGGTCACTTATGTATACTGTCATATCATCTGCAAATAGTGATACCTTTAATTCTTCTTTGCCAATTTGTATCCCCTTGATCTCTTCATCTTAAAGTTTGGAATTTCAAATTCTATTGATGAACACATGCTAATGGTTTTGACTACTGTTTCAGTAAACTTGTCAGATTGTTTTAAATTAATAACTTTTTAGTAAACTTCATTTTATAACATATGGAGCTTTAAACTTAAAGATAATTTGGTGATACAAGTTTTTATTTAAAAATATTTGTACAAATAATTTATTGTAATTTTGCAGAAAAATTTTATAGTTGTTCTGTGCGATTCAAGATGTTTTACTGTAAATATTCAAATCTATGTCTTGTATAAAGAAGTTTAAAATTCTTCAAACCTTGTTGCAATACGAACCTCCTTTTTTTTTTTTAATTCAGTGTTCTTTCTGATCGGAGCTGTTTAAGAGTCACAGCAGGTCCCACCTCACTGGATCTTGACGTCAATGTCCAGAGGACTCTAGATAATAACTTAGCAACTGAAGCTTATGAAAGAAGAATTAAACGGCTAGAACAGGAAAAGCTTGAACTTACTAGAAAACTTCAAGGTAAATATTCTAATGTTCTCTTTATTTAAATTGAACTTACAGTGTACTCAGCTGCATTACAAAGGATCGTTTTATTTTCAGAATGGGTCTTCTTGTAAATTGTAAAAAGTAAAGTTGTAGAAATGATGCAGAACAGAGTATAATGCCACTTATGTAAAAATCACAAAGTGGTAAACACAGTGACATGATTTCTACAGGTATGGATATGTTCATGTAAACGTATGGAAGGAATACCTTTGGGGACAGGAGAACAGAACTGTCAGAGAAGAAAGGGCCTTTCTCATCCCGACATAACACTTTGGTGACTTTTATTATCATATGTGATCAGGCCTTGCGCATTGTTTCCTTCAACTCTGGGATGATTTTAAAGGACACTCTATGATTCCTTTTCACTTTCTTGTTTACAGTGATTTTGGTCTTTCCCTCAGTTCTCACCCCCTTGAAGGGCCCCATCAGTCACACTGGGCTGTTCTCCCCTCCTTTCTCACTCTCCTCAGTGATTCTTCTATGGCTCCTTCCGTCTCTACTTCCCTTCCCTCTGAGGCCGAAGCTGTCTGTGTGTAAGGGTGTCCTTGTTTCTCTGTTCCTCTCTTGTGTGTATTGTGTTCCTCATTTAGAGTGTGCATTGATCTCTGTGTCTGCCTCAAATGTGAGGAGCTTGCAGCTGCCTCTGTTTTCTCTTTCTTCCTCATGACTTATACTACATGACCAATATGAGTGAAAAAAAGAGACAGTTGAGTTAATATTATTTTTGTCCCAGAAAATGTTTTTCTGTTCATTATCCAATCAGCAATTGAGCCTGAATGAGGCTGGACTGCAATTTTTGTTAAAGTTAGTCCACCTCTAATGTGGGAATGAAGGGAGGACTAGGTAGAGCCTGGTCGGGTCTGTCTCTCCTTTACTTGTAACTGTGGGAGACTTGTTCAACTCTTCAGCCTGTTTCCTTACCACTTCCTACTCGCATAAGTATCTTGGCGAGGAGTCTTTTCCTAATTTGATGCAATTACAGTAGATATACTAGTAGGACAAGAGTGTCTTCTCTCAATAGTGTACTAATCCCTATCCCACATTGTCCAGAAGCTTTGGATTTTGTATTTGTTTTTTGTTTTTTTTCCAGCATAGTTGTCCTCAGTTTTAGGGGCTAGCAAGATGGCCTAGTGGGAAAGGGCACCTGTTGCCAGGCCTGAGGACTCAAGTGTAATCCTCAGAGTTCATACAGTAGGAGGGAGAACTTACTGTTGTAGACTGTCCTCTGTCCTCTACATATGTGTCATGGCATGTGTGCCCATGTGTATAACATCCTCCAAAGAAACAAACACATGTTAAAAATGTTCCTTAATTTAGGTCAGGCTTCAACCTGGACAAAGCTCTAGGTTAGACCACTGAGATAGCCCTTCCTCTCAGAATGCCTCTGTGGTTCATTATACTTAGTCTTTGCTTTCACAGTGCCATAGTGGTTGTACAAAGAAGATATTTTTAAGTTCTTAGTTTTATATTTCAAAAGTATTTAGTATATTTTTATTTTTAAAAAAGGAACAAGAACCATTCCTGTCCCATTTCATTACAATTGAAAACTTTGGGGACACAATGAAGGCAGCGCTAAGAGGAAAGTTCATAGTACTAAGTGTGCCTCTATAAAGAAATTAGAATTCACATATCAGCAATTTAAAAATATATCTGAAAGCTCTAGAAGAAGAAAAAAAAAGAAGAAGAAAATATACCCAAGATGAGTAGACGGCAGGAAATAATCAAAATCAGGACTGAAATCAGTCAATTAGAAACAAAGAAAATAACACAAAGAATCAACAAATTCAAGAGCTAGTTCTTTGAGGAAATCCACAAGATAGACAAACCCTTAGCCAAATTAACTAAAAGTCAGAGACAGTGTCCAAATAAACAAAATCAGAAGTAAAAGGGAGGCATAACAACAGACAGTGAGGAAATTTAAAGAATCATTAGACCTTACTTCAAAAGCCTGTACTCCACAAAATTGGAAAGTCTAAACAAAATGGATAGTTTTTTAGACAGATACCACTTACCAGTTAAATCAAGTCTCTGATTTTCATTCTTTAATTCTTGTTTTTTGTTTTTTTGGTTTTTTTTTCAGAGTCAACACAGACTGTTCAAGCCCTGCAGTATTCAACTGTTGATGGTCCACTAACGGCAAGCAAAGATTTAGAAATTAAAAGTCTGAAAGAAGAGATTGAAAAACTAAGAAAACAAGTAGCAGGTAACTGTCCAGGGCCATCGTTAATTTAGTAGATTTTCAAGTGGTTGCACTTCACATCACTGTCTGCTGAGTCTTGTTGATGTTACGGGTTATGAGTTATGTGACACTGAGAAACAGCAAATAAAAATGAGTTCATTTCAGAATTGACCTTGAAAATGAGCATGTAAGTCACCATTGCCTTACAGAAGAGGGGCTTTGGGGAAAGTAGCTGAAGGCGACACATAGAGAAGGCATAGAAGGCACGCCTGCCAAGAGAACAGAGATGGCTGATGGACCTGCTGTAGTGATAGGATTTACCTAGAAAACTGTATTTGAGTGGGAGCTAGACAGGAGGGTTAAAGAGGAGGGCTGCTTCAGCAAAAGAAGACATACAGACACATGCAAACAACAAGTATCAAATCAGGACTTGAGGGCTATAAATTTCTCTTTCAGCACTGATTTTATTGTGCCCTGTAAAATTTCAGTATGTTGTATTTTCATTTTTGCTCAAATGATTTATATTTTTACTTTGACATGAATTAAGAAGTGTTTTTTGAGTATTTGAAGAATTAATGCCTATATTTCTCTAATCAGTTTTGTAATACCCCCTTATGATTTTCATTCTATTAGAGGTGAGGTTTGTTTTATGCCTATATTAACCTATATTCCCTGGTCACTTCGATGAATGTGTATTCCTGCTTCTCTAGATTATTTGATTTGTAAATATTGATTAGATCCTGTTGGTGGAGAATGTTTTTGAGGTTTTTCTATTGTTTTGTTGGTTTTTTGTCTATTTGTGTCACTCATAGTTAAGACAGGCATGATCTCCTCCTGTTGAGCAGACTTTAAATGTAACCAGACAACTATTGATTGCTGCCAAGATCTGAGTGGCATTACTGCACCCTGAGGATGACGTGAATGCTGGTCATTGTGGTGTCCATAGGCCCACCCATATTTCGTCACTGCTTTGTGGAGCAGCAGTCAATTTCTAACTGGTTCTTCACTGACACTCTGGGACTCTCTTTATCCTTTCCAGTTTCTGGTGGGTTGTTGTCATTTGTCTGTCTGCTTTTAAAATATCACTCTTCTCTTTAATGAGAGGATTTGGCTTCTCATTATAGCCTCAGGTTGAAAATTCAGGTTCAGCTCCCATGGTTGACAGGGGTCAGCAAGGCACTACAGAGGTTTCCAAGCTCTACTTGCCTGTTGAGTGCTGGGATTAAACATGTGCACCACCATGTCATGTGGATTTTTGTGATGTTTAAGTCAAATAGTTTTCTAAGAGTTTTTGTTTTTTGTTTTTTTGTTTTGTTTTGTTTTGTTTTTTTGTTAGTGATACAGGATTTTGGAGAATGGCAGGCCTTTTCCTGGCTCACTTAACATGATACAAAGACCCATGATATCAGACACTTAGGGTCATCAAAGACCAACCTGGGGCAGTGGCCCCAAAGTTTGTCGTTTTACACCAGTGGAACTTAAAGGGAGATTATGCCCTTCTTGAGCGTAGACACTGTGGAGACAATCTTTAGTAAGCATTATCCAGAAAAGTGAGAAAATGAGGGGAAGTGAGATCAGTTTCCAAGAGTTGAGAAAAGTATCAAAGGATGGAAAAAGCTGTTGAATTTCCTTTGCTCAGGGTTTTTTATAAGGCAGTGTCAAAAACTGGACAGAGACTGATATAACCTCTTTTGGGATTGGTTAATTGCCTGGGACCATCAAAGGTTAAACCAATGGAAGGCCTGCATTCTCTGTTTATGTCTTCCCTGAACCAACCAGGGAGATGATCATCTTCTGTTCATGCCCGCCCCCATACATAGCTGAAACCTGCCTCTATCCGTCTCTTCTTCTGGCTTGGTTATCCACGTTGACTCATTGCTAGCTATTAAGTTATTAAGACCTTGCAGGTGTCTTGCTAACTGTTCATTATAGCAAACTTTCTTTGTTCACGAAGCCACTGAATAGTAGCTGGAATGTTCTTGGTTAGTTTTTTGTCTATGGGATGGGTGGTCTGGGGTCTCTCCTGAAATGGGCCGGACACTTTAAATACCACTCTTTCTTATTATTTAGTCTATTATAAGTTGTGTTAGATATAATATATTAAAAGCAAGAATATATAATAATTAATAGTGTTTTGCATGTTTTTCTCAAAGGAAAAAGGTCTCCTGGAGATTAGGTAGCTGCCCTGCCATTGTTGGCTTGCTTCTTCAAGCCCGTTTGTCTTTTATCTCATACCAGGCTGCACATCTTCTAACTAATTTTCCTTAGTGCTCCAGACGCTTGTGGTTTTAAACGTTATTCTTCATTTTAAATCCAGCTTCTGTTCTCACTGAAACATTTGAAAGTAGCCTTGCATTTCGTCCATAGGCCCCTCTCTCTTATGCTGCCTAAGAGTGCTGTCTTCTCTCCACTCGCTAGTAGAGTAGCAAACAGCCCTTTCTTGTTCCTTTGGCTAGGAAGAGCATGGTTTGGGGCTGGGGGTTGTGTTTCCTTATACTTGTTAGCTTCTCTGGGCTGTCAGTTCCAGGATACATGAAAAGACAGCCTGGGAGCTCACTCACTGCCTTCATTGCACAGGTCCCTGGGCCCCAGCTCATCTTACCACATCCCATCGTCTCTGCCTTATTTATTCATCGACCATGTACTCACTTTTAAATATAAGGTCTAGGATTTTTATTTGTTCTTAGTGGGAAATATATCAATTATCTTTCTTCAAAAGTAGAAGTCCCAGAGTCAGCTTTTTTATGTTGGGGCTATCACATACATAATAGCTTTGATACGCATGCTGCCGCACTTTTGGAGAACTGCTCTTGTCTCCAGGATAAAGTAAGACTTTCTCAATGCTGATTGGAAGTCCTTCCTTGCCGTGCATGTGTTGGTCTCTTCAGCTTCATTTCTAGTAAACTGGTCCCATTATGTCGATCTCGCCCATATCAACTGAGTCTCAGATCCCATCAATGTTACCCTTCATCCACCCGAGTCCACCTTGCATTTCACTTCTCTGCTTTTCCTTGTCTACCTGTCCGTCATCTTCACCCTCCTGCCTGTCTGTGAATGGTTGCTCATTTGCTTGAAACATATTTTGTAACCCCCGCTCATCCATAGCATGTTTCATTATTAACATGTTTGTGGCTGACACTGTCTTTCCTTACTTCACCACAAGAGCACAAGCTCTTTAAAAACAGGAGCTTTAAATCCATTCATGTTTTTAATTTTATTCGCTTGTATGTTCCAAGTACCTATAGGATTACACTTGGCTCATTTAAAAACCCAAATCAATATTTGTTGATGAATTAATGATCTTCGAAACCACCTCTGTCCATTTCCTAAGATTCTGTCTTTATTGTGTTGGCACAGGCAAGCCTAGCAAACCTCCACTCTCTGTGTAGTGCAGAGAGGGCTGCCCTGTCTTGGGATAGTTGTTACTGCCAGCTCTTGCCAGGTTCCTCCATGTCCTTTTCTCCCACTGCCTTCATGAACTTAACACTTGTCAGGCTACTCTTGACTTGAATTTTAAAAACCATTTCCCAATGGTAGAATGAAATTAGTAAAATCAGTAAAAATGCAGTTAGAGAAAGGGTCAGTCTCTTGCTTTGGTCGTGTTCTTACCCTGCAGAGTTTGTTATGTTGGATATATGGTGCTCATTTTCTCACTTCTGTACTCTCATTCCGCTTCTCCAATACCTGTCTGCCTTCCCTCCCTCCCTCCCTCCCTCTTTCTTGTCATGTTTTTTAAAGGTATGATAAAATACATCTATTGAATTTACCGTTTGAACAATGTTTAGTGGTTCACTGAGTAGCATTAGTCACTGTCTCTGTCCACTGTCATCACCGTCTTAACATCATCTCAGAACAGAACCAGGATGAAACAATAACCCCTTTTCTGTTTCTTGAAGCCTCAGCCTTCTCCTTCCATAACACGATGTTTCCAGAAGCTTCATACTGTAGAAGTACACAGTCTTCAGTGTTCTGTGTTTGGCTTCTTTAACTTAGTACAATGTTCTCAAGGGTCATCCGTGTTGAAGGGTATGTCAGAAATGGCTTCTTTCTAAAAGCTGAGTAATGTTCCATTATAGTCACATAACAGATTTTGCTCTTGTCTTCATCTGTCATTGGACATGTGATTTGCTGTCATCCTTTGCTATGGGCAATAATGCAGTTATGAGTACAAACATGCAGTTTCTGGTTAGGTTCTTGTTTCTATTTGCTGCAACTAGGCTTCACCAATAGCCTCTCATAGGCTCCCTTTATGGTGCCAAATTTCAACTCCTTTGCATGACCCCTTCAATTCCGGGCCATCAACTGTAACTGAGGCTGCACCTTCACCAATGTCCTTCCATGGCCTCTCCCAGAATCCAGCCTCAGCTGCTCTCCATGACCCTTTAATGCCTTCAAAACCAGTACCACCTGAGTGACTTACACATTACCAAGTCCAGCTGCAGCACGAGGTACAGCCTTGGCTATCTCTGAACACAGCCTCTTTGTGCTCTCAGAAAACACTTCCCAGATTTCACCTCAGTGATGCTGGTCTCTTCTTCTTTTTTTTTTGGGGGGGGGGGGTTCTTTTTTTCGGAGCTGGGGACCGAACCCAGGGCCTTGCGCTTCCTAGGTAAGCGCTCTACCACTGAGCTAAATCCCCAGCCCCGATGCTGGTCTCTTCTTAATCACAACTAATTTCTTAGCTCCAGCCAACCAGTACCAATTGTTCCAGTCATCCCTTCCCCTCTTGACTGTAAAGCCACCGCCACATGGCCAAAGCTGCCAAGTTCTGCTGTTTGCCAGGGCTGGAACATGGCCCATGTTAGTCTGTTACCAGATTTCTGTTTTCTAACTTCCTCACTGCCTCACTTGGCAGTCCTAGAACTTGCTCTGTAGACTGACCTTGAAGGAAATCTGCATGGCTCTGTGTCCTGAATGCTTGGATGAAAGGCCTGTACCACCATGTCTCCTGAGTGCTGGGATGAAAGGCCTGTACCACCATGTCTCCTGAGTGCTGGGATGAAAGGCCTGTACCACCATGTCTCCTAAATGCTGGGATGAAAGGCCTGTACCACCATGTCTCCTGAGTGCTGGGATGAAAGGCCTGTACCACCATGTCTCCTGAGTGCTGGGACGAAAGGCCTGTACCACCATGCCTGTGCTTAAGCTTTTCTTAAAAAAGCACCTAGAACCTGCTCTGTCCCAGGATGGCCTTGAATTCAGAGATCTGCTTGACTTTGTCTCCTGGGACTAAAGGTGTGTGCTGCCATGCCTGAGCTTAAATTTAGCTGGGTAGAATCTTATGTAAAGTCACCACTCCCCTAATCTGTTTTTCTCCATGAACATAGCATTCAGCTCCGTTTCACTTCCCGATGCCCCTTTATTACTTGAATCATACATTTTATATTTTCCCTTTCTCAGCTTGTTCCTTTTCATTAAAATGCTCTTCATAAGAGTAACTTTAATAACCACACACAACAGAATTTATCAGACTGTTTTGAGACTCCCTTTGTCAAAGCAATTGCTTTGATAATCTAATCTAAATCTCTTTACCTTAGCCTCAGGCAAACTCTTTGAACAATGGCAAAAAGCTATCATCTTCTTCACCAAAATATCACAAAAGCAGTCTGTAGGCCACAAACTATCATTCTTCTCCAATTAAATGAAACCTCTTGGGCCAGCAGGCCTACACAGTTCAAATTACCCTCTCAGCACCAATGTCTTCCGTATTCCTACTAGGATGGCCCATTAAGCCCACTTAAAGCATTCCAAGGCTTTCCAAATCCAAAGTACCCAAATCCGCATTCTTCCAAACCAAAATATTGTTAGGCCTATCACAGCATACCCCAGTCCCCGGTACCAGCCTCTGTTTAGTTAGGGTTTCATTGCTGTGAAGAGACACCATGACCATAGCAACTCTTAAAAAGGACAACATTTAATTGGTTCAGTGGTTCAGTTTATTATCATCAAGTGGGAGCATAGCAGCATCTAGGCAGCCATGGTGCTGAAGGAGCTAAGAGTTCTTCTATTTGTTCATAAGGCAGCTAGGAAACGACTGGCTCTCATGTGGTTAGGAGGAGGGTCTCATTGTTAACCTCAACAGTGACACACTTCTTCCAACAAGGCCTCACCTACTCCAGCAAGGCCACACCTCCTAATAGTGCCATTCCCTGCGCCAAGCATATTCAAACCACCACAGGCATCAGATGACCCTTTCACAGTGAAAAGCTCTCAGGGAGAACTTTCCCTCGGGATGGAGACCCTCCAACTCCAAAGACCAGACCGAGACACCACAGGATGCAATCAGCAAGAGAATTTGGTTTATTGTCGGGATACACAGGCACAGGCACCTGCGGGCGCTTCAGTCACTCGGGGGACTGGCGCGCCCCACGGAACCAAGGATGGGCTTTTTATAGGATTTTGGGGAGCAGAAGCAAGCATACAGAAGCAGATGCATGGTTACAGGGATATAATTGGTGGATTCTAATATGGCAAGGGTTTAGCCCGGGGGCAAGTTTCCTAGCTACCTTCCTGAAACATAACGGCTGACTCGGCCCCCCACCAGGGTGTGGGACCTCTCCGGGGCTTTTTTTTCATTGTCAGGTGCTCAACTGAAGTCATCCTGTTGCCAGGCCTTCAACCAAACACATCCTGCTTGGCAGCCGCTGTGTACTCAGTGTTCTAACCTTTCCCTGAACCAGTCATCTTAAGTACAGCCTTGCAAAATGGCGTTACTGCTGTTAAGCTGGGGTCTTTCAACAGGATTTGCCTAGTTCCATCAGAAAACACAGATGTGTTCATCATGATCATAACAGTAGCAAAATTACAGTTATGAAGTAACAACAAAAATATTTTTATGGTTGGGGGTCACTACAACCTGAGAAACTATTGGTTCCCATAAGGGTCAGAGCAGTAGGACAGTTGAGAACTACTGCTCTACAAAGTTATATTTAGGCAATATATTTAGAAATGAATATACGTATTCATTTCTCGTCAGTTAATACCCAGGAGTGAGATTATTAGGCAGTACACTCAGAGTATCCAATTATAAGTGTAATTACGCTAATCAACATGAGGATAATTGATATCTTTATTTTTATAAGAAAGATTAACCATTATTATCTCGGGCTTCTGAATTCTGCACTATCACACCTGCCTTGATAATCGATAACCTAATAATATTGACTCTACCAATCCATGAACATAGTATAATTTTTTACTTATTTAGATCTTCTACATTTTTCATATATGCACGTATCTCCTTATCCATTTATTTTATCAATCATGGTTTGCCTTGTACTTGTTATGTATCAATAGATTTATCAGTACACAAAGTAAATTTTTATTATGTGCTTGAACATGACTTCTTTTCCCTTTGTTGAGTTCTGCACTTTGGAGAGACCAATCCTCTTTGTATTGAGTGTTCTTGTCCTTTTTGGAGCTTTGTGATGTGGTTGTAAAGTTATCAGTTTCATTTGGCCGTTTCCCTCCCTTCTACCACAGGGGTCACTCTTTAGCCATGAACACTTATTTCTAGTTTCTTTTAATGCAGTAGTGATGTTTTGTTCCTTAAACGGTTACATTAGTTCTATGTTCTCCATTCAACTGTATTCTTTAATACATTTATAGATACATGTTTTATCTCCAAGTACTTACAGAGAATCTCATTGCTTTTCTATTACATCTTTTCCTTAGGTTTTTGGTGTGTGTCAGGGGCGAGTCTATTCGTGTAGCTATGAATGTATTTCACACAGAGTATCAGGTAGGGCCGAAACTTACCATGCAGCCCAGACTCAATTCGAACTAAATCTCCTCCTGCCTCAGATCCCCAAGTTCAGGGATGACAGTTCAGTGCCACACCCAGCCTTGCCTCTTTAGTGTCCTTCCTTTACCCCTACCCCTATGTCTGCTTATAAGTTTTCCTTTTTTTTTTTCATCTTGTGAGAGTTAATAATGCTCAGACCATCCACCCACTCTGTACAGATGCCTGTCACTCCTTTCCAACTGTAAACCCAGTTTTACCCCTCACTGTAGTTTAAGAACCAAGTTTCAGTTTATACTTAAAATTTTCTATCTCAGGAAAGCCTAATGGATATTAAGTTTTAAATTATTCTCTTACTTCAATTAATGATTAATATGTTTTCTTTACAGTGTCTCACCGACTTAAACTGTAATTTAATAATTTGGATTATTTATTTGGTCAGCAGTTAGGTAGTTGTGTGGAACAGTTTTAGTGAGATGAAGGCCTTAGTGTGGTGGTTTCTTTTTTTCTTTCATTTTTTTATTGGATTTTAATTTATGTACATTATAAATATTATCCCCCTTCCTGATTTCCCCTCTGGAAACCCCCTATCCTATCCCCCCACCACATTCCTCACCTATTCACTCCCTCCCACCTCCCCACCCTGGCATTCCCCTACAATGGGGCATTAAGCATTCACAGGACCAAGGGCCTCTCTTTCCATTGATGCCACAACAAGGGGCTACATATTCGGCTGGAGCCATGGGTCATGTATGCTCTTTGGTTGGTGATTTAGTCCCTGGGAGCTCTAGTGTCGGCACCTGCACCGACAGTGTGTGAATATCTATCGGGCATAGATCTGCGGGATTGAAATAAATCAAATACACAGGTCATCTGTTTTCAGCGAGTGCCACCAAGGCTTTACAGATCTCCTTATATACCCAAGGCAAAAGCCTTGGAAAACAACAAGGCAGGTGAAAATCCCCAACCAGGAAAACAGGAAGTCTATGTGGTGAAAGTTCCGGCCCAATCAGGGGCATAAACAACTTAACAACAACAAGCAGGAAGGCTCAGTGGGGAGGAAGGGTACCATGGAAAATCCCAGCCCCAAATCAGGGGCTAAGAGCAGCTCCCAAGGGTGTAAACACTTTCTTGCTACAGCAGGCTAAAAGGCTCAGCGAGTGGGGATGGAAACACCAAGGTAGGGCCCAACACTCTAGGGTGTCTGGTTGGTTGATACTGTTATTCTTCCTATGGGGTTGCAGATTCTCTCAGCTCCTTAAGTCCATTCTCTGCTGTTGGGGACCCTATTCTCAGTTCATTGGTTGGCTGCAAGCCTCTGTATTTGTCAGGCTCTGGCAGAGCCTCTCAGGAGGCTATATTAGGCTCTTAACAGCATGCACCTCTTGGCATCCCCAATAGTGACTGGGTTTGGTGAATGCATGTGGGATGGATCCCCATGTGTGGCAGTCTCTGGATGGCCTTTTCTTCAGTCTCTGCTCCACACTTTGTCTCCGAATTTCCTCCTGTGAGTATTTTGTTCCCCCTTCTAAGAAGGACTGAAGCATTCACACTTTGGTCTTTCTTTTTCTTGAAGGTCTGTAAATTGCATCTTGGGTAATCTGAGCTTTTGGGCTAATATCCACATATCAGTGAGTACATACCATGTGTGTTCTTTTGTGACTGAGTTACCTCACTCAGGATATTTTCTAGTCCCATTCATTTGCCTAAGAATTTCATGAAGTCCTTGTTTTTGATAGCTGAGTAGTACTCCATTGTGTAGATGTATCACATTTTCTGTATCCATTCCTCTGTTGAAGGGCATCTGGGTTCTTTCCAGCTTCTGGCTATTATAAATAAGGCTGCTATGAACATAGTGGATCACGTGACTTTGTTATATGTTGGGGCATCTTTTGGGTATATGCCCAAGAGAGGTATAACTGGGTCCTCAGGTATTACTATGTCCAATTTTCTGAGGAATCTCCAGGCTGATTTCCAGAGTGGTTGTACCAGTTTGCAGTCCCACCCACAATGGAGGAGGGTTCCTCTTTCTCCACAGTTTCTGCTGTCACCTAAGTTTTTGATCTTAATCACTCTGACTGGAGTGAGGTAGAATCTCATGGTTGATTTGTATTTCCCTGATGATGACTAAAGATGTTGAACATTTCTTTAGGCGCTTCTCAGCCTTTCGATATTCCTGAGTTGAGAATTCTTTGTTTAGCTCTGTACCCCATTTTTAATAGGGTTATTTGGCTCTTTGGAGTCTTGTTTTCTTGAGTTCTTTGTATATTTTGGATATTAGCCCTCTATGGGATGGAGGATTGGTAAAGATCCTTTCCCAATCTGTTGTTTGCCATTTTGTCCTATTGACAGTGTCCTTTGCCTTACAGAAGCTTTGCAGTTTTATGAGGTCCCATTTGTCAATTCTTGATCTTAGAGCATAAGCCATTGGTGTTTTGTTCAGGAAAATTTCCCCTGTGCCCATGTGTTCAAAGCTCTTACCCACTTTCTCTTCTATTAGTTTCAGTGTATCTGGTTTGATGGGGAGGTCCTTGATCCACTTGGACTTGAGCTTTGTACAAGGAAATAAGCGTGGATTGATTTGCATTCTTCTACATGCTGACCACCAGTTGAACCAGTATCATTTGTTGAAAATGCTGTCTTTTTTCCACTAGATGGGTTTAGCTCCTTTGTCAAAGATAAAGTAACCATAGGTGTGTGGGTTCATTTCTGGGTCTTCAATTCTATCCCATTGATCTGCCTGACTGTTTCTGTACCAACACCATGCAGTTTTTATCACCATTGCTCTGAATACTACTTGAGGTCAGGGATGGTGATTCCCCAAGAAGTTCTTTTATTGTTGTGGTGGTTTTCAACCTATGGGTCGTGAGTCCTTTGGCAAACCCCTGTCTCTAAAAGTATTTGTTTTCTGATTTATAACTAGCAAAATTATAGTCATGAAGTAGCAACAAAAATAATTTTATGGTTGTGATCACACAGCATGAGGAACTGTATTAAAGAATCATAGCATTATGAAGGTATAGAACCACTGGAGTAGACCATTTTAATACTGTATATAATATGTCCAAGTTGAATGTCTTGAATTTAATAAATTATGGGTTCATTTTATATGTTTGTTTGAAATAATTGTTTTATAATAACTTTTATTATAGAAAAAATCCTTTTATTTGGCAGTAATTTTCCAATTGCTTAGTCCTTGGCAACTTACTCAGAGTATGCTAAATCTGTCTTATATAACTGTCCCAAATGAAGTGAACTTGTAATATTTTAATCTAAAAGATGAGAAAAATAAAGTTTAACTGCTTTTTCTGGTTTAAATACAGCTATTGCATGTTATGAATATCAGTATTCTGCTTTTCATTTGCTTACACTATGTGTCTGAATTAAAGTGGGATTTTGTTTGTTTTCTGTTTTTTTAAAGAAGTGAATCATTTGGAACAACAACTTGAAGAAGCTAATTCTGTGAGACGAGAACTAGATGATGCTTTTAGGCAAATCAAAGCTTTTGAAAAACAAATCAAAACTTTGCAGCAGGAAAGAGAAGAGCTAAATAAGGTAACACATATGAACAGATCCTTAAAGCTATTTGGTACATGCTTCATCCTTTATAATTAGAATATATGACAATATATATTTTTCTATAAAAATTTGAAATGAAATTTTCATGCTAACCTAAAATGATAGTTTAAAATTTTTTAAAGATTGATTTTATGTTTAACTATGTGTGTATGTGTATATGTGTAGGAGTATATGCACCTACATATATGTGCCTGATGAGGCCACAGGCATTGGGTATGCTGGCACTGCAGTTGTAAGCAGTTAAGTTGTAACTCCATGGGTTCCCAATATAGAGTTTCCTACCATGGTTGCTGGGACCTGAGCATGGGTCCTCTACAAGAGTAGTGTGTGCTCGTAACCACTGAGCCATCATCTCTCAACCCCCTACATTTTAAAATAATCATCTTGATGTATGACATTCTTCATTAGTAAGAGAACTCAAATTCTTGAGGCTTTAAAGTGCAAAAATCTTTTGTTCATTTAGAAAGTTAAAAGTCTTGACTTAGAAAGGAATGTTACGGGGCTGGGGATTTAGCTCAGTGGTAGAGCGCTTACCTAGGAAGCGCAAGGCCCTGGGTTCGGTCCCCAGCTCCAAAAAAAAAAAAAAAAGGAATGTTACTAAAAAAGATACAAAAAGATAGTAGACTCTAATGTCTATAAAAAATTTAAATACAGATTTTAGGGTTAAGTGATATTTTATTGTAGTATTAAATTATATTTTCTAATTTCTAATGTCATGTATCTTTGACACATATCTCTTCCTTATATATTTTCATTATAATTTGCTGGTATAAGCACAGGTTATGATTTAAAATCCTTTCCATGCTTTACTTATTCTTTAAATATCATTTTTTTCAAAGTGGCATGGGAAAAAAGCTAAATTTTCCTAAGAGCTTTATGTAATATTTAAATGGTACTAGACATAGCAACAAAATTTGTTCATAACTAAGATTATATAACAACACAATTGAGAAGATAATATTCAAGCCATGGAGGAAAATTTGATCACATATTGGGAGGATCTTTGGATTTCATTAGCAACAACAAGAAGTTGGTACTAATGGCGGCCTACGCAGTTGAGAGATCAGTAGTTCAGATCACAGAATACATTGTATTTAATGATTTGATATGAAAAATACTGATTATTGTAGAATCTGTTTCTCTGGGCATGTGTCTTTTCGGTAAGGAAATGGAGTAGAAACACAATAAGCTCATGCTGATAAGGAGCTGGTAAGTGTAGGTTGATAGACGAGTGTACTCTTAGTTCCCACTTACTGCAGTCCGTCAGGCACAGGGTCGCGCAACAGCGTTTGGCACTGTGGCAGCACTTCTCTTTCCTGTAGCAATAAGTAGTGATAATCCGGGATTTATGAGCTTGCATTTACTGGTATTGTTATACAGTCAAATTTAGTTAACATAATAAGCATAAATATCTGGTATCTTGACTTATAGGAACAATTTTTGTAATTTTTAGTCCATTTTAGGGCTAAAAGTTCTTTAAGTGTATCCTGAAAAGGCCCTATTGTTGAGAAGAGGTAGCTTTAATAACAAGGAAATCATGATGTGATTTCCATAATGGCTTCAAGTGAAGAAAAACATTTTCTTTGTGTCCTAACCAATGCTTGCTTGCTTTGTCTTTTTTATAATAACCATTCTGACAGAGGTAAAATGTTACCTGATTCTGGTTTGAATTTTCATTTCTATGGTGATTGGTTTATCTTGAACAATGTTATGTGGCTGCCGGCCTTTTTTTCTCGGTCTTCTGTGGAATACTGTCCATTAGGTCTTCTGTGGAATACTGTCCATTAGGTCTTCTGTGGAGTACTGTCCATTAGGTCTTCTGTGGAGTACTGTCCATTAGGTCTTCTGTGGAATACTGTCCATTAGGTCTTCTGTGGAATACTGTCCATTAGGTCTTCTGTGGAATACTGTCCATTAGGTCTTCTGTGGAATACTGTCCATTAGGTCTTCTGTGGAATACTGTCCATTAGGTCTTCTGTGGAGTGCTGTCCATTAGGTCTTCTGTGGAGTACTGTCCATTAGGTCTTCTGTGGAGTACTGTCCATTAGGTCTTCTGTGGAGTACTGTCCATTAGGTCTTCTGTGGAATACTGTCCATTAGGTCTTCTGTGGAATACTGTCCATTAGGTCTTCTGTGGAATACTGTCCATTAGGTCTTCTGTGGAATACTGTCCATTAGGTCTTCTGTGGAGTGCTGTCCATTAGGTCTTCTGTGGAATACTGTCCATTAGGTCTTCTGTGGAATACTATCCATTAGGTCTTCTGTGGAGTACTGTCCATTAGGTCTTCTGTGGAGTACTGTCCATTAGGTCTTCTGTGGAGTACTGTCCATTAGGTCTTCTGTGGAGTACTGTCCATTAGGTCTTCTGTGGAGTACTGTCCATTAGGTCTTCTGTGGAGTGCTGTCCATTAGGTCTTCTGTGGAGTGCTGTCCATTAGGTCTTCTGTGGAGTGCTGTCCATTAGGTCTTCTGTGGAGTGCTGTCCATTAGGTCTTCTGTGGAGTACTGTCCATTAGGTCTTCTGTGGAGTACTGTCCATTAGGTCTTCTGTGGAGTACTGTCCATTAGGTCTTCTGTGGAGTACTGTCCATTAGGTCTTCTGTGGAGTACTGTCCATTAGGTCTTCTGTGGAGTACTGTCCATTAGGTCTTCTGTGGAGTACTGTCCATTAGGTCTTCTGTGGAGTGCTGTCCATTAGGTCTTCTGTGGAGTACTGTCCATTAGGTCTTCTGTGGAGTACTGTCCATTAGGTCTTCTTTCCATTAGTTTAGCAACTTTCTCTACCACATGTCCATTATTTTATGTTATTTCTTTTACAAAATAACTTATTTTTTACATGTTTTTCTGTTTGACTGTCTTTTGATATTTATAAGAATTCTTGAAATTTCCCAATGTCTTTCCTTAAGTGCACAGGTTAAGATACCTGCCAGTGGCTTTTCTCCTTACTCTTCTCAGAGTTTGTGAGCGTAATGTACATTTGTCCATATATTTAAGTTAGGACATTGGCTGGCTCATACTCTATTAGGAAATCAGAGGTTATAAAAAAAACTCCTAAATTTTATCCTTACTTTTTTTTATCCTTACTTTTTATAGTCTGCTCTTGATAGTTTCTCTCTCTAAACCCTGGAAACTCACTTTGGCTTCCATGTTGCTACAGGGATCTTACTCAGCACTCCTTTTGGTCCCTGGTCCTTGTGATCTCTGTGGGAAGAATTCCAGTGAGACAGAGACACAGCATAGGGTAGAAGATGGTAGAATACCTTCAAGGGGTAAGGCGGGCAGTGGCCACAGACACCTTTATAAGCACTGCACATTCTCAAGCAATGAGAGTTCACAGTGATCAAAGAGGCCGTCGTGTCTACCTACACTTAGGTAGGCTTTATACCATTTCAAAGTCTTTCAAATAGCTTTTCCTGAAGGGTGTTTCATTGTCTAGGTGATTGACAGGCCAGTTGGATCAGCTCTTATGGAAAAGGATGGCAAGATAGCTTTGTGGTGGTGGTGTTGTTATTGTTGTCCTTGTCGTCGTCGTCGTTGTTGTTGAAGGCCTTTAGCCAGACAGTAGTCTCATAAATTCCAAATGTGTATCCATCCAACCAGGGCTAAAGATATGTTTTTTGACCAGTGATCAAGAATCCTGCTGCTGGTTATGAGGGAGGAGTTTGTCCCTTTTAAACTTCAAACCTGCTAATACCCAACTAGCTGCCTAACAGTGTGTGATAAGAATTCAGTAGAAAAAAAAAAAAAGAATTCAATGTTTCTTTTTCTAATATGGCTAACCAGTCACTTGTATACAGAATAGTTGTTCTTTTCCCAGTTGTGCAATGGCACCTCTGTCATATAGCAAATTTTCTCTTTATATTAGTCTGTATTCCTTGAAACTATGATAGAATTTTGATTGAAATTATATTTCATCACTGATCAATTACAAAATAATTAATTGTATTGCATTATATCAAAGTACACATATGTTATTACTTTGAATATACACATAAACAAGAGCATGGCAGACTGTTATTTTTATTTGTATTTAATAGATAAACAACCATAGTTCCTGTCATAGTTAGGGTTCCCAATGCTGTGAAGAGACACAGTGACTAAGGCAATTGTATAAAGAACAACATGGAATTGGGACTGGGTTACAGTTTCAGAGGTTTAGTCTATCATCATAATGGTGGGAAGCATGGCGGCATCCAGACAACATGGTGTTGGAGGAGCCGAGAATTCTTGATCCAAAGGCAGCCAGGAGGGGAATTGTCTGCCACACTGGTGGAAGTTGAGCATAGAACCTCAAAACCCACTCCCACAGCGACACACTTTCTCCAACAAGACCACACCTATTCTGAGCAACTTCTCATAGTGCTACTCCCTGTCGGCAGAGCATTCAAACACATGAGTCTGTGGGGACCAAACCTATTAAAGCCACTCCAGTTCCTCTACATCAGTTTTTATCTCCTATGCAGTGCCCTGAGAAGTAACTGACACAGCCCTTTCTGAGAGGAGTCTATAGAAAAGAAGGGTAACTGCTAAAGTATTTATTCAGGAATTAACACAGAAGAAAGAGGCTACACTGCTGCCCTCCTCCTTTTTGTCTGAATTTCCTGGCAGTCTGAAAAGAAATGCTTGGACCTCTTCCTTGTGCCTTTGGAATAAAAATTAACTAGTCTAGGCCTTAGTTAATCCTCAGATGACCAGTGTCACGAAAGACGTTCCCGTAGCCCAGGGCATGTGCAACCTTCAAGTGCCTTCAGAGGGTAAATGGAATTTCCTCACTATTGAAATTTGTTAGGAATTACGTTCTATGGCTCACATTTAGGAAAGGCCCCAGTTTTGGTGACATTTGTTCGGGTGATCTAATTGTGTAAAACATGAAAGCCGCATCTGTCCAGTGCCACGGTCATTTAAAACATAAAGGTGATATCTTTTCATATATTTAAAATTACTTAAATTCTATAAAGCACTCATTGGTAGAGCGCTTGCCTGGCATGTATAGAACATGGCGTTCAGTCCCCCAGCACTGCAGAAATAAGCGTGCACAAGAAGCCTGTAGCAAGAAGATAAGAAGTCTAAGCCTGTCACCCAGGAATCCCTGTCCCCGAAACAAGAGTTGAAGGAAGGCAGGCAGGCAGGCAGGCAGGCAGGCAGGCAGGCAGGCAGGCAGGCCGGCCAAGGAAGAGAAGAAATGTAATGAAATGTACTGTTTCATGAAAGTTTTTCCCTTTTTAAAATTTGTTACTCAATTATTTCTTATTTTAAATGTCTTTAAATGTTATGGCTGTTTTGTTGGCTTTTGTTAGCAGTTCTGGTTCAACACTGCTGAATTCTAACTAACAGGATATGTTTTAGTTTTTTTCAAAATTTTCTGCAAATAATAACAATTTTGTTTCTAACTTGGGTTTTTATGGTTTTCATCTTCTGCAAGCTTACTGTGTTAGCTGGGAAGTCAGTATGATGATGAAGAGAAATAGTAAGAATAGTCATTCTTGTTAACTAATGTTTTTAAAGATTCATTTATTATGTAAATAGCATTCTGCCTGTATGTACGCCTGCAGGCCAGCAGAAGGCACCAGATCTCATCACAGATGGTTGTGAGCCACCATGTAGGTGCTGGGTATTGAACTCAGGACCTCTGGAAGAGCAGTCAGTATTCTCAATCTCTGAGCCATCTCTCCAGCCCCTGTGTAGACGATTTTAAAGAAAATGCCTCTAACATTGTACCACTAATGCTTGTTATGTATATTTAGTAAAATAATTTCCAGTAGATTAAGGGAATTACTTTTTATTTTCATTTTGCTACTCAATTTTTACTATGAAGAATGAGTTAATGACTTTATGCAGTGTACAATCCTATACATCACTCATATGATTGTTTCTACTTTAAAAATATATGCCAAATTGAATTAGCAGAGTTTTTTAACATATGAAGCACACGTTGATTTTTTATTTCATAACTGTTCCTTGAAGCATGTCGCCTGTGTATCTGTTTGCAATCTACTGAGCATGGCTTCGTGGCTTAGGCTTTAGTGTCATTTTTTAAATAGTTAGTGTATATTATTGAAAAGAGGATGCATTTCCAAAACAGGGTGCAAATTTCTCTCTATATAAAACTTATTAGAACTTTTCAAATCCTTTGCAGAGAGGGATGTAAGACAAGATCCCATTGTGTAGCCCAGATGACCTTCCACTCAGTGCCTAAACCAGGCTGACCTCAACCTGCCTCTAACCCTCCCAGGCGCTGGCTTTACCAGAATGAGCTCTATTTCATGTCTTTATAGGCATTGCTCTGCTTTCTTGATAATTAGTGATTAGGAAGTGAAATTCTTGTGTTGATCAATTTTTTAATGTTTTCTAGTTTGAGAAGTTTATTTTTAAGTGTACTTTAAGACTTCCCTACCCTAAATTTAGAATTTGTTAAATGTTACGGTTTGGCCTCCTGTTGAGTGATGTAATCATTTGGTAATATTCTCTATTCCTAACACTGGTTTTTCTGCTAAGGTCTAGATTTTGTTTATCTGGTATAACAAATTACCTTTACCTGGTGAGTTTGGCCCTTCATATCTATACTCATTACTAATGTCACTTTTTTTTGTTTTGTTTTTTAGTTATCATTTTGTGTCCTTTTTAAAAAACAAAATGCACATAGCATAGCATTTCCTATCTTAACCATTTTGAGGTATAATTCATCAGGATTAAGTGTATGTGTATTACTATGATACCATAATTCTTTTTGTTTTGCTTGGGTTTTTTATTTTTTGTTTTACACTCTGCTACTTCTGATCTTTGGTATTTGCATTTGAATTTTGCTATTCATATTAACAAAATCTAAATATATTAACTAGCCACTGAAACTCTTAAGGGCCTATAGTTGTGTTACTTCTTTGCAATTTATGTGCAGTATACACAGATATTTGATTTGTATATTTATTAGTAACTATAAATCAGGCGTTTACTATGATATGTGACTTTTCTTCACATACATGTGTACGAGGTTCTTAGTCCTTGGTTTGCTGTGTGTTCCATTGTCAGTCTAAAACCTTCATCCTGAGATAAAGGTGTAGAGTTCCCTTTAGTGCAGAAATGGCAACCTCTTGTCAGTTTTCAATAGATTTTGGAGTAATTTTTCTGAGTGTACAGTATTAATTTCTTATCTCTTAGAAAGTTTTTCAACTCTTTCTCATACCACTTGTATCTTCTGAATTTGATTATCGATTTTTCATTTTTCTGAGAGCAGAATATAACTTGATTTCTCCCACCCACCCCAATTAAAAAAAGATTTATTATATTTTTGTGTGTATGCATGTATGCACACATGAATATTCATGTGCATGTGTTTGCATATGTTAGGTGTGGGTGTAGCGGTCAGATTATCAATGTGCAGGTTACTTCTCCCCACTCAGTCCTTCACCCACCGAGCTATCACACTGCCCCACACCAATTAATTATCTTCCTTTCTTTCTTCCTTTCTTCTCTTTCTTTCCTTCTTTCCTTCCTTTCCTTTCTCTCTTTCTTTCTTTCCTTCCTTCTTTCTTTCTTTCTTTCTTTTGTTATTTTTCACTTTTCATGTATGGGTGTTTTGCCAGCATTATTTGCATGCTTGGTGCCCAAGAAAGCTAGAAGAGGGCATAATTTCTCTTGGAACTGGAAGTACAAATGGTTGGAGCTGTCCTATGTGGGTTATCCAGGTCCTCTGGATAACCAGTGCCCTTTAACTGCTGAGCCACCTCTCCAACCCCAAATTTCTTTAGAGATTTTAGTTTTTATAATGTTACCTAGTTTCATTTTTACACATTTCTGGGTTTAGTTTTGGTTTTCCTTTTCTATATTTATATTTCTTATAAAGATTCCTATATTATATGTGTATGTGTACTGGGTAGTTTTGTGTGTCAACTTGACACAAGCTGGAGTTATCACAGAGAAAGGATCCTCCCTTGAGGAAATGCCTCCATGAGACCCAGCTGTAAGGCATTTTCTCAATTAGTGATCAAGGGGGGAGGACCCAGCCCATTGTGAGTGGTGCCATTCCTGGGCTGGTGGTCCTGAGTTCTATAAGAAAGCAAGCTGAGCAAGCCAGGGGGAGCAAGGGTAACATCCCTCCATGGCCTCTGCATCAGCTCCTGCTTCCTGACCTGCTTGAGTTCCAGTCCTGACTTCCTTTGGTGATGAACAGGAGTGTGGAAGTGTAAGCTGAATAAACCCTTTCCTCCCCAGCTTGCTTCTTGGTCATGATGTTGGTGCAGGAATAGAAACCCTGACTAAGACAAGATGTGTACATATTTTTTCATGCCTAAATGTCTTTTGGATTCATTTATACACCCGTGTGATAGTTTTTTATTAGCCTTTTCTTATTTCCAAATTTTTATGAGGACTCCTTTTATTTCTTCATACATCTCATGCATATCACTCTAATGATACCTAAATACTTCTGGCGTTTGTTCTGTTTCCTGTTGTTGCCATTGGTTCCTTATACTGGTTTTGATCTTTGGTTCTTTGGAAACCTGTGGGTGCTGGCTCACGTTTAATTGCTGTTAATGTGTGGCCGAGCCGCATTTCCTTCCTCCAGAGGTGATGCACATTTTCTTCCCTGGGAGGCAGGGAGTTACACTGACCTGAGTCTGCAGAGCACCTCTAAATCAGGAAGCTAAGATTAAGAGATTTTTCTCCATGTTATTTGTCTAGGGCTTATTTTTCTCAGTAAGAAAGGCATTTGTTTATGTTTGTAATTACTCAATTGAATTTAAAATAATCTCCTAAATATTTGTTAAGTTTTATAAATGATTTTGAGCAACATAGTTTATATTTGTACATTCTACTCCTTCAGCTGCCTCTTTGCACTTGCCAGGTCAGTGTAAACATTTAGACTTGGGGCTGGAATTGGCTCACTGATTAAGAGCACCAGCTGCTCTTGGAGAGGATTCAGGTTCAGTTCCCAGCACCCATGTGGGAGCTAGCAGTTACCTATAATGTTAGTTCCATGGGTTCTGAAGCCCTCTTCTACACTCCATAGGTTCTGTGTGCACATGGTACACATACATAATACAGACTAAACACACATACACATAAATACAAATAAACTTTGAATTAGAGTTTGAGAAGGTGAACAAGCTATCATTGCATTCCCTTACTGTCTTTAGAAGTAGTCCATGTCCTTCAGTGTTGTCCTGAGGTAAATAATTTTGGCTCTTCATAAGTTAATAATAGCTATTTTGATGGCCAAATTTGGTCTCTAGGTTGCAGATTTGGTAACATATATTTTTTTTTATAAAACTGTAGGAACTAGTCCAGGCTAGTGAGCGATTAAAAAACCAATCCAAAGAGCTGAAAGACGCACACTGTCAGAGGAAACTGGCCATGCAGGAGTTCATGGAGATCAATGAGCGACTAACAGAATTGCACACCCAAAAGCAGAAACTTGCTCGCCATGTCCGAGATAAGGAAGAAGAGGTGGACCTGGTGATGCAAAAAGCTGAGAGCTTAAGGCAGGAGCTTCGCAGAGCAGAAAGAGCCAAGAAAGAGGTCAGTAGCCAGGCAAATTCCATAATGTCTGTGCTTAAACTACACTTAGCCTAGTGAAGTAATGTGCGCTCCAGTCTAAGGTTTGAAAAAGTCACTTTGTAGCTCGGTACTATTAACTACTGTGAATCTTGCAGTTCAAGCTCTACACTCCCTTGGAAAGGTGCTTTTCCGAAGCTAACATGGAGTCTGTGTATTTCCTTCTGTGTTAAAGCTGGAGGTTCACACTGAAGCTCTAATTGCTGAAGCCTCAAAGGACCGGAAGCTCCGAGAGCAGAGCGAACATTATTCTAAACAGCTGGAAAATGAATTGGAGGGACTGAAGGTATTGTTGGTATTTATCAAGCTGCTTCTGCATAAGCTTAGTAAGGAGTGTTGCTTATTGCTCTTTGGTGAAGAATGGACACTACCTATGCTTGCAGTCCAGTATTCTTAGTGCTCATTCTTACTGGTAGGAAGCTGATACACATTCGCTAATCACATTCAGCTGTTCAGTGAAGAGTAGGCATCCACGAAGGACTGCCAACCTGAACAAGTTGGCCTGGTGGTCTGCATAGGTGGGTGATAAGATTCAGAGGCTCTCTCTGTCTGTCCCTGTCTTCTGGTTGTGACAGTATAGCTAGCTAAGCAACCTAGGGAAAGAAGCCTTTATTTTGGCTGGCAATTTGAGGTGTTGCTCATCACGGCAAGGATGGTGTAACTGCATTTGCAGTCAGGAAGTAGAGAGAGATGAACGCTGGTCCTCATCTCCCTTACAGAGGTACACATCCTCTCTGTTTATTTAGTCTGGAACTCCATTTAGGGTGGGTCTTCTTACCTAGGTTTATCCAGTCTTGAAACTCGCTCATGAACAAGCACCAAGGTTTGTTCCTGTGGTAATTCTAAAGCCCATGAAGTTGACAGTCAAGATTAACCTTCATGCCACCTCCCTGTTCTATAAGTGACCCAAGAGAAGCCAGTTCTCAGTAGGTGACCTAGTTTTAAATTCTAGACTAGACAGTTACTAGCTGTGTAACACTGAATGGAACACTTTCTCCTGTTTTGTTTTTGTCATCTGTTGCTCCTGTGCCTGGGGTATATAAATACATGTGCAAGCTTTCGCCTCATGGTGCTCAGTAATCTTTAGCACAGTGATGGTCTCACAGCCTTTAAAGAGAATATCAGAGGCAACTGAGTGGCGTCTTAGAAAGTCTTGTCCCTTTGCTGCTTCCGAATCCTTGTAGTAGCTGAGTCTGGGTTAATGGCTGACTCAGATCCGTTTCCTCACCAGAACTGTAGTCTAGTTTATTCCCAACAGAGACAAATGCATTATTAATCTGTGTGTGTACATTATCATGTTTAATATTTTTAATACATTTGCTATTCAGTGAATTAGTCATGTGGTAGACTTAGCCATAACCATAGTGACGTAGTGTCAGAGTTTGCAAATAACATTCTCCTCTGCTGGAAGAGGCATGAACTCTGATCTTTCTTTTATTTAATTCAGAAGGACTAGAGTGCACCCTAGAAGTCTTAGGCATTTATTTTGCTTAGCTTTCTCACTACTGTGACCAAAATACATAAGAAAACAACGTAAAAGAAGGATTTACTTATTTTACCTCATTATTTGAGAAATTTCACTTATAAGACTTGGTTTATTGATTCTGGACCTTTGTTGAGGCAGAGCACTGTGGTGGGAGCATAAGAAAGAGACTGCACTTTCCTTCAGGCACTGGAAGGGGCAGTATAGGGTGAGCAGTATAGGATGAGCAGGCCAAAACCGCCCTCAAGAATACGGCTCCTCCCTAGTGCCCTCCTCCTTCCAACTAGGCCCCACTTCGTTCTCTCCACTCCCTTCCTGGCAAATCCATCCAGGGATCAATACATGTGTGAGAGCAGAGCCTTCATGATCTGCCTGAATCAAAGCTGCTCTTACAAACACCTAGAAGTACCTAGAAGGTCATCATCCAGGCAAGTTCAGGATCAACATTAGCCCCTCACAGCATTCTTGTCTTTCTAGCATTGTTTTACTTATCATATATATATATATATATATATATATATATATATATATATATATATATATATATATTTTTTTTTTTTTTTTTTACCCTCTGGGGCCAATATTGTCTTTATTCTGAGATTCCACATCATTTGATGGATAATATACAGTGACAATGATATCAGGTGATAAGAACTGTAATGGAAATAGTCGTTGGGTTCAATATCTTAACTTGATAAAGTATAAATAGGGTAATTATATTATCAGTTCTGTAGTTCTTTTTAAGATGCCATTGACCCATGAAATCATGGTTTGGAGGACCTCTGTCTTAAAGTAAAAGTAGGAGTTAGGCCAGCAAAGTCTGGGGTATTTCTGGCTGAAGGAGCTGGAAATGGGTTACTGGTGTGATACTCTACTAGCGTCATATGAATGTTGTTCTGTGTGACACTTATATGAGGATGTCACAGTATCAATACATGAGTGTAGATGTCCTTCCAGTAGACTTGAAATCATTTGTTCTCACTAACCTTCTCTATTTTACCACATTGCTGTAACCTGCACTAGGGTGATAGAGAACCAAGAACAGAAAAGCTGGAGGCAGGGGTCAGCTCTGATGGGGGCACACCTAAAGGAACCAGCATCACCACAAAACACCCAATACCTAGTTCTCAACACAAAGAGGTTTATTTGCTCCAGAGAGACAGAGAGCAGGGAATAAGAGACAAAGACAGGAGATGGAGGACAAAGGAAAAAGGGAAGAGACCAAGGGGAGAGGAAGGACAAAGCACTACCTCTGGACAGAGAGGAGACAGATGCGGTCCATAGGCAAGTGGTGGTTTACAAAGGTAAAGGAGGAAACACTGAGTTAAGATAAGGTGTTTAATTTTGATTGGGAATATTGATCAGGGCAGCCAAAGGGGGCTTTTCATTGCTGGACTTCCAATACTTTGATAGCTAGAACTTGGTAGTCAGCTTCTGAAAGAGGAAGTAGTCAAAAAAGGGAATGGACTTTGGGGACTAGCTTTGGGGATGCCATCTAATGGACTTTGGGGACTAGATTTAGGTACGTCATCTAATGGACTTTGGGGACTAGCTTTAGGGATGTCATCTAATGGTTTTTAGCAAGGCAGAGGGAATGGGGAGGGGCAAGTCCTGACAGAACCATTGGCCCTGCTCCAGAGTCCCTGTAACACTTCAGCAGCAGCAGCTGGAAAACTTGGCACTTTACAACACACTCAAGAAGGAAGGCAGAAGGAAGGTTCTAGCTGGCTTTAGTAGGGAAACAGTCTCAGGCTTCAGTCATTCTGGAAGTTGTCTTTGATAGTTTCTGCATACATTGGCTTTATGTACAATCAGCCATTTAGAAATACTTACTCTGACCAGAGGAAGGCCTGGCCATTCCTCTCACCCTGACCAGGAAAAGGCTTTGTCTCCATTTCCATCGTCTGAGGAATTAGGGTCCTTGACATGACATGCTCAAGTCAGTAACATACATCTACTCAGGACTCCAGCTTCTCCCCACAGTACCTAGTCAAATAGGACTTTCTGTAAAAAGCACATAAATAGAATTTTAAACCGTCTTGTAGTTCCTTGAGGGATTGTAAGACTTCATTCCAGTAAGAATAATATTAAGTGGTGCATAGTGGCACTGTGCTGTAGTCTCAGGTACTTGGGAGGTAAAGGTGGAAAGGGTTGATGCTTAAGGCCTGAACAGCTTATGAGACCTTTCCACAAAAGAAGTACACAGAGAGGGGAAAGCTCAGTGACAGGATGCTTGCCTGGTGTACAGAGCTCTGTGGTTTATTTCTAGAACTGCTGCAAATGGACATGAATGACTTTTAACAGTTCCGAGGAGAGAAAAGCTGGTGTAGTAGGAAGCCTACTTCTTGCAGTGTGCAGATAATCATAAAATTTAAGGTATTAAACATTATGATCAGCTCGTCCTAAAAGAGATATATAGAGCTTTTATTCAACAGGATGCAAATCCTTTTTAAGTATGTTTAGTAAACTCCAGAACTGGTCATAGGTTAGGCCACAAAATAATCTTCAGTGAATATAAAAAAATTGAATTCCATAAAGAGTCTCTAGCTACGGAGGAATGGAACTTGAAATCAACAGAAGAAAAACTTTGGTACTCAAAAATATGTGGCTGTTCAACAGTACACCCTGAAACAGTGACACACACACAGGGGAATTAGGATGACATTGGAGTTGTATCACCTCAGAAGGCCGTGTTCCCAGGGAGACTTGCAGCTCTAAATGCCCATTTAAAAAATAAAGCCTCAATCAGTAGCCTAATGATGCTTTGCAGAATGGAGGAGGGGGTGAAAAAGCACGCTAAACTCAGAGCTAACAGAAGGAAAGGAACCCTGATGAGGAGCTGAGGGTGGCAGCCACACCAATCTCTGCCCTTAGGAGGAGGCAGAGGAGGAGGAAGAGGAGAGCCAGGTCATTCTGGGTACAGAGTTAGTCGAAAGTCAGCCTGGGCTACATGAGTTCCTGTCTCAAAACAAACAAATAAAAAAAAACCATAAAATCATGAGATCAAGTCAATGACCTCAAATTTATTTGAGAAGATTAACACAATTGGAAAGCCTTTAACTAGACGGAACAGGGTATATCTCACACTCTGTGGAGTTCCCCTGCCGCTGTCTCCGTGTCATCCCCCCTTTCTTGTAGGGCACATTCATACTGGGCGAGGGACCCTAAAGACCTTGTTTAACTAACTCAGTTCCTTCTGAAAGACACCGTTTTTAAATCAGGCCTCATCTTCAACTACTGGGTGCTTAGGTCTTCAACATTGAATTTTAGGGGGAAAATCTAATGCTGGACACTTTTACTTTTTGTAGAAAGTATTTTCACTACTAAAAATGATATGTTCATAATTTCAGTGATTATAAATCATTCAAGAAGAATATAGTCAATACTTTACAGTTAAATGATGAACTTTTAAAACTTTTTTTAAAAGTTTTTATTCAATGTGCTGAGTGCTTTGCCTACATGTGTTTTAAGTATAGCACTGCATGCAGGGCCACAGAGGCCAGCAGTGGTATCAGATCCCGCAGACCTAGAGTTCCAGGCGCTCCTGAGCCACCATGGGTGCTCAGGAATTAAGGTCCTGAGGAGCAGGAGTGCTCGCAGCTGCTGAGCCAGCTACCCAGCCCCGACTTCTGTGATGGGATGGTTTTACGTGACACTCACGTGCTTTTCCTTTATTACATTCTTTTGAAAAATACATGAAATAAACACATAAATGCAGATCTTTGAAAATATGAAAGGCCAAAAAGTTACCATAGTTCTTTACATTTCTTGGTTTGATTTACTTATAAACTACTTTCTCTGTAGAATTTCTATTTGCCCATTTAATTTTACAGTCCTAATATTTTCCTTATCAATTGATATAAATTCTTTACACAACAAAAAATTTTCTTTTTCTTAGTTTTCAATATCTACCTTCAGTCCTTCAATTGTCTTATAATTGTACTTTTCAGTTGTAAAACTTAATTATTTCTCTTTATTCAGTGTTTCTTCTGTTACTTCAAAGTTCAGCTTGTCCTGGGTGTGTGGTGTAAAATGTTGTTTCCTTCTTGCATTGCAACCTGGTGATTCCAGTTCCATTTAATTAACTATTGCCATTAATTGCGGCTGCTCTCTATGTTGTATTCAGTTAACTCAGTTGGCGAAGGTGTACACACAGTAATAACTGTTAAAGACTATTCCTATCACTTCCTTTTCAGTGTTTTCTTGGCTATTTTGAATTTATTCTTCACAGATGAGAAGCATTTTTTTTCATCCTGTTCTATGCCCAGTCCTTCTGTGGCCTTTGAAAAGGGCATTTTAAAGTTAAAATTACATGGAAAATAACATGGAAAATATTGAAAGCATAGGCATTTTTCTCTTTTCTATATATTTATAAAGACGTGAGGTTTTTTTCATTAAAATGAGGACTATCTCACTGTTTCTTATTTCTCTTGAGTGTTACCATCATGTTTTTGTGTGTTTTTTTGCTACTAATAATATTTTTATTATATTTTCCTTTTGCTTGTTTTAATATCTAGACTTTTTGTTTGTCTTACACTGTCATTTCCAGTATTAGTTTATTGTTTGGTGTTGTGGCAAATCTCCACCCCAGATAATCCCGTGCAAGGAAAACACAACTCAATCAGTGTGAACACAGGCTGCACACCTAGACTGGGCAGATCCACCACTGCACTACTCTCTTCCCAGCTAGGGATCCCTCCCTTATAACTCATGGTCTCTCCAGGCCACGGGCTTCTGCTCCACCTTCCTTCCACCTCCTCCTCCTCCTCTTCTGTCTTCCCCTCTCTCCTTCCTCTCCTCTTCTCTCCTCCTCCTCTTTCTCCTTCTCTCTAAAACTTTCAGCTCTCCTTTCCTTTCCACTGCCCAATCACTGGCTCTAGCCTTTATTTTACAAGTTAAAATGGGGAGAAGGTTCAGGTGAAGTCACCTGAGATGTCATTCACTCCTTGTCAGGGCAGCCCCTCTTGGGGAACTGGAACAGCACCAGGGCAGTCCACAGCTATTTGGGGTTTGTTTGTTTGTTTGTTTTGGTGGGGGGCAATAATTGCATAGATGTAATATTGTTTAGTTTTCCTCACATTATGCATTTCTGTTAAGTTTCATATGCTAATCAGAATAATTAAAATTACTGTGATACATGAGTCACATCCATTCTGTTGATATTTCTAAATTTAATAGGTAAATTTCTGGTGTTTCACTATTGTTATTTTGTCTGATGGCTTGAAATACTTAAACCTGAAAGACTTACTGAGTTCTCTCATAGTTTTATTGTGGGACTTAAAGTAATACTTTGAATTACTGGGTTTTATTAAGTACTTAATATAAGCAAGGCTAGCTGCTGAGAAGGTCCCAGGACTGTCAGCCTGCTGAAACAATGCATTTTTTTTTATTTGTTTGGGGGGTTTTTTTGTTTGTTTTTTTCCTCCATCTTTATTAAATTGGGTATTTCTTATTTACATTACAATTGTTATTCCCTTTCCCGATTTCCAGGCCAACATCCCCCTAACCCTTCCACCTCTTCTTGTACATGGGTGTTCCCTTCCCCATCCTCCACCCATTACCACCCTCCCCCCAACAATCCTGTTCACTGAGGGTTCAGTCTTGGCAGGACCAAGGGCTTCCCCTTCCACTGGTGACTTACTAGGCTGTTCAAGCATTGCATTTTTTAATGTGTTCAGTTTGTATTGTTACTGGCACGGAAACGTCTGCTTTGTGGCAGGTTGTTTGTTCTTGTTCGTTATTTAATTTCATTTTCAGTGTTTTATTTGGCTTTTTGAACTTCTACATAATACATGATTCATCTGTAATTAAATTAGTGATCTCATCGAGTTTTAATTTCAGGTGAAATTTTCTTTGTAAGTTTGTATACATATTTGTTGCCATCCCAACAACCAAGTAGCAGAACAGCAAAGACGTTCTTGATGTGATTAGAGTTGTGGCAGTGTGCTGTGGGTCACAGTGGGCACTTCAGAGCTGTGTTCAGGCTCCACTTCACAGGCATAGGAGCAGGCAAGGGAACGAGTCTGCATCCGGCGGGAGAGGGCCAATGCTTAGGGGCGCTCACTGCTCTTCCAGAGAACACTAATTTGGTTTCCAGTACCCAAGTCGGGCAGCTGGGAACTGCCTGTAACTGTAGCTCCAGGAGAGTGAGCACCCTCCCCCGGCCTCCACAGCACATACATGTGTGCATACAGACACACAGGCACACACATAGACACATAAATAAAAGCTCTGGAAGGGCAAGAGTCTGACTTCCTCTGAGTCTTCTCAGTTCAAGCAGCTTCACATCCAGAAACTCGTGGATAGTTTGTCTCTGGCTCATGGTAAATATTCCTCAGTGAGTGGGCACTTCTGCTATTGTCTCTGGTCCACACCAGTTCCTTTTGTACTCTTTTTTTTGTTGTTGTTCTTTTTTTTTGGAGCTGGGGACCAAACCCAGGGCCTTGCGCTTCCTAGGTAAGCGCTCTACCACTGAGCTAAATCCCCAGCCCCTGTACTCTTTAAATTACATATTGCACGAGAGAGAGAGAGAGAGAGAGAGAGAGAGAGAGAGAGAGAGAGAGAGAGAGAGAGAGAGTGTTTATCTCTCTACATGAGTCAGTACCTGTCCTCAGTTGACTTAGGGTCACTGTTGCTATGATGATCACCAGCAGAACCAAAGCTACTTGGGCAGGTAAGTGTTTGGCTTAAGCTTCCACTGTTCATCATTCAAGAAGTCAGGATGAGAACTCAGACAGGGCAGGAACCTCGAGGCAGGAGCTGATGCTGAGGCTATGGAGAGGTGCTGCTTACTGGCTTGCTCAGCCTGCCTTCTTATAGAACCCAGGACCACCAACCCAGGGACGGCACCACCCACAATGCACTGCTTTTCCCCCAATCAATCACTAATTAAGAAAATGCCCCTTAGGCTTGACAGCATAATCTTATGGAGATATTTCCTCAATTGAGATTCCCTCCTCTCAGATGATTCTAGCTTCTGTTTAGTTGACATAAAACTATCCATCACACCAGCATTCCTGCCCTAATAACTGGCTTCCCCTAAAGAACATGGTGTCCTTCGGCTCCTGATCTCTTGCTATAATAAGCCTATACACATATGTTCTTTCAGTTTTAAAAATTCTATTGCTGTACACTTGGGCAACACTTTAGAGAATAAGAATGACCCCAAGAAACTAAAAAAACCGAGAACTGAATTTCTAGCCTGTGTGTTTCTGCTTATGTAGGTAACTAATGGAGTCTTCCGATCTGCATATCTTCTCTTCCTTTTAAAGTATGTTTTATTTGAGAGTTTCCTACATGTACACAGTATATTTTAATCATAACTATCGAGACTGTCTCCCTCAACTCCTCCCAGAATCTCTCACTGAATCCCATGTCAACTTCATATCTTTTTCTTCATTACTCCACTGAATCCAATTAGTGCTGCCTGCATGTACGTGTGTAAGGCCACTCTCCAGCCAGGACAGCTTACCAGAAGCAAGACTCCTGAGGTACACTGACTCTTCTAACCCCAGTAGCCAGTAGCTTCTTAACTATGTGAAGCCTTGGGAGTCCCTCCTAGATCTGCACTGAAATTTTGACTGGCTTGGTCCTGGGAAGGTCTTGCACCGGCAGCCACAGCTGCTGTGGGTTCATGAGCACAAAGCCCTGGTCTGTCCAGGACACTGGTGGAGTCCTCCTCCTCCCCCCCCCCCCCCCGTTTCTTACAGACTTCCTCCTTCTCTTCCTTAATGTTCTCTAAGCCCTGTGGGGAGCAGTATGATATAGATGTCACATTTAGAGCCAAGGACTTTACATAGTCTCTGTACATTGACCAGTCGTGAGTCTCTGTTTTAACCACTGCCCACTGAAAAAGAGACACTGGTGCAGTGGGGTCTGATAGCTGTGTGGGTATAAAGGCGAGTATGGAGAATACAGCTTGACGCCCATTTACAGAACAGTGGTAGGTCTTTACTAGGGCCATGTTTACAATACTAGTTAAGAGTTCTAGTTCATGAATCAGGCCTTAAATTCAGCCCAAAAGTAGGCAGTTGCTCCTGTAATATTCATGCAGGGGATCTCATCCTAAGTTCTAAACTAGTACACTTTAACCAGTTTTCCTCCTCAACTGGGCATGATGGCTGTCTTGGTTGATTTTTATCAATTTAACACAAACTTAGATGTATCTGGGGAGCAGGAATCTTAACTGAGAAAATGCCTCCATAACACTGGCCTGTAGGCAATTCTGTGGGGCATTTTCTCAGTGAATGATTGATGTCTGAGGGCCTAGCCCACTGTGGGCAGTACCACCCTCAGCAGGTGGTCCTTGGTTATATTGGAAATCAGTCCTCTTCCATGGGCCCTGCTTCAGTTCCTGCTTCCAGGTTCTCGCCTTGACTCCTCAGCAATAGGCTATGGCCTGAGAATCCTAAGCTGATATAAACTGTTTTCTCCCCAAGTTGCTTTTAGTCATGGCATTTATCACAGCAATAGAAACCCTAACTAAGACAGCAGTGCATGCCTGTCACCCAAGTACTCAGGCTTTGGGAGCAGAATGAATGTGAGGCTAGCCTGGACTACATAGTGAGCGCCACCATAATCTAAGTGTGGTACTCGATTTTAATGTTTTCCCTGAAAGTTAAGAGACTTGCTTTTTCCTAAAGCAGATATAAAGACATTTTGGCCTTTGTCATTTCTTTCTGTATAGTTACAAAAGCCTCCTTTCTTTTCTTCATGCACATTCTAACTCAACCATGCCTTCCCCGTTCTAATCTCTTAAAGACTGAATGCAATTCAGCCTTTCTGACTGTTCTTATTACATATAAGTTGATACGATTTTTAAAATATATATATCAACAATAACCCTAGATAGAGATTTAAATGTTGTGCTCTTTAGCTTTCATCAACTTGACCGAAGCTAGGGTCACCTGGGAGTGACCTAGGTCACAAGAAGGAACCTGGATGGAGAGAAGGTCCCCATCAGATTGCCTGTAGGCAAGTCTATATAGGGCATTTTCCTGATTAATGATTTATATGGGAGGCTCCAGATCACGTGAGGTGGTGCCTAGTCAGGTGATCCTGGGCGGCAGATGTAAATGTAAACCTGGGGAGAGGGGTATTTCTATGCCCCTTTTGCTCCCAAGTGATGGCAAGATACTTCTCTACACCCGTTCTAGCCCATCTCAGCTGCCAAATAAATGACACAGTGACCTGGTATTTTCGTGGAAAGGCTTCAGGCATTATGCTGGGCACATTCGAGCTATGCTAACCCAGCTGTGCTGTCTACATTCCAGCCACATGGTCTTTACTTTGCCTGCATTTGAGTCTTGCCCTGGTTCTCTTTGGTCCACATCTGTCCTCATAGCTGTTCTCTCATCGAGATCTTACAGTGAATCCTCCTGATCCATTTCCATGGTCTCTCTGCCTCTCTTCTCTCCTTTCTCTGTGGTCTCTTTGAGACCCCCTGACTGTGATCGGAAGTCCTGCCCTACTCTCTTCTGCCCATCTTATTGGTTAATCAGCTCTTCATTAACCAATTAGAGATAATGGAAAGCAATTTTTACATAACACTGAGACTGAAGATGCCAACATCCAGTGTACAACCCAATTTTGGGGCATAGAAATTAATATCTGAAATACAATACACAAAACCATCTCCCAACAGGCATAAGAAATCAGGCTGAGAAAGCTAGTAGGAAGCACTCTTCTGTGATTCTACTTTAGTTCCTGTCACCAGGTTTCTGCCTTAAGCTCCTGCCATTGCTTCCTTCCATAATGGACTATAACCTGTAGGGTGTAATAAGCCCTTTCTTTCCTGAGTAGCTTTTGGTCATGGCCCTTATCATAGCATCACGGAGCAGAATAGAACAAACTTAAAACAAGAAATCATATAAATGCCAACAAAAATTTAGATTCATTTCTGATTTAATATGCCGGCTTTCTAAAATATCAGAAACACAGACCATAAAAGCATATAAACTGAGGAACATATCTGAAATACATGACAGAGAAATAATTGCCATATACATTCTTGAGTGAAAACATATATACAAATGATGTACCAATGTAGTCCCTGATAGAAGGGAGTTATTTCTTACTTTATTTCTTTAATCTTTTGTTGTATATCTAGCAAAAACAAATTAGTTACTCACCAGGAATATGCAGCATAGAACACCAGCAAGAGATAACTAAACTGAAAACTGACTTGGAAAAGAAAAGTATCTTTTATGAAGAAGAAATCTCTAAAAGAGAAGGAATTCATGCAAGTGAGATTAAAAATCTGAAGAAGGAGCTGCATGACTCAGAAGGCCAGCAACTTGCTCTCAACAAAGAAATTATGGTTTTAAAAGACAAATTGGAAAAAACCAGAAGGGAAAGGTAAGAATCAAATTATTTTCTCATCTAGCAAATATCTACTATGTGTATGTTGTGTGCCAAATCCTAGGAGATTCAGACAATAGGTTATCCAAGTTCCAGCAGGGAAAAGTCAAGATTGCTAAGCAGGCAATTCTAGTGCAGAATGGTGAGAGAGCAGTGGTGTGCGTGCGTGCGTGCGTGCGTGCGTGCGTGTAAGCAGCCCAGGAGGTGCCAGAATCACCTTTGAGGCGTGCAAATTGTCCAGTGAGAATGCACCTTCGCTGTACCTAAAGAACTAGGAAAAAGTAAGCAGGGAATTGCTCAGGAGGAGGTGGCAGAATGTGCTAGGACCTGAAAGAAAGGGACTGTCACACAGTCAGAAAACAAACACTACTTACTGTGGTGGATACACACATAGAAAACAGGAGTGGTAAGAGATGAGACTGCGGAGAGAAGTTACATGATAGTGCTTATATTTTGGAATGGTCACTTGCTACCTTGTCCAGAACAATTTAGAAGTTTCTAAAGGAATCCAGCTATAAAATGAGGCAGTAGTCCATAGATAGTGTTGAAGTTGGAGAATAGTGTAGATTCAGACATTCTGCAGAGAAGACAGAAGGGAGGGGCAGAGAGAGAGAGAGAGAGAGAGAGAGAGAGAGAGAGAGAGAGAGAGAGAGAGAACGAATGAACACACAGGAGGACTCAGTAGCACTGTGGTTCTAGGTTCCAGACAACTGAACAGATGTTGGCATCCGTCCTTGTGAATTATATTGAAGCCCACATTCTTGCAGTTGGGTGCACTCTTAATGAATGTAAAGTACTGCTGTGGTAGTCTACGAGTGAGCAGACGGAGCAGTCTCTGTCCTCATGGAGCCTGCTCTCAGTGCTAAAAGACAAGAAAGAGAAAGGGTAGAGCACATTACAGAATGATCTGTCCCAAGAACAAAACAAAGGAGGGGGAGAGGGAGGGGGATGTTTTATGGAGAAGGTGACTTCCTAGTAAAGAGTAAATAAAGTTTAAAGTTATGCTACTGTGTAAAAGCACTGAGCACAGAGGAGAGCCCACTCGTCTGTTCAGAAGTCCTGAGCACACCATGGAGTATTTTTTTTTTTCTGGAGCTCGGGACCGAACCCAGGGCCTTCCGCTCGCTAGGCAAGCGCTCTACCGCTGAGCTAAATCCCCAACCCCACCATGGAGTATTAAGAGTTTATTGTGAATGGGTTTCAGATGCTTAGTGGGCGTCAAGTTTTTTATGTGGAGTAGGCTGGTTTCAGGGGTGAAATATAACTGTGGGTGTCACTCTCTCCTCTGGTATTAATGTTGTCACCTGAGTGTGAGCATCTGAAAAATAAGCATAGGTAGAAGATGGTCCCTAGAGCATCCCAGTCTCTAGAAACTGGGAGATGAGAAGAACTATCAGAGTGATTCAGAGACTGATAGGAAGAAAACCTGGCAATGTGATTTTCTGGGACCCTGGTCAAGACAGCATGTCATGTCTGTCAACACATAGGACAACATGAGGTCCGGACCAAGCAAAGAACTACACAGTGACATTTGCTCTTGGCATCATGTGACTTTGGTAATAACAGTGTCAGTGGAAAAGTGATCACAGGAGTCCTGAAGGAGAGCCAGTGGAGCAGTGTGCAAATTACACCGGTGCTTAAAGTTGTTGCACAAGCAAGCAGTTTATCTCAAGTCACTTTGCTTGGTGGTGGTGGTGGTGTGCGTGTGTGTGTGTGTATGTGTGTTTAGTAGAAATGATAACATTTGAGTGGTGGTGGTGTGTGTGTGTGAAGTAGAAATGATGACATTTGTAATCTGAAGAAATTAGGCAATAGATGTTCAGCAGAGTTGGGAGGAAGGTACTAGAGCAATGAGAAGCTCAGCCTTATCCAGGCATAGCAATGAGACGCTCAGCCTTATCCAGGCATGTTCTGATTACTTGTAGAAAAGAGACTGTAGTGTACATGGGCTCAGGTGAGTCAGCTAGGAAGGCGGCACTGGTGTCAGTGTTGAGTTGGGAGTGTTGAATGGGAACTGCCCAGGAGACATCCATGTGTGGGGTATGTCATCAGTTTATAGCTCCAGCAAGTTTCCAGCATAGATCTCAAGGTCCACTGGTGTAGTAGATAGTAATTGGAGCCAGGTGGTGAGGTTGAATGAAGGACTCAGGGAGAATGTTTGGAGAGGAAACGGGCGTGTGAGGAGGCATTCTGAGGAGCACTGGCTTTTACAGGAAAGCAGAAGGAGGGCGTTCCCTGAGGCACAGGGAAGAAGCCACATCCCTGCTAAGGTAGATTGGATGCTAAGGCAGCACAGGGAGAGTGCGCAGGGAAAGGTCTGGTTTGCTGAGGTAGTGGAGGCAAACTCAGATCTAACATGGTGTGCCTGTTGTCATTTTAAAACATAATGCTTAGTTCCTTTAATACTATTTTTTTTAGAAGTGGTTTTACTTGTTACTTGACTCAGTTTATTATTAGGTAACATGTTTTTCTGAAAAGCTTCTTTGCAATTTCATTTTCAAATGTATTCCTGTGTCAGGAAAGATTCTTTAATATAACTAAATATAACATTTTTGGGCTTTAAATAATACCGTGACACATTTGCTTGCAGACTGGATTTTTTTCCTTGAATTTATAATTTAAAATATAATTTGTCTTCAATAGCCAAGTGTTATAGATGTTAAGGCCACCCATTCCTTATATCTTTTATTACCCAGAACTGATTTGCTCTGAATTTTATTTTGTTGCTAACCTCCTCTATCAAGTTGTCATGGATATAAGTATATTCTCAAGATGACAGCACAGTCTTCAGAAACGGGGTGCCTGCGTCTCTTAGAGGCATTTAGACTGGTTTACTTCTAGACAGTTACAAATCGGTCTTGCCCCACAACTGCTTTATAATACAAACTCTGCATGTTTGTGTCTAGATGTAGGAAGAGGGAAGGGCCGGGATCATCTGTGGACTAAAAGTGTGTGAGTGTGTTTCCAGGGCAAAGGGGTGAGGCATGGGCAGTCCAGCTGTAAGTAAAGCAGTGGGTGCAGCAGTCAGCCATCTTCAGTGAAGTCACTTCCATTGTGGCATTTTCCACTATTACCCGTAAGGACACCTGCCATGGTGCCTGTTAAGAATGTTAGTCTCCCTCTCACTGTGGCAGGAGAAATGTCCTCTGAGTGTTCTTGGGAGACACTGTAGAGAGTGGCTGAGCAGCTAGGAAGTAGAGCCAGTCTCGCATTCTCCTTGTCTGACCAGGACAGACACTGCTGTGTATCAAGTAAATCTCATGGGAAGTTCATTGACTCCGACTAGCAGTGCAAACTCACGTCTAATTATTGAATCAATGCATTGAACCACAAACCCCAGATTTCGCATTGAGTAAACTTGGCTATATTTGCTCTGACCATCTTTGGCCTCCCACTCTTGGAATTCATGTGCAAATGCTACTCCCTACTTTTCTCTCTATAAATTTACAAAAGTGTCAGTCCTTCATTGTACAAGTCCCCTCTTTCCCATCTGCACTGGATCTTCACTGTGGTCCTAGCTCTTAATGCTGGGGCTTGAAGACGACGATGATAGAGTAGGACTTACAGATGGTCAGATCCTCCTCTGGAAGTAACTGCCCTTGGGAGGTGACACTAATGAAAGACACAGAAAGCTCTTAGCCCAGCTGTGGCTGCACACAGGTTCTTACCCCAGCGGCTGTGCCTTCTAAGGGGATGCATTGACAAGACCATAGTGCTGCACTCAGCCCTTCAGACAGGCTCCAGGTGAGCGAGGCCCATGCACAGTTAAGAAGCCTGCACGTCTTAAAACCGTTGTGAGACCTAGAGAAGACAAAAAAACTACGTTGGACAGAGGGGAAATGAGAAAGAAACTGCCAGGCACAGCCTGTGTTTTTCAGCTGGCTTGGGACTAGATAAGAAACAGACAGCATTGAGCTGATGGGAAGCTTAAATTGAGAAGGAGATTCGGTAGTAGTGCTAACTGGGACGGGTGCTTGTGGAAGTGAAGCATAACCTTGACTTTAGGAACTCCAGTCTGGATTTTATCAGTCGGAAGAATGACATCTGCACCTGCCTCTTAGTTGGTCAGGAAAATCCTGTACACACAGAGGAATCCAGCAACTGATGGACAATGCTAACCGTTGTGACATCTAGGCAGAGAGACACAGAGGTTCTTTGTACTATGTTTATAATGTTTCTATTACATTGAAATTATTTCAAGCAAAATATTATTAAATATCAAAATTCAGACAATAATTTCTAAGTATTAACCATTTTATTGATGTTAATAAGCTACAAAATAACCAGCTTGGTCTTAAGTGAGGAACCTATGTCTTTACATTTTATAAAAACAGATTCTGGTATACAGCGAAAACACACAACTGAGTCTTCTGTTAATTTGTCTTTAACTGTAATAAAACATGGTCAGGTAGCAGTTGCTACTACTGTTGTTTTGGTAGCACACTCATCATGGTTGTGTGGTCTCTGTTAGTTGCTTTATCTCAAAGAGTAATTGTGATATTACCATCTTTTAGTTTTCTTATAGATGTATCTGAAATTAGTCCACTTACTATTTTTTTCTTCTGCAATTGGATGTATATTCTATAAGCAGTGCCTGTTTGTAAAACTCATTAGAATTTATTTGTTGGCTATAAATAACAGATAATCGAAAAATATTTGTTAAATGACTGAATAAGCCAGTATACCACTCTTGCATTATAAAAAATTAATATTTTATTTTTTAAAGAGAGAGCCTCACTGTGTAACTCTGGCTGGCCTGGAACCCACTATAAAGACCACGCTAGCCTCAAACTCCAAGATCCCTCTGCTTCCTGAGTGCTGGGACTAAAGGCACCACTGTGCCCAACTCACTGTAGAGTCTTGGAGAGGTTTTTTTCCATGAGATGTGTCCTTACGCATTACCATACTCTGAATTTACTCTGTTTTCTACAGATTTGTTATGTAACTGTTACACAAATATTTTTTTCAGTTGACTTTTGATCCAATTCCTTTTTCTGATTTTCTATTTTGAATTGTGTTAGTCAAAGTGAAAGGGAAGAATTTGAAAATGAGTTCAAGCAACAATATGAACGGGAAAAAGTATTATTAACTGAAGAGAATAAAAAGTTAACGAGTGAACTCGATAAGGTGAGTGGTTGGATCTCCTTTGCTGGAGTGCATGGTTTGTGTGAAGCACTGTGGTTTATACAATGATTGTCACTTTATATTTGCTGTGATATCTAATGGTGGCAGTGTTTGAATGACAAGTTTTTACTATACCACTTGTATCAGACTTAGTTTTGCTCCTCCCATCTTTTTGTCCTCCTGAACCTCTCCCCATCTCCACTTTTTATTTGAGACAGTGAGTGTTTCATGTAGCCCAGGCTGGCCTTGAACTTACTTTATAGCTAAGATTAGCCCTGAATTACTAGTTCTCCTACCTCTACTGAAATTACAGTTATGTACCACCATGACAGCCCATTAGTGTGTGTGTTGCATATGTATGTGTCTGTGTGATATATGGCTGTATATGTGTAGGGACTTATTACTAACAATAAATTAACTAAAGGTATAAACTGACAAGCCCTAGCAGCTGCAGTTTCACCCAGCAATATCCACACAGACATTTATAGTAAGAATTGACCAAATATTTGGGTTCCTCTTTTCCAGTCAAGATGACATATAAAATTTAAAACGATATGATTTCTCATCATGTAAATAGTTTGTGAATAGCTTTTCTTAGAAAGTTGTCCTCATCAACGTCTCATATTAAAAAGGTTGGCCTAGGCTCTCTGAAGAAGTACAGGGCAGAACGAAATGCAGTAATGGCAGCTGGGAACCGTTCGTCAGCAGACGGGTGGAGCAGCGTGGGGTCCTTTTTAATGTAAGAAAATTTCTGTACATACTATATCACATACATGAAAAGGTTGCCAGGCATACCAACAAACCCACACAAATCACTGAAAAGCCAGCAGGAGGATAAAACAACACAACACACACAAAATTACACAGTAAGAAATGAGAGGGAGCATGAGGCGTCAGTGTAAACAGAAGTGTGGGAGTCTCCGCACACCATGTGACTACGTCGATGTGTAAGTAACTGTATTACCTGTTCAGGAAAGGAGACGTAGTGATGAGCTCGAACAAATAACCAGATCTTATACAAAATAGTCAAACAGAATTTTGAAAACTTAAATTACCAAAATACTTAAAGTTTTATCAATATATTGGAAACAGTAAATATACAACTAAATAAACAAAAAGATTAGGGTTGGACAGGGCTTCAAAAATAAAAAACAAAAGAAAAAGGGGGACATAAAAGTGTGGGAGACATGACAAAAAGAGCTAACGTGCAAATATTTCTCAAAAGGAGAGGTGGGTGAGACTGATGCAGAAACAATATTTAAAGATTTAATGACCTAGATTATCCAAAACGGGGTGTGTGTGTGTGTGTGTGTGTGTGTACGCGCGCATGTAAGTAAACAGGCACACATTTTTAAATGCCAGAATCGATAAAGCTACCATAACAAAATTGCCCAAAGCAGGAACCATAGTATTCTAAAAGCAGCCAGAGAGGGCACGTGGTACTCAGGAGGGTAAGACAGGAAGCTGAACCTCAGTAGGAGAGCAGAAAAGAAGCAAATCAGGAGAAAAGAAGAGGCGCTTTCCAAACACTGAAACAAAGTAACTGTCCTTGTAAACTGTTAAATGCTGAGGTTTATGAAGAAACCTGCAAATAAAATAAGTAAGATATGTCAAGCAATTGTGTCACTTTCTCGGTGGATCATTATTTAACGTAACAAACCTAGGTTAGTTTTTTTTCTAAATAGAAATTTCAAGGATGAGAAGTTGTTTTTCGGTGTTTGTGTGGTGTCTGTGTGTATGTGTGTGCACGGTAGATGGCGTGGAGGCTGGAAGTTGACAGTGTGGTATGTTCCTCAGTAGGTCTTTCTCCCACCCCGCACCCCTTTTTTAAGCTAAGGTCTAGCTGAAATTGGATGGAGCTCACTGCTTCAGGTGGACTGGATGTCTCCTCACTGCACCCTATGCTGGGGTTGCAGATGCCAGATGCATCCTGCCACACTGCCTTGTGTCTGTGCCCTGAGGCCCAGAACTCAGGTGCTTACACTGTGCAACACTCACTCAGCCGTTTCCTAAGCACCAAGTTTGAATTTAGGTACAAAATGTTTGTATTAAAGTGAAAGCCTCATTTTAAAATAATATACATTATAATTTATATAATTAAATGAGCCTTTCCTGGAGTATGAGTGAGAGAAGATTGCTGTTGGGGAGGAGGGTAGTTGTTGAAGTTGCGTGTGGGGCTCTTGGGAATTCGCTTACAGTTCCGTTTCTTTTACTGTTGAGTACATTATTTATTTTATTTCATGTTCTTCATTCCTTTGAACTAGTTCTCATTTTACAGTTTCTTCTATACTTTAATCTTTATTTTATTTTATGTGTATAGACGTTTTACCTGCCAGTATGTCTGTACATTGTGTGCATATACTGCCTATGGAGGCCAGAAGAGGGTGTCGTACCCCCTTGGTCAGAGTGCTAGTTGTTCTTCCAGGGCATCTGGGTTCCATTGCTAACACCTACATGGTGGCTCACAGCCATTTTTTTATGTGCTTATAATTCTTTATAAGAATTTTATAAGTTGACAGGACATTTGCAGAAGAGACCGGAGTGAGGGAAGAGGAATTGGTAATTTTTCTCAAGTTGATGCATATTCACAATTAAAACCAATTTCATGTAGGGCTTAGCAAAAGGCAAGAAAGCAGGAAATTTCAAAGTGTGCACTGTTTGTTGTATCACATTCTTCAGTGTGTCTCCAGTGTGGTGTGGAATAGTAAAAAGACAATTTTAGTTGAAGGTTATGCATTATGAGATGGGGTAACAAGTGTCTAAGTACTGCGATGTCTTGTTCAGCCACTCATACCTTCAAACTACCTTCCAGCTAACTTCGTTGTATGAGAGCTTAAGTTTGCGCAACCAGCACTTAGAAGAAGAGGTCAAAGATCTAGCAGATAAGAAGGAATCAGTTGCCCACTGGGAAGCCCAAATCACAGAGATAATCCAATGGTGAGTGCCCTCCAGAGTGCTGTTGTGGTGGGGCAGGGCTGTGGCCTGGGTGGGTGTGACTCTGAGTTCCTAACACCCTCACTGTCTTCCTTCGCCTTAGAAATAGAGTTACTTTAAGCTTGTACAAATGGGAAAGTAAGCCTTTACAGAACGTAAGAAACACTTCCATATGCTTTGATGTTCCCTAAGATCAAAACCGCCATATTTAATAAAACTGATAGCTTGAGAGAAATGTAAAAGATGAACAGTACTCTGTAAGTATAGCAGAGCAGTTCACATACGGCATTTTTAAAGTTAAAAGATTTGGGCTTAGCTTCACAAACCATTTCCCACCCTCTGAGAACTAATTTTGGTTCTTTGGCCTATGAATTTTGCTATCTTCATTTACTAAATGATTGTTACCATCTTATAAAGGTTTGCATCTCTGATATTACATGGAAAACAGGAGCCCAGTGATGACTTTATCTCTTAATAACTTTTATATTTATTTAAATCTTTGCCCATTTTAACCTTTATATCAAAATAACTAGTTCCTTTATATATCTACAAACCAGTTAATTATTCAGGATTTTAGTTTCCTGTGATTATATTGGCTCAATTAGTTTTCTGCTTTCCTTTATCAGATTTCTAATACCCTTCTTAAATCATAACACAAATATATCTATACTGACCTAACTGTAGAGTTCTTCTGATAACTAATCTCTGCTTATACATGTGCCCAGATTGTAGAAACTTACTTGTATTGCAGAAAACAGCTGTTGTCAGTGTTTGGTTCCGATCCACACACTGGGTTCATATCTCTAAGGGGTCTACACACTGGGTTTATATCTCCAAGGGGTCCGTGTTTGGTTCTGATCCACACACTGGGTTTATATCTCCAAGGGGTCAGTGTTTGGTTCCGATCCACACACTGGGTTTATATCTCCAAGGGGTCAGTGTTTGGTTCCGATCCACACACTGGGTTTATATCTCCAAGGGGTCCGTGTTTGGTTCCGATCCACACACTGGGTTTATATCTCCAAGGGGTCCGTGTTTGGTTCCGATCCACACACTGGGTTCATATCTCTAAGGGGTCTACACACTGGGTTCATATCTCTAAGGGGTCCGTGTTTGGTTCCGATCCACACACTGGGTTTATATCTCCAAGGGGTCAGTTTAACACTGAGCCCAGTTGGTACTGGAGCCAGGCAGCAGTGAAGATGGAGCTGGAAACTCGCTTCATGAGCTGCTGCTTCCAAAGTCTGTGGCCCAGCCCCACCGTTTCTCAATGACCAGGACAGTGGGAAACGATCCTGTGAAGGAAGGATCTCGTACTCACTTATTCATTCAGTAACTCAGTTGTTGGTTTTCAAAGACAGTTTTCATCATGTGCTCATGGCTGAGCTCACATTCTTGGTCTTCGGAAGAAAGATGGAGCCAGCCTCTGAACCCTGTAGTGGAGTGACTGCCGTCTGAAGATGTGGAGTGCTAAGGACTGTGGCAGAGCGTGAACGAATCAGCCTCACCGCTGCAGTGAAGCCTTAGGCTCCAGTTAGCTATTGGCCCATGCCTCAGTGTAATAGCTAGAAATGTCGGCATAGGAAGTCTGTTCTCTGAAGTGTGTATGTGTGGAGGAGGCTAGACACCAACTTTGGGGTGCTGCTTCACACACTGTGCCCTCTCTTAAAAATTTTTTTCTGTATAAATCATGCTGATTGTTATTAGCTCCATGACCTTAAGATAATGAATAGAAACTGGAATTGGATTTCTTTAAGCTTTAACCTTTATTCTTTCATTATTATTTAATTAATATTTTTAGAAAACAGGGGTGCTTCATTATAACCCTGATTTCTTCAGAATAGCATATTTAAAATTTTCTAAATTCAGTATACTTCAGCTTTAAAGGAAGTTTGTATGTTTTGTGAGATAAAATATGAGAATCTAGATAATGAGAAATCTTAGTAGTCTTCAGAAAGCCTTATGCTTGTCCAGCGTGAGATCTAAAGGGTCATCGTTTGTGGTTCATGGATGATTTACTACTTGTAATATATGAGTGACCTGGGCTTCCCTAAACACCACCAGACTCCATTTGTACATAACTGAGCAGTTAATAAATCTGACCCCACCTCCTGACGGCAACAGTAGTAGTGTGGCCAGCCTTTTAAAGGAGGTCTTTAAGGAGTTCTTTAAATTTTTGGCACTTGGTTCTTAATGAAGCTTTAAATCACATACGTCACTGAAGTTCTCCTGTTTTACTTTGTACTATGTCCACCTTTGTGTGTGTACTCTAGGGTGAGTGATGAGAAGGACGCACGGGGCTATCTTCAGGCCTTAGCTTCTAAAATGACTGAAGAATTAGAAGCGTTAAGGAATTCCAGCCTGGGGACACGAGCGACAGTAAGTTCTGCCGTCTCATACAGAGGCTCTTCTCTGTAACAAGCAGAAAGCACATGATAAATCTGACTGCTGTAAAAGTTCTCATGAGAAATATTTTAGATCTTTACAAGAAAATGTAACACATTACTGTTAGCTCTTATTGTATAGCTTCTTCTTATTGAAGGAACTGAAAAGAAAAAAAGCAATTATTTATGTTCATTTATGCATATTTACTGTTATTTCTGGATTTAATGAAAATGTATTTTCACAAGTTGTATGTCTGGTCTACTCAGTTACTAGTGATATTGCTTATTATGAAATTTAATCTTAAGAATTTAATAGGAGGATACTAAGAGATAGCTGTATTGTTCTATAGGATATGCCCTGGAAAATGCGTCGTTTTGCAAAACTGGACATGTCAGCTAGACTAGAGTTGCAATCTGCCCTGGATGCAGAAATCAGAGCTAAGCAGGCCATCCAGGAAGAGCTGAATAAAGTCAAAGCATCCAACATCATAACAGAATGGTAAGGCCCGGTATCTAGTCACCACAGTAGTGACTTGTTGAAAGCTGTGGGGAGAAGTTACATGTGTATTTGCCTATCTGCGGGGGTTTATTGTTGTTTGTTTGTTTGTAAGGCTAAAAAATGCTGACCAGAAGATTGGGAATACAGTTCAGCAGTATAATGCTTGCCTGGCATGCCCAAGGTCAAAGGTCTGCCCCCACCTCCCTGACAAAAGTGAGGAAAAGGCTCAGTCATTAAAGTGCTTGCCTTATAAGCATGAAGACCTAAATTTGAGCCAGCCCAACATCTAAAAAAACATGCTGGGAGCTATAACATCTGCCTATAATCCCAGGGCTGGGAAGGGAGAGGGGAGGAGAGGGAGGGAGGGAGGGAGAAAAGGAATGAGAGAGAGAATGAGAGTTCCAGCTCACCAGCCAGGCACCAGTCCATGAAGGAGCTCCAAATTCAGTGAACAACTTTGTCTCCAAATGAAGGGGAAGAGCTGTTGAGGAAGACACTGCTGTTGCCCTCTGTCCTGCACATTTGTGCACACTCACCCAGACACACACACACACACACACACACACACACACAACCATGACCACAGAGAGTTGTGAAGATTTGAGAAGCAAAGATGTGATTCTAGGTTGTAGGGAGCGGCGCGGTAAAACAAAGATGGCGCCGACACTAGGTAACATCTCATACAGCCTTGTTTTCTTCAGGGTTATCCATAGATGGATTATTAGTTTTAAATAGTATTTCATTCTTTTCTCCTTATATATAAAGTTTAGTTTACTCAATTTTTTTCTATTGAATCTAAACTTCTCTCACATTCTGTATAGAATGAAACTTTACCACCAGAACACAATACAAATCTCTAAAAACTGGGACCTCTACCAAAGGTCTTTTACAGATGGTCATTTTATTGATGTCAGATTTTGTGGATGTTGTTTGGGGGTTTGAGATATTAAGTTTTGTAAAGGCAAAATAATTATGATTATTTTCAAGGTTCCTTTGTTTATTTAAAAATAATCAAACTTCTAGTATCCAGGGCAGTTAGCTACTAAACATAGCCCCTTGATTCTTGTCATAACAGTAAAACAAATTCTATGTTAGATATATAAATGATGAAACAAAAGTTTTTAATTAGATTAGATATAAAGATGGTTCAAAACTAAGTCACAGTTCTAGACAGATGGTTCAGCAATTGAGACTCCTCAATGGTTTTGCAGGGGACCAAAGTTTGATTTTCAGCAGTTAAATCAGGCACCTCACAACTGCCTGTAAGTCTAGTTCCATAGGATCCAAAACATTGGCACCTCCTTAGGGAATCTGTTTGAATGTGGTACCACATAAACTCATACAGACACACAGATACACACACACACACACACACACACACACACACACACACAGGAAGAAAGAGAAATAAATATTTAAATCAGTAGGTAACATTGGAACTATAGTAAGTTCACAGTAAAAATGAAACTATAAATTTAAAAATCCTTCTGGCTCAAAAATATCAACTTCCAAAAGCATGAGAAGAAACACAGGGACTACAAATTTAGTTTTGAGAAGTTTACTGCCTTTATTCTTAAGCTGTAGTCATTTTTTTCTTATTGAAGGGCAAACACACTCCTGTTGAATTATAAATTTTTTGATGTAAATGACACAGGCATAAATTAAGTTTGTTTTAATTAAATATGTTTGTGAAGCATTGAAAGAGAATTCTTTTGTGGAGAATATGAAGTAGACCTCATGTAAAGAATTACTGAATGCCATCGAGTGCCATCCTCTTGCTTGACGTTGAAGTTTACACATTTGCTCATAAAGCAGAGAGAGCTGAGTCAGATGAAAGCGATAAACAGGTGCATATGTTCCAGCTACACAGTGATGTGGAGAAAGTCTAACAGGATTGTAGAAGCAACCTTTGGTTTCATAACACGGGTAAATGTAAACTCAGCTCAGGGTCAGCACATGTCTCTGTGAAGGCGCGAAGGCGCGCGTGGCCTCCTCTCTGCTCCGCCCTCGTCCTCAATCCTGGTGCAGCAGCAGGAGCCCTGTTCTGATGCTTGTCAGTGCTAGGGTTTGAGCTGGGGCTTCCTTCACACAGGCCAGGCAAGCCCTCTGCTACTGAGCTGCATTCCAGACCTGGCAGCCATCGGTATGGAAATGGATGAGCCCGGCCTGCTTTATTAATTTGCATAATAGTAGGTGGCAGGCTGTATTTGTCTTCATGCAGTAGTTAACAGTCTCCTAGTTTAGCCTCACAGACATTTAAACCAAATAAACCCAGCTACACAAAACTAATGACTATTTTTCTTTCCCTGCCTATTTAAGTAAACTGAAAGATTCAGAGAAGAAGAACTTGGAACTGTTGTCCGAAATCGAGCAGCTGATAAAGGACACTGAAGAGCTTAGATCTGAAAAGGGTATGAGACTGTGTTTGCACCAGCACTTGCTGTACCTAATGGCCGTTGTTGCAGGAGAGCCAGCTTGCTCCACAGACAGAGAATTCTTTACATTAGCAACTGCACATGCACACACCCTTGAGAGTTCATACGAACATGCATACACACTCATGCGCACATACATGTGCATGTAGACTGGCTGAGCTATTATGTATTAATTAACATACATTATACTAGGAACTTTTAGTTACAGAAATAACCTCTTTGCCATGAATTTGACTGTTATCTCAGTGTTAAAATATACTTCATGAGTAACTTTTGAGTTGGGATAAAAGTATTTTTGTGACATATTTATAATGTTCTCACATGTCACATGAGGTAGCTGCTTCAACTGTGGTGCTGTATGTTACATTAGTGAACATAAGTTTCTTAGTGAAGAAACTTGAAAAGGGGAGGTTGTTTGGGGGACAGAGTGTTGCTAAGTAGCCCAAGGTGTCCTTGAATTCGGAGTCCTCTTGTCCACTTCCCTGAGTGCTAGGATTATACTTAATAGCACTTTCCATGTGCCTACAGTGCACAGAACCTTATGATACCAGAAAAACAGCCAGGGAAACATAGAAAATAATGATGACTAACTCAATACTAATTATTTTAGTAATGAAGAATTATTTAGGTGTTTGCTGTCTTTTTCCAGATTGATGTTTACATTGTCTGTCCTATGAGATTTCCTAGAATTTATTAGTATTTTCTTGAGAACTTTTGTTCTTTTTACATGGGCCTAGTTCAGAGCATGTCATAACTCTGTGATATAAACCTCTTATACAATTTTTCCATAATGTGGACATTACAAGAGTAATAATTTAGTAAAAATAAATTCAAAATGTGACTTACATTTTGTAAAGAGACATTTTATATAGAATTATCAAAAATCCATTTTTCTGGCAATGGCCATCATCAATTACTGGGTTAATATATAGGGTTTGTCTTTGGCTAAGAGTTTATTATTTTCCATATCTGTAACACAGAGAGGGTTGGGTCTGGTTGGATCTTTATGTCTGCTTGTACTAGGAGAACAGACTAACCACAGAGAGCACTAGAGTGCTTTATGGCACCTTTTTTGGTGATTGAATTTCTTAATGACAAAAGTGAATAAGAACTCACAATACAAGGATGAGAAATCCTGCCAAGTGATCATGTCTGATTTTAATTCATAAACAGTGGAGAAGTATATTAAGGAAGAAAAACAGTATGTAATATGAATGTAGTCCTAAAAGCAATTTAACCAGAATAACACCTGTGCCAAATAAAACCGACAGATCAAATTGACTGCATTATTTTTAGATTATATCCAAACCTAAAAGACTTCTAAGTTTCTAGCACATTGCTTTATGAAATCATGTTAAATAAAGGCTTTCTTATTCAGAATATTGCAAAATTTCATTATGTTACAACATGATGTAATGTGCTATATAATTGAGTTTCAAAATGAGGGCAAAATCCTTTTCTATACTTGGTTTACTATTTTATTCACAATATCTAGAAAAGTACCTACTATAACGTGTGTGTGTGTGTGTGTGTGTGTGTGTGTGTGTGTGTGTGTGTGTAGACACAAACATGGGGGGGGTGCATGCCTTGCATACATACAGAGCTTAGAGACAATCTTCAGGATTTAGTTCTCTCACCATGTGGGTCTTAGAGACTGACTCAGGTCTTCCGGGAGCAAGAGCCTTTAGCTGCTGAGCTATCTCAGCTGCTCATAATAGGCTCATAATAAATATGTGTTGACTAAATACTCAAACTGCCTATTTCATAATTATGATTGATATATTAGGATGATATTAATGCTGAGAAGCACATAAATCAGTGATTGGGAGACGACTAACTGTGTGAAATGCTTACTTTACAAGCACGAGACCTGATTTCAGATTCTGAGCACCCACATTCCCATCACCCAGGGATACACCTAAAATCCCATCACTGAGAGACAAGAAAAACAAACAAACAAACAAAACCCTGGAGTTCACTGACCAGCCATTCTAACCAGATGTGAGTTTTAGTTTTAGTGAGAGACCATTTTTCAAAAACAAAACAAAATGGAGAGCAAAAAAGGAAGATACCTAACAACTGATCTCAGCCCTCTACATGTACATACGTGGTCACGCTCCCAAACATAGGTACAGAGAGCCCCTGCCCTGTGCTAGAGAGAGACACAAACCAGTTGACGAGGTTTCATGATAGAAAAGTCACAGCTACACAGTGGGGGCTGGAGAGATGTCTCGCAGCTCCGTACTGGCCCATCTTCTAAATTACCAGGTTTAATCTCCAGCACCACCGAGCAGCTCACAGCGTTCTGTAACTCCAGTCCCAGGGTGCTGATGCCCCCTTCTGGCCTCCACAAGCAATGCATGCACATGGTGTACAGACGTTCATAGATACAAACTTCTTAAAAATTAATTATGATAGTCTATTTCTGCTTTATCTCCCCTAATATTTATTATAATCTTTGCATTTTGAAATTTTTTTAAAATTATATATATATGTGTATATATACATATACATATACTATATATATGTATATATATATATCATAGCCAAAAAGTTTATATACATTTTTTAAAAATTCATCTGAGAAAAAAATTAATTTTTGGTTATTTAGTCTTCAATAGGAAAAATGTAATTAACTACATTTACTTTATTAATGAAATAAGTATATTTCATAAATGCTAAAAAGATTACTTTTAAAAAAAGAATTTCAAAGGATATCTCTTGTTTGGCTGGTAAAAGAATTTAGAAAAAAATCACAAATAGACAAGCTTCTAGTTTTATTTTTTTTTCAAATTGCCCAAAAGACTGTGTTTTGTTTTATTATGATGTATTAGATCAATGGTTCTCAACCTCCCTAATGGAACCGTAGTGTGACCATCTGATATGCAGGCTGTAGGTGTCTGTGAGAGAATTGTTGGACCCTCAGAAGGGCTGTGAGCCACAGGGTGAGGACTGGAGTACGAGATGGGGAAGCTAACTGGGACTCACGGAATTAGCATATAAACTAGCCTAGGCTAACTGTGGAGTCTGGGAAACACTAATATATTTTGGTTTTTCAACTATGTAGAGTTAATGCAATCAGCTTTGAAACCTTTACTATATTGAGACAGGAGAAGTTGGTTATCCAGGAAAATTCTTTTTAGTTCTACTTTAAAAAAGGAGTTGCCACTGTTTTCTAGGTGTAGAGCACCGAGACTCACAGCACTCTTTCTTGGCATTTTTGAATACGCCTACCGATGCTCTGGATCAATTTGAAGTAAGTAACTGCTGAGGACCCTCTGGGTCTGCTACAGTTCACTCTGCAGCAATACCTTAGAGAACCTGGCATGATATAAATAGTGAATAGAAACATGCATGGGAGGGGTGTCTGCATTCTTATGGAAGCACGACCACATTTGTGTGTAATAAAAACACCCAAGAGTCTGAAACCAAAAGCTGTTATTACACTTAAAAGCAATTCCAACTTCAGCCTTCCCAAAGTGTGAAAGTGGGGCGAATCCAAGTTTCTGAGATAATTTTCCTTTTCTCCAAAGCTTGGAGACACAACAAAAATAAGTGAAAGCAAGAGCACTGACTTAGCGCACCGTGGCTCCTGTTCACGTCAGCTCCTAAGGAGTGTGCACTAAGACCGCTTTTGGTCAACGTGCTGATCTACACTGTTGGCTGTGTTCTGAAATGGTGACTGGATAGCACTTCGTCATTCTTTCCTTCTTATTTAAATACTTTGCTAAAACATCAATATAATGTCAAAGTATGTTTTATGTCAGGAAATATAAGTTACTGGTTGTGGCCTTGTGCAGCAGTTAGAAATCCTGGAATCTGTGTACAAGGCTTGGCTCTAAGTACTGGGAAGTGCAGTGACCACAGATGACGGAGTTCCCTCTCATCGCTTATACTCCGTCAGGAAGAGTCAGGAGCAGAGATCCTGGTACCCTGGTTCAGTTGTTATTTTCAAAACTGTACCATTCACTTAATTAGCGGTGATTTGCCATGCACTGTCATTTTATTACATTGGGGGCAGTAACTGAATTTCATTTCGTGGGGAAGGTAGGAAGAGTCACTCTTGGAGAAGTAATCCCTAAGTTCTTGACAGTGGTGACAGTGACTGCTTTTCTCATTTATTTATTTGAACAAATGCCATTTGCCTTTCAATTGTGTTTTACAAATTTTGATTTATTATTTGTTTGTATTAAATTGCTTCATCCATATTTTCTATTTTTTTTATTGCTGAATTCGTTAAATAGGATTCCTTTTCTTCTTCCTCATCTTCACTGATTGATTTTTTGGATGACGTAAGTCTTTGATTTTCAACCAATGCATCCTTCAGTAAAAAAATCAGTGAATTGATTTGAAGATTTTGTCTAGTAATGCAGTCAGTTTTAGAAATATCACTTGGAAATATATGTGAGCCAATGCTTCCTTCTTATAAATATAATGGTCTATCGATAAATGTAATATAGAAAAACACTTTTAAAAAATGCTTTGGCCTTTAGCAAATCTCTGTGTTTCCATTCTTTACAAGAAAGACTGGAATGCTTGCTTACATACCGTCTGTCCACGATAACGGCTCCTTTTGTCTTCATGGTTTGGCTTCACTCTCTCCTGTTCTTTTTAGCTCCTTTCTGTTTCTGTGTTGTTAGTTTAAAAGAAGCCTCCGATGGAGTAATTTTAAAAGTGACATTTTAAGAGTTAACTTCTCAGTTTTATCATTAAGAATATAAATAACATTTTAATGCAGACAGATTTCTAATGTGCAAAGTGATTTTAAGTAAGTATGTGCACTATGTGCCCCATTTGCTGCATTAACATATTGCCCCTGAGTTAACTGTAGGTTTAGCACTGTATATAGGTTTCCAGGAAGTGCGATGCATCTGTTCCCCACCTGCACTGCCTGTTACATTCATTTTCTGTTCCACTTTGGATGACTCAGAATCTTTGATATCCTGTTGAGCATGCAGACTCTGCAGAAATTAAAAGATGAAAAAGTTGATATACATGTAAACAATGTATATTAAAGTATTTTTAAATAAGGAGAAATTCATTAAATATTTTATTCCAGTACAATATTATATTCAGAAGATGATTTCAGCATAAATTTTCACTGGAAAATTTTTTATATATTTTTTCAAATTGCTAAACAATAAAGAGACTTTTTGGTGTGCATGAAAATATACCCAAATCTGTTTAAAATAGACTTTCTTGTTGAAAGATAACTGTCCTGAAAACATCACACTCCGTGTCGAAGTCTGCTTTTGTTATGCTAAAACAGAAGTGTATTTCATTATCACGTAAGAAAGCTTGAGTCAGTTACTGAGTTCTTTGTACCAATAAACTATTTTCACTTTTCCTAAACAAATTCTCCCCTCCATCCTCTGCTTTGCCATAAGCACTTGGGTTGTAAAACTGAACAACTCCATAGAGATCTGAGTGGCCCCCTGTGCAGACTCCTGCTGCAGGAGCGCTCTGGGATTGTTCCTCTAGATGTAATGAAAGTGCTCCCAAGGCAGACCCATTCCCAGCCGCACTCTCCCTCTCAGACCCCTCAGCAGCTGTTACACAGCACAAGCTCATCCCAGCATAGAGCTGAGTCTTCAGAGGGAGTCCTAGGACACAGTGGAAGTGAGCAGATGCACACACACTGCTGGGTCTCTGGGGGAGTTGTTTTGGTGTTTTTGGCTTGGTTTGGTTTGGTTTGGCTTCACACTTTTCCAAGGCATGTGTTGCTGTTGTTCCATTGTTCTGGTAAACCTTATAAGCTGCCTATCCCGCTTTCTAGCACAGAGTAAAAGAGATCACCTGCCTGCCTTTACCTAGGTTTGCTCAGCTGACATAGTTGGGGTTATGGTCCTAGTATAAACTATGGGGTTTACAGTCTCATAAACTGGTCTTCATATTTAAAGGAATTGTATTATGCCTTTAAGAATTTTAGTCAATTTCCTTACTGGGTTGGTTATCTTCTCTTCACCTTTAGCTCCGTCTCTTGTCTGCCCGTGTCATTTCACTGAGATGCTGCTGTCCCTGCTCCTTACGTCTTAGCCTTCCGCTCACTAGTGGTATGAACCACAACACCTTCTTTGGAATCGTCGAATCCCATTGTTGTTGGGAAATGATAGGTTTTTTCTATTAGAGGGAGAGCTAACAGTAAGCTCCCATTTAAAAACAGTTTTCTGTTCTTAATTTATAGTTTTCTATATTACCCTCTTGTTTCTTTTGTTCATTGTTTATAACTGTGACTATGTTTCCCAATGTTAACCATTCACTCCTTTGATTATTAAAGCCATAGTAAAATTATGTTTCAATAGTAGCATTAAATGTTTGATAGATTCATGTTTCATATCTATGATACGATACTATGAACACAAGTTCAGTAGCTCCTGTTGTTCTTTGGTATTTAGATTCTTCAGGAGTAATTGAGTCTTGATTATTCTTTATCCTCCGTCTGGTTATAGTCCACATCTCCCTGCAGTGCGTAGGCTCTGGTCCTTAACTAACCTCACACACCATCCTTCTATCACCCTCTTCTCTCTTCTGTTATTGCTACAAAAAAGAATGTCAAAGGACTGACGCTTAGTTGCAGCCGGACCCTTCACATTTAGGACAGAGGAATTACAGGTATAATTTGGTGTTGTGTCTACATGCCATCAGTCTTCTCAGTTCCTCCCTACATACATGTCCAGAGTTCCCTTCAGAGATCTCGGTTTTGCTACTGGAAGTCCTCCCTCCACGTTTACCTTCTGTGCTTCTCCTACTTTTATTCTTTGATTTGGGCTATTAAAATTATCATTTCATTGTTTAGAACATGGAACTAGTCTCCTATTCACCATTTTTCCTGAGATTGTTTTTTCTGTTTATTCACAATTCATATGAATGCTGGATTTTTTTTTGTCAGGATGGTGAGATGGGAAGAGCAGGGTGCCTTAAGTCAAGCTGTGTGGTTACTCTGTAGGAGTAGCTTTGGCACAGGGAAGGAGTTTATGTAATTCCCATCATTTTACTCCCCAGGAAGGAGAAGACTCAGGCAGGGTGTGCTCAGAGTTCTGTAGCTGTGATGGATGAGGATGGCTGTCTAAGCTGCTTGCACACAGTATGGACTTCAAAGAACCCTAGAAAACATCGAGTGCAGTGGTCTAAGCCTCTGTTTATCTCACCTTCCTGTTTGTAAGGATGGCCTTAGCAAGAGCGGCTTTTAGGGTTTTCATCTTTGGGGGAAAAATGGCAAGTATAGAGAAAGGATTTGTGTGGCATTCTTCAAGACACATAAAGAGAGGTTGGGTTCATTTTTAATGAAATAGAGGACACCATGACAAGAGCTGTAGGAAAGGCATTTCCCATATTAAATTGGAGTAGAAAAAAATAACAATCTCTTCTGTGTAAATCCATATTTCTTCTATCTTCCCGTTTCACTTAGCTCTATACATATCCCTGATCCTGGTGAGTTCACACGAGGCCCAGCCTCACTTTCTATGTAGCCAACCAGATGAGGACAAATAGAAATTAAAGTTCTAGTATCTGAATTTCAGACATGGAGAAAGGTTCTGGATCCATAATGCGGCTGTCTGTTTACCTCATACTGCTTTTCTTTCTCATATTCTCTCAAACAAGAAATGAGTTATTTCAGCAGAGTTTAAGCATAAATTTTAGCCTCAATCGAAATCTTACTGAAATGCTTCAGCATATTAAACTGAGTCGTGCTTCTTCCCTTCGCTAGTGTCTTGAATTCACCATCGTTCTCATAGCGATCTATGTGATCCAAGTCCTACACTTTCACATAGCCAACCTCAAGGTTTGAAAATGTTGTCTAGGTGGACAGTATAGAACAGTGCTTTTGTTTTACTCTGCTCGGTGCTGATGATTCCTAATCCAGCTCTGAGCATTTAAAAGTCACCTTTGAAGAGTAGGAGTTGGTGTGTTTATAAATGTTTAAACCAAAGCTGCTTAATTATATAATTATGGGTGTGTGTGTGTGTGGGTGAGTGGGTGTGTGTGTGTGAGAGTGTTTGTGTGTGTGTGTGAGTGTGTGAATGTGTGTGTGAGTGTGTGAATTTGTGTGTGTGAATGTGTGTGAGTGTGTGAATGTGTGTGTGTGTGAGTGTGTGTGTGAGAGTGCGTGTGAGAGTGCGTGTGTGTCTGTGTGTTTTACTATGGTTCAAAGAAGCTTTATTAAGTGATTGCAAACAGTAACTCAAAATTAAATAGACTTAACTGTTGTTCACGACTTGATGGGATGCCGCCATGTGGGTCACTGTGTGTATAATGTAAACTTCAGCCTTAGACCACATCTGAGCAGTTGTTTCCTTACTGTTTTTATCCTGCAGCTTTTCCTGGATGTAAGTGTACTTGAATGTATCTAAACAGTGGTGTTGTACATCTGTCTGTATGCTGTATGTTGGTTCAGAGGCCTGGAGCCTGTCCTATGAGTATGTAACGTGGTGTTCTCTCTCTGTTGAAGCGCTCTCCGTCCTGTACTCCAGCTGGCAAAGGCAGACGTGTAAGAGACTCTCGCACTGTGTGCTGTCCCAATGCCTTCTGCCTGTCTCTTGTCCTTGTCCTTCGGCTGCAGAGCCCTGAGCATGCTCCATGTGTCATTGCACCACTGCATGCATGTGCTGCTGCTCTTGCCGCCACTCCTCCCCTCGCCTCTCTCCTCTCTCCTCCGTGTCTCTCTTTCCCTCCATTCTGGCTTTGGCAGCAGAGCTTTAGGAATGTTCTTCATATAAATTTATACAAATGAGCCACGAAAATAGTAAAATACCTTTTTAAAGTGTGCTTTCTACGTTATTCAAATACAAGATAAATTAATTTCTCAGAGAAAATCTGATACACACAAATTTGTGGAGTGTCCAGGCCATTTGTAGACCTTGTGGACTGGACTTTACATAGATCAGTTCTGGAGAAATTGTGAGGTAGGTTTTTAATGGATGTCAAAGGAATCTCCCTAAATATCTTACACAGTATAGATTTAGGAAAATAATTTTAATAACAATTTTTTGTAACCTAATTTCAAGGTTTAAAAAGATGTCTTTCTATACATTATTAACACAGAAAACATCTTCCATTACCAATGCTAGTTCCGTGCTTCTGGACCTCAAAGTGTTTGGCCACCTCTCAGGCCCTGTGTGGCTCTGATATGCCCCAGGTGGGGAATCAGAATGAAGCAGCCTCTGTCCCAGCACCTGCCACACGCACTACCAAGATGCTTAACTGGTTTTATGTGCAGTGTTAAATAGCACTAAAGGACATTTGTTGGGAGATAAAAATTGTAACTTTCACCTGTCAACTTGATGATTAGCAAACACCTTTTTTCCAAAGTTCCTAGAGATGGAAGGTTGGAGATGAAGTACTTCTTGTTGGACACGAGAGGTAGTAGGATGGCTGTTGGTTCTTGTGTTCTTTCTGAAGTAATGAAGGGTTGTTGTCACACAAGCATGAGTAGTGCTAGCGTTACAGATGATTTTAGACCACTGTCAATAATGAGCAAGACCCTTCAGCTGTCAGTGTTGTTCTCAGTGGGTCTAGGAGTTCATATGCCCTCTATTAGCAGAGGTTTATAAAAGATTTCTGCTTCTACAGATGTCCTGATTATTTTGAAATTTATAGCGTTAAACCATTAGATACTCATATCTATCAGCTTAGTCTTGATATATGGTAACCGTTTTGTAATGGGAAGGCTGGCATTTCTCTGCTCACCTGCACTAGATTTGAATTATCAGCCTGTGGAATGAATGAATTTATGACAGCTTGTTTTTAATAAGGTTATAATTCAGAAAGATTGTTGATTTTATTATTAGTTATATCTGATTAGTTAGCCGTGTACATTGTGAGAGATTTGGTCACCTAGAACATTTCCTTGACTCAAGAAATAAGAAAAAATATTGAGGGAAGTGACTGCTCTCTGGTTTCTACTCCTAATCCTGTATCTTTATATGACAGCATCTAAATAAGCTGCCATTATCCAGCACCTGTGAACCTGAACCACCTACAGTTATTTTCCTGCCACTATGGTAGTCTTGATTATCTCCTTTCCCAGATCCTTCAGTTCCTCCTTGGCTTAGTAGCTGACTTCTTTTCCCTTAATTTGTGAAGCAATATGTTCATAAGGACATAACTGGAGAAGTGTAAATCACCCAGTAGTTTCCTGGGAGCTTTTTGGTGGCTTTGTAAGGTAGTCTCTGGGACACGGTTGTAACATTGTTATTTCTGTAGGACACAAATGCTTACTGTTCCTAATTGTGGCTTTGAGTCTATTTGACATATGATTTCATATATATACACCATGTTTTTAGATTGTTAAATGCTTTTGTAAACTTAAAATTCTTTCCCGTGAAATATCACAGAAATAGGTAAACATCCTAGAGTTGGCTATTTCTATGCTGTTAAGCCTCATTTGCAGGTTGAAGACTTAAAGTTCTATCAAATAGTACATTAGGTGTACTATAAGAAAATGTTATAGATAGTATTGCTAGTGAATGGATGCAAATGACTGGAGAGAGTGCCATCTGATTCTTCTAATGCTGAAAGGAACAGACTGTCTCCTTTGAGATTGTTCCTTTAGAACTTGGAGCAGACCATAAAGAGCCCATGTAGAGCTTAGTTTCCTGTTACTTTTCCTAGTGTATAATTCTCTAGAGTCCACATTCACGTCAGTATACTGAAAATAACTGTAGGAGAGATTTCCATAAAGGATTTCCAAAAATAATGTAACTAACTAATAAGTAATTTTTACTTGTTAAATGATAATACAATATTAAATTTACTATTTTCCAAATAAGATAATAACTTCTATAATACTAGAGGTTGGTCATAATCTCAGTTAATGGAAATAACTATTTCACTAAAAGTTTTGTGTTTTGAACACTAGCTTCTTTATTTCAAGAACACTTTTAGCTAAAAACAAATTTGATTTTTAAAAAAATTTTATTTCAAATCATAGTTCCTGATGCAAGCAGTATATTAGATGCAAGCTGTTTTTACTAAATTATAATTGATTATCTATATTAAATATCAGCCTTTTTTTTTAACTTGAAAACAAGTTGCATGTACTGCAAGGACTGTTGCCCCAGTGACTGGCCATCTGGTGATGATGTCAAGATGCTGCAGTCACAGTGACTGTCCTAGTTCTTGCTTATTGCAGAGTTATGCTGTGTAGTGGGAGGAGTTCTTGGTGAAGTCATCTGAACGTCAGACAGTCGCCTGGTCCTGGAAGAAAATGCTTTTGTTTATTACAGTACTTTAAAAGTATATTGTGAGGATAATTTGCTAGAAAAATCTTAATACATTCAGGGACCATTGTGAACTCCTTGCATGACCCCGTCATTCATTATGAACAAAAATCACAATATTTGACTTTTTATTATACACACACACACACACACATATATATATATTTGAACTAGGAGAACATAAACAAAACTGGCAATATAGTAAATGTCTTAGTTCCTACTCATTAGAATAAGTCATTAAAATATGTTTCCTTAGAGAAAATGAGTTAACAAAAATAAAAAAATTATTTTTATAAAAGTACTCTTCCTCAGTGGATTATAATTTTTAAATATTGAGTAAATTTTTTACGATGTTAGATTAAGATTTGCTTCCAAGGTCTGTCTTTGAACAATATCAGAATACTCCACTCACTAATATTATGTGTTGCTTTTTAACTATTTACCTTTTTGTTGTGGTTTTTATAATTATCAAGATAACTATTAAATTGCTATAGCTCTGCTCGATTGTATATCGTATTTATTGGGTTTTACTACATTAGTAACTGGATTACCACTTAGACTTACTGCTATAGTATCTTCAGTAGTGTCCATGGGTTAAATACAGAAATGATGATTACATTTCTAAAAGTTTTTAGAGTGCTCTGTGTAAAATGTCATTCATGTTTATATATATGAATTATTATCAATTAATCATAGAATCAGTCATAGGCATCTTTAATTCAGGTCTAGTTAATCAATATCCTGAAATTTTAGTAAGTGCTTTAATAGCAAGAGTAAACCATTAATTACAAATACATGGTAAGGATTGGATATAACTGTATTAATTGTAATTTAAAAGGACAACCACAGTCTTGTTGGTGGTGATTAGTGCCCCAGTGAGGAGCGTTTGTGGCGTGTTTTCCTTGTGCCTTGTTAAGCTGTGTTTAGAGAATATTCATACTGGCACAGTCCCGAGATGGTGTGACAGTGCAGTGTCCGTATTTCCTTAGCTTCTGCTCTTAATAGAATCTCTTAAAGGACCTAGAACTTTGTTTTGAGTTTGATATTCAAAAATTTTTTGCCATGAGTGTTTTCATGTTTAATTATGTTTTTTGTTTCTTGCATTTATTAGAACTACACATAGAAAAGTAGAGTGGTAATTTTAAACTCTGTAGTTTTTTTTTTTAAATCAGAATGTTATTGAAAAGAATATAGTTGGAATTTTTAATATTCCTGCTTGATGCCAGTTCAGAATTCCACTGTAATGTAGCTACTTAGTTTCTTTGTGAAAGAAAACTAATTTGATTTTTTAGTGAAATTGAGTTTTAGTTTAAGAGCATACAGCTCTAAAAAGCACACACAGTGATTTTTGTTGTTCTGTTTTATTATAGCTAACACTGGTTTGTCATTCTAAAGTATTACTGTATTTTTCAATATAGCCTGGGTCTACGTGATACAGCTAAGAAAGTCATTTTTATTTTCTCATTTTTGTTCTCTTTTCATTGACACTAATTAGTGAAAGGTGTTAAGAAAGAACAAATTAATATGTGGCAGAAATTCTTCAAAAGGAAAAGATTTCTGTTAAAGGGTTCACAAGTTCTGAATTAGCGGTGGCAGATGGAGCTGATAGCGGCCTGTCTCTTCCCTGGTGGCTCACTCATGGCCGTGTCACATGGTATGGATCATAAACACGCTGACGGATGCTCTACCGCCTGACTCAGGTTTGGGCGATAGAACAGAGAACCCGCTTAGTAATCTGCCAGTGTTGTGATAGCAACTCCTGGTCACCCACACGTGCAGAAGGCGGTGCGGCTGCTCTGGTTGTGGGGCTGGACAGTATAGCACTGTGCTCACTTCCGTCAGCCCACGTTCCCTCAACTCAGAGAGTGGGCCTGCCCTAAAATTTGGTCAGTATTAGTGAAAAACACAAGCTATCTGCCCTTGACTGTAGAGATCGCTTGTAAAGTCACAAGACCTTGAGGTAAAAGTCATTTGAACTATTTATTCCTGTTCACAAAATTACCTTGTAACCAGGATTTTTTGTCTTAATGTTGAGTATTAGGGCTCCAGGCTTTCATAACAGCTCAATAAATAAATAAATAAATAAATAAATAAATAAATAAATAAATAAATAAATAAATAAATAAAACAAATGAACTTATTCTTAAAATAGTGCAGTTTTCAATGTGTAACAAATCTTCCACCTGGACACTCCATAACAACTTGTGTGATTGAGTCCATTTTAGGTTCTTATCGTAAAGTATCCTGAGCTGCCTCTTTACCTCGCAGTTTTTATAATTAAATAGATAATAGCATGAGGAAAATGTAGGAAGTGAGAAACATTCCCGTTTTATTTCATTAATAATATAATTTAATTACCTTCTCCTTAGCTGCCCCCAAATAAAGTTATGAATGGGGAAAATTTGTCTTGAGACTCTTTTACTCTCCTCTTCCTGTTCACAGTCAAAAAAGATTATAACTTGGCCTCTGTGATTTCTTCCTGCATTGAATGTTTCTGTCGTGTCAGCACCTTGCTAGAACATAGAGGGCTGGCCTTGCAATGATGAGTTAGATTCAGGCCTGACTTCCAACTTCTGAAAGCGCACCCATTTGTGGAATCGTCTGTGCTGTGCATACAGAGCTGGTGATTGGTATCCCTCAGCAGTTCCAGTTTTTAAAACCTAAAATCGAAAGACTTAAGTTGATTGGTAACTGTGTTGGTTGTTTTCACCACGTCCTTACCTCATGGACTATTTGGTGGCCTGTGCCCGCTACCCTCAGAGGCCTTGGTGACTACACCCATAGAGGGCTGCCCCTGGTGTTTGCCTTCCTAGTCTGTAACTCCTGCAAAGTTACCAGATTGTAACAATTCTCCATACTGACCAGAAGTCGACTGTTGTATATGAGCATATCACAATTCCAGAAGTTCTTATTCTGGCTTCATTCTTGGTTTTGTGATTTAAAAAATAAACAAAAACCAAAGGCTAAAACCAGCACCTGATCAAAAGCAATAGAGGAAAGGATTTAGTTGGCTCACGAATCTCCTCCATTGTTTCAGGGAAGTCACAGAGCTTCCATCATTCCACATCCATAGTCAAAGCAGAGAGGATAGTGCACTCATGATGCCTGCTTGCTCTCATGTAGGTTGCTATTGTCCTACACAGTCCAAGACACCCTGCCTAGAAAATGGCGCTGCACGAAGTGGGCTGAGTCTTCCTATATCACAACAATCAAAGGGATTTCTCATTGATAAGCCCATAGGCCACTGATCTAGATAAATCTTCACTGAGGCTCTCGCCCACGATCACTCGTTATAGCAAGTTGAATTTTAAAACTATCCACCACAGTACTCTAATCTAACTGTACATGCGCTAATAGTCCCAAATTGAGGAAGTTATTTGTATACTTAGTCATGGAGTCCAAGTACTCAGAACCCTGATCGGCATGGAAAGGGAGCTGGAAAGTTAATGTCCGGGAACCTACTCCTGATCTCTCTAGTCTTGATCACTTCCCATTCAACCTAGCGTTTTCAGAGGTTTTCTTTGTTCACTTAGCCCTATATGCAAGGGCCTTTGTCACGTTACTATGTGTTCTGATCCACTTTGTAATTCATATGCTCATGTCTGCACTTAAATCTTTCATCAGTTGTGATTTAGAAGCGGGTACATTGGCTATCATGATGTCTCCTCCCCAGGAGCAACCATAGTCATAATGAGAAAGTAGTTTAGTCCTTCTTTAGAACAGTGTGGTTTGTCACATACTACATTCAAAACAGATCACCAAATTATCTTCTTCAAACTCAATCCTAGGAACTTTGAAAGTTGCCAGAAGGAACAGATTGCCTATGAATATGTTTCATGCTAACTTTTAACCCAGTTTCGAGGAGTACCTACCTTTCACAGGGCGCATCTGACTGCAGTATTTCTTCTGTCGTAAAACAAGAAGATAGACATTAATGACAAGCGCAAAGCTCATACTACATTCCTTTTCCTTTCAATTAATACCTTGAAAAGAACTGAATTTCACTGTCTAGGACAAAAATCAGGTATAATCTATAGCATTAATCTCTGAAAAGTACTCTTTTCTCACATGTATGACTCTCGTGTGTGAAATATAAGTGTTTTACATGGAGTGCAGATGTACGCGGTCAGCCAGTAACGCACGGTAAGAGATGAACAGCAAGCTTGGGGCTGGGGCTTTGGTTAACTGTTGGAATGCCTGCCTGTGCCCATTGCCCATGGAGGCCATTCCTAAAGTTTGTCACTACTCACCCGTAATGTTCATGCAGCTGCCAGATTAGAGCAGCTCCCCGTCTTTAACAAAATGTAGTAAAATTAGTGCTTTGCATAATGCCTCCCCGAGTTCGTTAACCTTCCTCAAGAACTGTTGTCATGATTATGTCTTAAGAGTTACATGTTGTTAAAAAGTGATTTCTTGGGTTTTTTTTCTTGCTGACTTATTTTCCTAGACTGAGCCCGTTGACAACACTTACATACGGAATCCGAGCGTCAAGCTTTACATCCAGCAAAGGCCCACATCTCCTTCCACACCTAGTGAAGCTGAGCCAGTTAAGGTGCCTCCCTGGAGCGGCTTTGCTCCACGACTGTACACTCGGGTTCAGGAAAGGGAACTGAAATTATAAGTGAACTCTGCCTAATTAAGTACATTGTATGATAAGTTATGGTTCATTAGATGTCGTTACATTTTGATAATACAGAGAGAGATAGAAAATTACCACTCACATAAAATAGGCAAAAATAGATAGATAGATAGATAGATAGATAGATAGATAGATAGATAGATAGATAGGTAAAGGTAGTTTTTAGAGCTGCTTATGTAAAAATTACATTCAAAATTTATGGAAACATTAGCATTATTAGATACAAACTGTAGGCATATGGCAGTGAAAGTGCCATTCTTGATTTATGCCCTTTAATTCTTCTAATCAGTTTAATAAGCCATGATATAACTAATCATTGCATCATAAACATAGCTTAGAACTGAAATGTTACTGCTGTAACAACTGAACAACTGTGGCTGCGAGATAGTGCATTCTAACTACTTAGCCGTGGGCGCTCACTCAGACTAAACCATGCCTTTTCGGAGTCAAACATACAATGTTAATAATTTATGTCAAGCAGTTACTTTAAGCAGACCATTGGTTAGTTTTCTCACCCACAGACTCCCTGCCATTCTGAACTACTTGCACATTGAAGGCTGTGCGTTTAGTGTGTTGATTCTATCTTCTATATAAGCTTTAAGCCAAAGGTGTTGGGTAATGGTCATTAGTTGCCACTAGGGAGAGTGACATATTGACATCATCTCTGTGGATTGCACTGGGTCTGGGACACATTTCTTCCCATTTTTTGTTTTGTTTTGTTTTGTTTGTTTTCTTTTGGGAAATCAACTGTGATTTAGAACTTTATAAAACAGTAGTAAGAAGAACTGCCGTAACAAACCGCACAGCTCTCACAGTGTATAAACATTCTGGTGTGGGAGACATGCACTGCTTCCAGCCCTTTGCTAGTTAGCGCTGAGGGGTGATGATCCTAGTGTTTGTGTTTTGCGAGTGGGCAGTGTGAGTCAAAGGAGTTGTATTTTGTGCATGCCTTAAATCTTAACTGGCTAGATCTTCCCATATTGTTTTCTACAGTGCTTGGGTCCATTTTTATCACCCACACCCCAGCAGTATATGGGGATGTCCCCACCTCCCTGCCAACCCTTGCTTCAATCAAATACTGACTTCATCCTAATTGAATGGTTGTGAAGGAGCATTTCTGTATTTTTGTATCAACTTGGGTTTCTCCCTTTTCTGATGGTATTTAGCATTGTTTTATGTGTTCATTGGCTATTAATGATTTGTCTATTGGTATTCTTTGTCCATTTGTTCTGTTAATTTACTGTTTTGTTTAATGTTCTTTTTAAGTCTGAATATGGACTGTTGGTTGCAAGCATTTTCTTCCATTCTGAGGATAATTTTTAAGTTTTGTGTTATCTTTTTGTTTTTCAAAATTTTTGGTCAGCTTTATCAATTTTTTTCTGTATGGCTTCTGCTTTTTGTGGTTTTTAAAGTAGTTTTTCTTTATGAAAATATTTTTCTTCCATGTTCTCTTCTAAAGTTTTAAATTACTGCTTTTACATATTTAAGACTTTACAAACTGAAATGTATTGCTACGTGGAGTGGGAAGCGGGATCCTAACACTTTCCCCATGTAAACAACTGAGTCTGTCTGTTTCACCCCAGCAGCACTGTTTCTTCTCTGCATGCTCGGGTCTGTCATGGCCTCCCGGTCCTGTGCTTACTCTTGCACCGAGCCTACGTTGTCTTCGTCACTGCAGCCCTGAAACAGTTCTGGTACTTGATTTAGGGTGCCACGCGTAGCCACTGTCTGCTTTTCCTTCTTGACCCTTTAGTTTGATTACTACTTCTACTGTTAGCATGTCAAAGTCTATGTGACTCTTTATTAGAATTGAATTAAATATCTGCATGTGGGAAATTGGCGTCTTCCTGACACTGGGCATTCCCACCTGTGAACATGCAACACACAGGCATTATTTCTTTCCTCTTCAGTAGAGTTCCATTGCCTTCGATGTGCTCTGTGTTGCTTGTTGATTTGTTCTGGTGCCCTAAATTTCGTGTTGTGTGTGAGTGAGATCCAGTTGAGTGCAGTTGTTATAGGCCTTGTTGATCTTTTATCTTTGAGTCTTTAATGTCAGTGACTCTCAAGGACTTGCTGTGGCCCTATACCGACAGCTTTGCTTGCTATTGTGTTTTATTGTCTTTTGCATAAACTTTTTCATTATTCCGCCCTTATCTTTTATATTTATCTTTCAAATGTTAAATTATAGGTTGGGCTTAATACATTTTCAAGCTGTTCAAAAGCAAATTTTAAGTTGAATATAAACTCACAATTCACAGAAAACAGACATTCAGTCAAATTCCATATCAGGATTATAGTTTATATATGGTAGTTTTGGGGGTTATGGTTAGAAGCAGAGTACTACCTAAATTTCTCTTAATAGTTTAGTATTCTGTAACTTTATACAAGGCTTAAGTTGTTTTCCTTGTGTGCTTTCTTAGCATCCTAAAACAAAGTTAGTGTCTTTTTTATTTTTTACTTTGCAAATTAAGCCTCTTCCCCTACATTAACTTCCAATAAATCACTGGTTCTTTTTATTCAAAGAGACATCTTATATAATACTTCATAAAGTAGACTTCATTCCACTTACAGTAAAAATATGGCTTATAACTAAACAAATTAAATTCATGATTCCAATAATATGAAATTAACCCCTTTATTTAAAGTTAATTTATGTACAAAAATCCCACTAATCTCCATGTATTCAAATCTATATAATTACACTCCATATGCATAATATATGTTATAAATATGGAAATCTTAGATGGCTTAACATGTATTTTACTTGCTGGGCAAACCCGAACTTTGTCTCCAGGAATGTGGAACTTATGGTTCCAGGTACGTATAGGAGAGAAGTAACTTCACCAAGTCGCCCTCTGACTCCCACATGTGTTCATCTAACTCATACATGCACACCATGCATGCACACACAAACTCATACTCAATACAAAGTTGTTTAAGATACTAGTCTTCTAAATGTTATCACCAATCTTGCTAAATATTCAGGTACTTTAAGGATCAGTGTGATAAATTCAAATGAATGTGAGAATACCTCCACTTTACGTTATATGCTGTGATTCTTGTTTTCTTGTGTGAATTTCATTTTTTAATTTATTTTTAAATTTCAAAATTAAAATGATTATAATTGAGAAAATAGTTCGCTTGTAAATATCGTGAACTGAGATTGAAACTGCAGTTCTGTGGAAGCCTGACGGTCAGGGAGATCACAGGTCTGAAAGCCTTCTGTTGTGTTACTGGTTTTGTTTACTCTGATCCCGCTCTAGCTGTTTTCTCAGTAACATGACTGTCTCATGACATTCGTCTCCTCTTTCCCGGGATTCAGATTGCAGACTCTGCTCCGCTTCCAGTTCACACACCAACTTTAAGGAAAAAGGGATGCCCAGCTTCAGCTGGTTTTCCACCTAAGGTACTTGGTTCCAAAACATGAGAGTTGAATTTCTTCTACTTTGGATATTCACTGTGAGTTTTGTTGCTGATTTCCTCAAAGTTATAAAATAAAAACTTGGGAAGAAAACCAATTCCATAATGACTATAAATGGCATTCTGAATGTTGGGGGGGGGGGGCATATTCAGTATTCAGTTCTTAAATTCTGTTTTAAAGCCAATTAGAGGAACCCTCCAGGAACCCCTCATTTTGTTACCTGATAAAAGCATTAAGTTGAGGTCCCTTGTTAGAGAAGATGAATCCAAGTTTAATCAAACACTAAGAATGAGAAATGCTCAGTAAAAAATGCAGGCGGATGCCCCTCGACTAGGGCATTGTATATGACAAGTCATGAAGATGAGCCCATTGTGTAAACCATGAGAAGAAATTCTAGAAACTGGAAGACCAATGCTTCTTCCTCAGAACATAAACTGTGAGTAAATCACAAATGGGAGAGGTTAGCAGCTCTGAGAACTAATTTTAAAAAGCATGAAAGAACATGTGCTAAACAAAAGAATCACTACATGCCATTCCATGAGGCCAGACAGAGTATGAAGTTAAAATTAACATAATAAATATCCTTACCGACACAGGCGGTGTCAGACAAGATTAAAGCGGTGATAAGAAAAGTAATCTAGCAGTACTCACCATAGGCTGTAACTACTGAAGTGGTCCATAAAAGGCTTTAATGATAGAGTAGAATGATGTGTCAGCTAGCAGTGAGGTGAAGAATCTGAACGGAAGCTATAGGACAGGAATGCTGCCAGCATCGTATAATACAGTAGGCCTTTAGTAGGAGAGAGGTGGGATTAAGGGGATGGGAAAGGTCTGGAGTCCCGGCTCTGAGGCTTCTCATCTTGCTCTTCTCAGCATCTGTGTCGGGCAGCTCACAGCTACCATAACTCTATCTCCAGAGTTCTGACCCCTCTTCTCATTTCCAGGACACTTGACATATGCAGTGACATACAAACTCAATAAAAACAAATCTTTAAAAAGAAATAATGGCCTAAATTTTCTTCAAATTAGAGATGAAAAGCTTCAGTAAAAAATGCAAGAAAACACTTAAAACATGCTCAAAACTTTCATTGTCAACAAAAACTTGTGCTTGTTTAGATGATAGGAACTGGAGTAACAACCAGCTGGAGATAGGAAAGCTCAGAAATGAAACATGGGTTTGAGCTGTGGCTCCTCCATGGAGGGGTTTGCTGTGCAGCCTGATTGCCTGTACTCTTCCCCAGGGAAAAAGGCCAGATGCCGTGGTGCATGTGTCTGTAGTCTTAGCACTCTAGGGCCAGTGGTAGGCAGAGCCTGGAGACTGGAGGCTCAAGCACCATGTGGCCTGGAGTACACAGCACAGCAGCAGAGAGACCAAGACGCTGCCTCAGTAAGGTGCCAGAAGATCTGATCCCCTGTCCACACGAGTCCTGTGGCACCTGTACTCCCCTCCTCCACAATAATATAGTATTTTTAAAGATGTGGGGGAAAGGAAGATTTGAAATTATAAAGAATTCAGGAGAAAACTGAAGCTAAAATATTTCTGAAACATAAGCTAAACTAAATTCTAGATCAGACAGTCCAAGATACAAAAGATGAGAGTTTCTCATTTCTGTCAGTAACTGAGGAAGAAGTAGAAAGCCTTAAATAGACGGCTAGCAGAGACTGGCAGAAAAGAGCCAACTTTTGTTTTTAAGAAAAAAAAAAAGAGTCCTGAAATATCAAATGCAATTAGAAACACAGTTATATTCAAGAAAAATTCATAAAATAAAATAAACTTGAAGCTGAAAGTATGAGTCTGTGCAGTACGCGTGAGGTTGCCTCTGGTGCATGAGGAGCCGCAGTTCATGTGGATGTGCAGTGAGAAGTGTAAGGACTGACTCATGTCATGTATTTTTGCAGCGCAAGACTCATCAGTTTTTCGTGAAGTCTTTCACTGCCCCTACCAAGTGCCATCAGTGTACCTCCTTGATGGTCGGTTTGATAAGACAGGGCTGTTCCTGCGAAGGTAAGAACAGCAGCCAGGAAAAGATGGCTAGTGCCCTCGGGCTCTAAGCAGACCATGGGGTTGACTTCCATCACGGCTGCCAAGATGTGACTGAGCAAGAAGTGTGTGACAGAGATGATAGAAAATGCTCGGGGTTGGGGATTTAGCTCAGTGGTTAGAGCGCTTGCCTAGGAAGCGCAAGGCCCTGGGTTCGGTCCCCAGCTCCGAAAAAAAGAACCAAAAAAAAAAAAAGAAAGAAAATGCTCAGTGGAGTTAACTCTTACCCTCCTATAATGAGAGCATGTAGACTGCAACGCCAAATTTTCCCTCTGTGTAGACCTTTATAGCCACCGAAACACGCGTTTTCAGATGATTGGTAAAGGCTGCTGGATACACGGCTTAGTAAATGAGTGCTTACCACAGAGCAGAAGGGCCAGAGTCTGGCTGGGTCTCCAGCACACATATCAAAGCCAGTGGCTGGCTGTGATCCCAACCCTCAGGAGGTAGAAATAGGAGAGGCTTGAGGGTACCAGCATGCTGGACCAGCTGAACTGTTGAGCTCCAGGTTCTATGAGAGGCTGGACTCAAAGTCAAGTGGGGAATGGCAGATGGAGGAAGACACCTGACATCTACCTTGGATCCCACGTTGTCACACACTGAACATGCAAACAAACATACATGCATGCATGAGCACCACACATAGACTGATTAAACTCTGCTGATAGAGCGTTAAGTAGCTGAATGTATGTTAGTAACTCTTGCAAAGAAATTTCAGGGCTGGTAACAAGGTGTAGTAGAATAAAGAGCTGGAAAAACTCTCCAGGGAGCTCTTCTGTAGGAATCATGCATTAAGTCAGCCATGATGCTTACAAGGTTGCAGTTGTGGTCTTGGTTTTTATCTATTTGGTTCTCACTCCGATCATTAACATTAAAGAGAATGCTAATATAGACAATACAAATATTTACTACTTCTCAATGAACTTCTGAATGGCAAGCAACTGGATTTGTTTTCTCTAGTAAAAAACTGTTTATTTAAAATAAAGTAGAAAAAAAAAAGCATTTGTCTAGCATAGCACCGTGCATGCAACTAGTGCCAGTGAACTTTGCTATTGTTAAAATGAATTTATCTAAATCGTGTCTTTTTTCCCCTCCAACAGTCTGTGGGTTCTCATGTCATATAACTTGTGTGAACAAAGCCCCGACCACTTGCCCAGTTCCTCCTGAGCAAACTAAAGGCCCACTCGGTATAGACCCCCAGAAGGGAGTAGGGACAGCGTATGAGGGCCATGTCCGGGTAAGCACCTCTGTTCCTCACTCAGTAAGACAGTGCTTGAGGGGAATTGTAATGAATCAAACTCGTTTAACTAATGTGTTAACTAGAGTCATGATTGCATGGAAATGCATTCTAAAATATCACAGATGTTCTGTGCTTTCTGTCTCTTGCAAATGTTGACATCATCATAAAGGAGTGTTCGGGCTCTGGTCTTGCCTTAGAGGTAGAATGTGGTTGAGGTGTAAGTTAGGAACCATGGAGCTATCGGCTCGCCAGCCTGAGTAACATGTACAGTGTGACCTGAGTGTCGATTTCATTTTATAGCCACATTTGCCTTCTTCTCTAAGAAGCCATGAATTACCTGCATTTTAGTGAGTTGTCAGTTCAGAGCCTGCAGAAGCTGCCAGGAAAGCGGTGTCCCCACTTCCCTTACTGTTGGCTCATGTCACACATGCTGCCTTATCAACTAGCGAGCAGACCCAGGATAGGTGTGCACAGCCGTCAGATGTCACCTGAAGCTCACCATCATTTTCATTTGAGTTTTGTCTGTCTGTCTGTCTGACTGGGACGGAACTAAGATCCCTAAGCCGGCGGGAGTGAAGAAAGGGTGGCAGAGAGCACTGGCTGTGGTCTGTGACTTCAAACTGTTTCTTTATGATATCGCGGAGGGAAAAGCATCGCAGCCCAGCTCCGTCATTAGTCAAGTGATCGACATGAGGTAAGCCCAAGGAACAAAGGCAAATGTGTCAAGGCAGCGTGCAGCCAAGATTCATGGTCTTTCTTTTAGATTACTACGTTTTGGTAAAATAATCTAATTTTGTGTCAGTTTTTAGATTGTGCCCTATAGCTACATATTAGACAGTCAGAAGTTAGGGGTGGTTCTAGGTCAAGTTGGTTTATGTATCGAGTACGTAAAACTATAAGTCAAAGTTGGGGTCTAAAAGACTAGTTATGTAGTAAAAGAGAACTAACTAGGTGCTTTTCAAGTCATTGTCTGTAACCGCCAGGTGACTGGTGTAAGTGAAGGGGTAACTCTCCCAGCAGCCCCTGGACAACATACTAAAGCGGCAAACACCTAAGAGTCTGTGATTGCCTAGCACCATTGTCCAAGTGCCCCTCAACACCTCCCTCCTTTTCCTGGAACTTCGGGCACTCTCCTGGAGGGTTTGTTTTCTCCTGCAGCTTCAGCCATTGCTCCTGACTGATGGGTCCCACATGACTCCTATTCAGATGTAGCCATCGCTCAGAATGCAAGTCTCCGGGGTGCCTAGTGGTGACTGAAGCACAGGGAACACCAAGGGGGAATCAGCAAAGATGGTTGGCAAACCTGCTGACGGACTGAATGACACGTGGGGAGCTAGCGAAGGGCAGCTCCTTAGCCCACACGCTTAAGGGTGATGTGGACAACAGCCAAACTGTCCGTTACAACTCTCTCACACACACACACACACACACACACACACACACACACGTGTGTGTATATATTCTTGTGTTTTGGTTTTTCGTCTTGTTTTAAGTTGAGCTTGGGTGTTTGTACAGTCAAACTTTGAGGATTGTTTCATATATGTTAGTTGGGTATATAAGCAAAACCATACACACACAGAAACATGTAATAACCTTAAATGTTTAACTTTTATTTCAGAGATGAAGAATTTTCCGTGAGTTCAGTCTTGGCTTCTGATGTTATTCATGCAAGTCGAAAAGATATTCCCTGTATATTTAGAGTAAGTCTGTGAATGACTTGAACACCTACATACTTTGGGTTTTGTGCACATGCGTTTGTGTGCACATGCCCGTGAAGGCCAGATGGTGGCATCAGATATCTTCCTTGATTGCTCTCCACATTGTTTGCTGAGATGGAGTCTCACTGAGCCTGCTGCTCATAGCTGTAGTAGTTTAGCCAGCCAGCTTGCCCCAGCTGTCCCGGACTCTACCTCAGGAGCTCAAGGACAACAGACAACCCCACCTAGCTTTTACCTGGGTTCTGGGGCTCCAAGCTCTGACCCTCAGGTTTGTGCAGCGTGTGCTTTATCCACTGAGCCAACTCTCCAGCACCTAATTACTTGTTTTTAATGAGTATATTTTGCTACTCTATATAAATCATAATCCAGTATTCACATGAATACAAAATTGTGCTGAGACTTATAGAATATATCAATGTTTCTAAAGTATTCTTCATGTTCTATAATATTTTTGAGTCCCAGCTAACTTTCAAATAAATATTACCAAATGGCAGTTTCTCAAATTAAAAACAAAATTTGGTCTCTGTAAAACTTTCATTGTAAAATTGTGTTTCAGTTGTCTACTTCTTTAGAACAATATTCCAAAGCGTGAACAGTGTTCGTTGTCACTATTCTGTGCTGCTCACTGTTGCCCCTGTGCTGCATCCAGCTCGCCTGGGGCAGGAATGTGCAGAAGAATCTTTCTCTTGATCTGCAACTTTGGTGCTGCCTGGCTGTGTCAATTCTCCTCTCTCTCCCTCTTCTCTCCCCTCCTCCCTCCCTTCCTCCCTTTTCCTTTTCTTTCCTCTCCCCACCCCCCCCATAATCGCATACAAATAATTGTTAGTGGTCATTTTGGTGAGTTTAAACAGTATAAATTTATAAAACTATTCTGTTGTTACAACTCTCCTACTTCTATTTGTCTATGAATCTTACATCTAAGGAAGGTCAAAGATTAAACCTAGGCCACAGCTGTTTATTCCCCCCCTAGCTATCAAGGGAACCTGTAAAGGTTCACTTACCTGCAACTAATTTGCAGTAGAATTGTGTTGTCACTGGTGTTTAGAGCATATGTAAGTATATAAAGGGTCTCTGTAGACATGTATATGTAATATATGTGTATATTACATAAATAATAGCTTAAAAGTGCTCCGATGGACTTGTAAACTTTATTTGCATACTGTTTCTAGTATCTAGTCTTCTGTGGAAGGTCGTGAGGGGGCACGAAGACCTTCAGAGCAGTCCGATGTAATGTTTCAGAGCATTGAGACATGCTCTAGCTCTATGCCCCGGAGAGATTACTAACTTCCCCTTTATCATGGATTCTCATCTATACACTTACATTGTATCATAGTTGTTGCCTCATGAAGCTGTTAAGAGGATTAAATGAGTTAATACTTGTAAATGACTTTTCTCACTGGTACTTGATAATTTTGTGTCAGTTATTAAATTAGTATCTGTGCATTCCTGTGTATTTTGATGGCATTATGTAACACAGAGCATGAGATGATAGTAACATTTGACTTGCATCACCTCCTGCTGTTTGAATTGTAGGGTTACAGTGAGACACTTTCACTCAGTGTAACTGAAGTGTGCTACAGAGATGATTTTATAAATGCTCATTTTACTGCTGAGTGCTAAGCCAATGACCATACTCCTGAGACTAGCATAAAGATGTCTGTCTTCTCATATTGTGACTGTTAAATTGTTGTAGGTCACAGCCTCCCAGCTCTCAGCACCTAGTGACAAATGTTCCATCCTGATGCTAGCCGACAGCGAGACTGAGAGGAGTAAGTGGGTGGGAGTGCTGAGTGAACTCCACAAGGTTCTGAAGAAAAACAAGTTCAGAGACCGCTCAGTGTATGTCCCCAAAGAGGCTTACGACAGCACTCTACCCCTCATTAAAACAACGCAGGCCGCGGCAATCATAGGTAGGACTCCACAGCACTGCTCATATTGTCACAGCTGTTTACTGACCTACCTTCTGGGATGATGTGCAGGTGTCTGTGGGATGAAGAAGGCCTGTGTCAGGCTGGCGGGGTTAGCACTGTGGAAGTGTATTCGCTTCCTGAAGTGCACCAGTGCTGAAAGTCAAAGCTGTCCCATGGATGCTCTTCACTGGGATTGGAACAACTTAGTGCCTAGAGGGCAGGCTTCTTTATAATGTGTAACTAAGGAGTTTGAAATCATGTCTGCTCAGCCAGCCACCCACAGACAGCAGCTCCCATGGGTGGGTGTTTCCCTTTCACTCTGCTCTGAAGTGCATGGCCCCCTTCTCCGGCTTTCTAGAGAGCAACGGGAAGCTTAGTGAGTGGGAGTCTGACACCTTTCATGTGTTCCTAGAAGGGATGGTGTCTGGGACACTAGCAAACTAGGTCATTTACTTTATCATTATTGAATAAGTATTTACTTCTTTTGATAGGTACTAAAGCAGATTTTTAATTGATAGTTCTAATCTGATGAAAATGTTTGTGTCTTAAACAGATCATGAGCGGGTAGCTTTGGGAAATGAAGAAGGATTATTTGTTGTGCATGTCACTAAAGATGGTAAGAGAAAGCCCAGTTACTCCAGAATAACCAGAAATTATATATTAGAAAACTCCTGAACCTAGGCTTTCGGAGCAGGATTCTGTTACAAAAATTTCTAGATATAATTTTATATTTTTTAAATCAAAAAAATTCTGGCTTTCTTTCTCTTTTTTGCTCTTTTGAGACAGGGTTTCACTCTAGTTGTCCTAGAACTCACCCTGTAGACCAGGCTGGCTAAACTCACAGATCTGCCTATTTCTTCCTCCCTAGCAGTGGTATTAAAGGTGTGTGCCACTACAGCCGGCTTGAAGTCAAAAGATTCGCTCAATTCTATTATCCCTAAAGCTTCAGACGTGTGTTACCCCTCCCCTGTCATTGAGCATTTCCACTGTGCCTGAAGACAGCACAGAAAAGCTTTAAGAAGCCATGTCTGAAATCCCTGTGGTTGGGTATAATGGGTTTTTAGCTCCCGAGGGGGAAATTAAGTACTGAGCGAAATAAAGCAAAACCAATTAAGTTTGCAATTCATAAACATAATATCGTAAGTTCTGTCATTATATCAGGTTAGATCTTGAGAAAGCAGTTCATTTAAACTTGATGAGTTTGAGAAAGGTAGGAAGATCCATCAGTTAGTGAAGCACTTACCCTTTTGATTCCCAGAACCCACATAAAAAGATGGATGTGTGTGTGCTTGTGATCAGAGCATGGGGAAGGCAGAGACAGATGGATGGACTCCTGTTAGCACTGGCCAGCCTCCCTAAGCGGATTATCAAACCTCAGGTCCCAGTGAGAGAGCATGACTTAGTAACTCAGCACAGGAAGGTGCCAAGCAAGCCTGGTGACCTGAGCTTGATCCCTGGGACCCACATAAAGGTGGAAGAAGAAAAGTGACTCAACAACATTGTCCTCTGACCAGTATACCCATGCTGTAACATGTACCCACACACATACACAATTTAAATTTTAATTTAAAAAAAAAAAAACGAAAAAACAAAATAAACAAAACAACCCTCAAGGCAGACAGCTCCCAAGAACGAGCACCCTAGGTTGATTTCTGGTGACTACATACTTGTCCATGCACACATGGCCACATGTACACACAAGAACTACCTGAAGAAGTGGTGCTAGAGAGGCGACTCGACTGTGAAGAGCTGGCTTTCTTGCAGAGGACCAGGGGTTCAGTTCCCAGCTCCCACGTGGTAACTCACACCATCGGTCATTATGTTCCAGGGAATCTGATGCCTCCTTCTGGCTTCTATAGACACAGGCATGCAAGTGACTCACAAACACATTTACACAGAACACCCACACACATAAAATAAAACTTAGAAAGAAATACCTAAGAGAAACAAGGTTGCACAGTTACTTAGATTTTAAAATTTCAAAATTTAAAATTTAAAAACTTCAGAGTGAAGTTCCTAGATCTTCATACCAAAAGACAAACTGAAGCACACACATGCTTCTACACAGGGATTTCCTGCCTTGACAGACAGTCAAGCTGAACTTAATACCAGCTATCCGTGGGTTACATGATCCGATAATGGTTTGATTATCTTCTCTTTCTCACTGTGGTTTCTGACGTCTGTTACTTTTGTGCTTTTGTGTCTTTAGTATGGGTTGGGTTGTTATGCTTTGAGGTTTAATTTAGATACAATTAATACAACTGCGTTGTATTTAATGTTGTTGTTTCTTCCTGTAGAGATTATTAGAGTTGGTGATAATAAGAAAATTCATCAGATTGAACTCATTCCAAGTGACCAGCTTGTTGCTGTGATCTCAGGCCGAAATCGCCACGTCCGACTTTTCCCTATGTCAGCTTTGGATGGGCGAGAGACGGATTTTTATAAACTGGCAGAGACTAAAGGGTGTCAAACCATAGCTGCTGGGAAGGTGCGCCATGGAGCTCTGTCCTGCCTGTGTGTGGCCATGAAAAGACAGGTCCTCTGCTATGAACTGTTCCAAAGCAAGACCAGGCACAGGAAGTTTAAGGAGATTCAAGTCCCATGTAATGTCCAGTGGATGGCCATCTTCAGTGAACATCTCTGTGTGGGATTCCAGTCAGGATTTCTCAGATACCCCCTGAATGGGGAAGGAAGTCCATGCAATATGCTCCATTCAAATGACCACACACTGGCATTCATTACACACCAACCAATGGATGCTATCTGTGCCGTTGAGATCTCCAACAAAGAGTATTTGCTGTGTTTTAGCAGCATTGGGATATACACGGACTGCCAGGGCCGAAGATCTAGACAGCAGGAACTGATGTGGCCAGCAAATCCTTCCTCCTGTTGTAAGATTCTCTCTCTTGTCTGTCTTCTTCTCTTTTGCTTTTCCACTTACTTTAAATATAATCACTTTTACTAACAGCTTGTTTTTAAATCATTCTTAAGGTCTTCCCCAAGTACTAATCTGCTGCTTATATAAATAACCATATATTGTAAACCTAGGCAAACAGGGTCAGCATTAAATGCTTGTAAGTAAAACTAATCCTTCCGTGGAAAATCTACTGGGATACATTTCTAGTCTCCACGGTGTTGTGTTTTGAGATAATCCCAAATTGTCCTCTTCACTGTTCCCCAAGTATGGTGTCTTTAAGTAGCAGTAGCACATAGGCTCCTGCTGGGAAGTTACTACGTAAACATTTTAGCCAGTTCTCAGAAGGCAGATCATAGCCTTTGTTAGAATTGTTACTCCGTTTTATATTTTATAGGTTGTCTTAGTTAGGGTTTTACTGGGGTGAACAGACACCGTGGCCAAGGTAACTCTTATAATGGACAGTATTTAATTGAGGCTGGCCTTCAGGTTCAGAGGTTCAGTCCATTATCATCAAGGCAGGAGCATGGCAGAGTCCAGGCAGGCATGGTGTAGGAGGAGCTGAGAGTTCTACCTCTTCATCTGAAGGCTGCTAGGAGAAGGCTGGCTTCCAGATAGCTAGGATGAGGGTCTTAAGCCCACACCCACAGTGACACACCTACTCCAACAGGACCACACCTCCAAATAGGGCCACTCGCTGTTCCATATTCAACCCACCACAAGGTTTATACATAGATTTAAATTTACTTATTCCACTTTTTCTGTAAATATTAAAGTATTACTATAGCATTTAATACTTTATCACGGAATAATAATCACTATTGAACACATATTATGTATGTATGTATGAGATGAAGTCGAGAGTGAATTAGATGCAATGCAGTCTGCCCGCACAGCATAGGGAAGACTCCAGGCAGAACCGTAGAATGTCGTCTTACATTGCTTTGTTTGTAATGGAAGCCTCTTGAGCCTGTTTGAATGCTGGGAGGAAAGAGCCATTAGAGGATCAGTAGGAAAATGTGGACTATTTGGAAAATAGAGAAAGTAGAATAAAATGCTCCAGAAGGGCCCAAAGAGGGTGTAATTCAGAGTTTAGTAAACTTCTGCCAGAGCAGGGGGTGGGGACCTCTCCCCCTGCAGCAGGAACAGTGAGGGATGGGGCATCTGAGTAAAGTCAAGTGAGAGAACGTGGACCAGGACGGTGAGGCTTATAACAGAAAGCATGGAAACCTGGAATAAAAGAATAGCCAAAACCCTCTAACCCGGCCACCCAGATTTAATGATTTACAGTGTTTTACTTCTTCTGAAATGAACATTTTTATCAGTGACATAACGGGCAAATGAGTTCTGTTTTGAAGCTGGGTTAGATAGCCCTGAACATTCTAATGTGAAGTAGAGCTGTACCGTCTAACTCATTTCTGTGAGTAACCAGTTGGTAGCCATCATTCGAGTGAATCACCTACTCTTGTCTTGTGTCGCTATTTCTTCCACACGTATGTAGTGAGCATCTGTTCTTGTCATGCAGCTGCAGGTAACACATGTCTATAGCATACATGTCTCTAGATACACATGCCATGCATCTCTGCTTTTCTGTTCTGGAATAGAACACTTAGGTAAACATTTCTACACATTGCATGTTTGTCTCCCTGGCAACAGTTTAACGGTTTTAAAAGCCCAACTCTTTAAAGTGCAATGAAATTTCTTGTTCATTGACTCCTTCAGGATTGGGCTTTATCATTTGAGATATGGCATATGAGTTCTTGATATGTGATGTTCACTTCAAAAGTATTTCTTGTATATTCTTATTATATTTTTTTATATAACATTATTCTTATATAATAACTGTAGGGTTTTGAAAAGAAGCCACTCTCCAGTTGCTTAGGGCGGATCTTTCAAAGTGTTTGGGGTTTACTGGTTCACAATAATCAGCAGTCTGTGCCTTCCTTCCTTCTTTCCTTCCCCCAGGTTACAATGCACCATATCTCTCCATTTACAGTGAAAATGCAGTTGATATCTTTGATGTAAACTCCATGGAATGGATACAGACGCTTCCTCTCAAGAAGGTAATGAAACACTAAAATGTGGACCAAGCGTCATGTTTTAAGTTTTGCCTTGCAGAAATTCATTGTACATGGTAGTGTGTTACATAAGGACATTTCATGAGTATATATTGTACATTACTACCCAGAACCCCACTACTTCCCTTTTCTACCTCCTCCCTCCTGTGAGGGTCTCTGCGATCACCAAGGCCAGCAGAGTGTCAGTCTGCATGAGGCAAGAGGGAAGTCTGCTTCAGTGTGACTCCGTAACCACTTTGCTTCAAACTTCAGGAGTCTGGCCCTGGACAGTTGAGTTAGGCATATTCAAACACAGCACAATTTAGAAAAAACTTCCTGGTGATAAGTAACTCAGTCTCATGTGCACAATAAAGTTTAAGGCATGATATATCAATAAGTTTTTTGTAAAGTATGTGTGACATATTAAGGGTCTTGGGGGCAGGAGATCTGTCCATTGTCTCAGTCATACAGACACTGTAAGTGTGGCCAGACTGTTAACCACCTCTTCTTCCCTTGTGTTTATCTGTGAGCATCAGGACCCTGTGTCTCCTACACTCTCCTTCCTCTTTGTTTTCCTAAATAGTAGTGCTTCTACTTTTATATCATACATACATAAGTGGTTTTACCTATCTGTATAAATCCTAAGAAGTGTGTAGGAGAGAAAACCAACAGTATTTGTCTTTCTGAGAATGGCTTAATTCTAAGCTGGTTAGTTTATGATAGGTATCCCAGTACCATAATATGTTCATTGCATTTAAATTCCTCCATATAAAATCTGATTGCTAGTGATGAGGAGCAAGTAGAACACATTACAACCAAGAATGCCAGTGTAGCATCTTCCACTTTTGGGTAAGGAGCCTAGAGGGAGTATCCTGTGCGTACACCAATAGCCGGTGATGAATCCCTTGATTTTTATGGGCTAGAAATGTGAAAAGAAAACTGCTTAGGTGTCTTAATAATTTAATAGTGATTTTTCATGCTCCTAATCCAACATATTTTCCATTAACACTTCTATTTCCATAACAAATATTTTACAAGTACAGAATTACTGTTTGTAGAAATGAAAGCTAATCGCCATTTTATGTAGATGTGTTTGGTGTATGTGGTGTGTGTGTCATTAGTTGAGTGTCAGATTAGAGAAACAAGTGAAACAAGATAGCCAAGAGAATTAAAACCATATCCCAAGTTTAAGCCATACTAATAGTATAAACTCATAAAACTGCCACTCTATATAAAGCAACAAAAATATGGTCCTCAAATTTGTAAATTTGGGCTGGCCATAGTTCTCTATTTCGTTTTTGTCATATAACCTTTGCAGTATGCAAGTGTGTGTCCTGTAAAGAGAGTAGCCTATGAGCTCTGCTCCTCCCTGAGAATGCAGCTCCCCAGTATCCTGGCATCTACAGGAACTGTCTGTATCCCAGGCTCCTCAAGACCAGTGCTGTCCCAGATGGTGTCTGCGATGGTTTGCATATGCTAGGCCCAGGGAGTGGCACTATTAGAAGGTGTGGCCTGTTGGAGGAAGTGTGTCACTGTGGGAGTGGACTTGTAGACCCTCCTCCTAACTGCCTGAGGATGCTATACTCAGTCTGTCAGTCTGTTCCTGACTTCCTTTGGGTGAAGATTTAGAACTCAGCTCCTCCTGCACCATGCCTGCCTGGGTGCTGCCATGCTCCCGCCTTGATGATAATGGACTGAACCTCTGAACCTGCAAGCCATCCCCAATTAAATGTCCTTTATAAAATTTACATCGGTCATGGTGTCTGCTCACAGCAGTACGACCCTAACTAAGACAGTACACTTGGTATCCTGCTGCTTGCCTTAGAATAGAGCACTTGGAAATTTTAACTATTAGTAAGAAAAGTAGTATTCGGTTTTCCTTCATTTTGCAATTTGTTAAACTGTTGAAATTACCACCCTTTTCCTTGCTGTCTTTGCTCATTTAAGACATTTAAAGAGGGGCTGGGGATTTAGCTCAGTGGTAGAGCGCTTGCCTAGGAAGCGCAAGGCCCTCGGTTCGGTCCCCAGCTCCGAAAAAAAGAACCAAAAAAAAAAAAAAAAAAAAGACATTTAAAGATGCATACATGTTGTTCTGTATGCATCAGTTCACTGATTATTTTTTTCACTACTATAGAACCACCTTTTAAGTGAACTGGATCCATTATCCAGTTGACAGCATTCCTCCTCCTCCTCCTTCTTTTTTTTTTTTTTTTTTTTTTTACTCTTCTATCATTTATTTAGGAAAATGTTTTACATATTAGGAAAAAACAGAAGGCAACTTGATCTAATAATTTTTCAAGCATATTTTTGTTCTAATAATGGGGGGAAGAGTCTGTAAAGAAAGGTAAGTTCAGGTGCTACATAGAAATCCTTAGCCCATCACATCACAGTAAAGGATGTACCTCGGCCAGTTTGTTACCTCCAAGCACACAATTCTCCACTCTTAAGGACGTACCTTAGACAAGCAGCAGGCATGTACTCTTAGCCCTGCAGCACAACCAAGGGAAAGCCCCCAGATTAAAACAAACTCCAAAACTGGGCTTAGGCTCTCTGCATTTAAACAGGTGAGAAGCAAGCTGCTTAAAAATTTAACAGCATTCCTTCTAATTCTTGTTGTTGTCAGCATTTCTGTACATGTCCTGATGAGGGTGTGGGGAAATCTCTTTACCCCATCAGCCTCACTGTGGCATTGCTCAGACACAGGGGCTGCAGCTGTGGAACCTTATGCAGTTGTGCCATGTTCTTTTCCAAAACATTACTACAAATGACAGTCACATCTGCATCACCTACAGACTCTTTCTGACCTACATCTTCCCTAGCATATCATTTTATAAATTGTGGTAAATTGGTTTATCACTGATGTATGTTCACATGGCCCAGATGACTGTGTTTATCACCCTTCATTCTTTCCCTTGCGGGCTGTCTTAGTTAGGGTTTCATTGCTGTGAAGCGACAACATGAGCAAGGCAACTCTTAGAAAGGACAACATTTAACTGGAGCTGCCTTAGATAAGTTTCAGAGGCATATTAGTCCATTGTCATCATGGCAGGAGGCAGGCAGACATGGTGCTGGAGGATCCAGGAGACTGTCTTCCTCCCACAGCTAGCAGAAGGCTCTCCCACACTGGGTGGAGCTTGAGCACTAGGAGATCTCTGAAAGCCTACCTCCAAAGCGACAGACTCCATCCTGTAAGGCCACACCTCCTCCCAACAAGGCTATACTTCCTAGTAGAGCCACTTCCTATGGGCCTTGGGGGAGGGGGCAATTACAGTCAAATTACCACACAGGAAATGCCTGCTCTTCTTTGCTCATTTTGTTGTTGAATTTGCTGATTTTTTTCTTCCTGGCTTATTGAACTTCTTTTGTGAATCCTGGGTTACTAACACACAGAATGAATCCTTTCCATCCCTGTAATGTCTGGTCATGTTCATGGAATGTTTTCTTCCACAGAATTATTAACTTTACTGACATAAGATGTTATTCCTGTTGTTCAGGTTTTCCTTTTTCCTGTTCTTAAGAAACTTTCCTACTACAAGACCATAAAGACACAACCTTTATTTCCTCCAAGTTTACTGTTTCTGGCTGTGTGCAGTATTTTGCTCTCCACATGCCTGTGACCCACTTAGAACTGACGTGTAATGTGGGTGCGCGGTAGGGATCTGGCTGTGTTGTTTCTAGGACTGGCTTCTTCATCGCTGTTTTATCACTAGTCCTTTCCTGTCAGCACTTTCATCTCCATATACGTGGGTATTCAGTGTTTAGTGATAAGAATTTACAAACCAGATGTGTTCTTTCCTGATTTAAATTTTTGGTGACATTTTTTGGTGGCTTGTAAAGGGTCAGTTTTAAGGTTTATATATTTTTACTTGATCTTTTTTGTCCATGGTAGACTTCTTTAAAACATTACTATTATAAGCTAGTTTGTTTAAATTATATAATAATGTATATATTAGTAAAAATTACTAACTTGAGATTTTTTACAAGAACTATATTTTGACATAGGTAGGTGAAAGGTCTTAGTAGTGTATTCTTAATAGACTAAAACCTTTATGATTTAACTTTTACAAGTTTTATTGAAATATTAATTTTCTTTTTATTATTTTAGGTTCGACCTTTAAACACTGAAGGATCATTAAATCTTTTAGGGTTGGAGACCATTAGATTAATATATTTCAAAAATAAGATGGCAGGTAAGGAAATATATTAATAGGATCATTTCAATGGAAGTATTATAGCAGTCCAGGGCATTTGGATATGAAGTGCCTCGGCCCATATTTGTATCCGGCACATCTCACTCCGGAGTGTGTGGTGTGCACTGTCAAACTCTGGCAAGACAGTAAAGGCGGTCTGTAAGCAAACAATGTGCTTACACCTGTGTAACTGCACAGAGAAGTGTCTGGCTCACACGGTGTTTCCCTGAGCAGCACCTGGGTAAGGAGAGAAGCGATGGCTGGATGTGTCTCCCGTGCCTGTGCTGCTGCAGATGTAGTCATGAGGCCTAAATTAGGACTGTTTGTCCAGAGACCCAGTGGGGACTTCAGGACCCATCTCCAGCCATTCAGAGCATCTGTCTCTAAAGGACTGAGAACAATCTGGAAGGAGGCTAAGAAGGTCACAGGAGTAAGGAGTCCCTGAGTGAGGACGTAGGACAGAGATTGAGGAGAGTGAGTGCAGGAGAAAATAATCTGTGAAAAGCGGGCTGTTTCTCGGGCCGAGAAGTGGCTCAACAGTTTAAAGAACACACTGCTCTTTGAAAGGACCGGAACCACCAAAATACTCCTTGCAGGGCAAAGAAGACAGTGTGGGTGAAGTGGCTGGTTAAAGCCACGACACCAAGACAGTTAGAGTTTCCTCCAGCAAAAGTGTAGCATCTTGTACTTATAATCAAAAGTGAGACTGTATTTTGTAAGCTATACTAATTTCAACATGTATCTTTTTACATATTCTACTGAAAATTATTGCTTGCTTTCTGATTTTTAGTGCATAATTTTTTAACTAGCACAGTTGTATATACTGTACAATTGATTCCCACATCACAGAGACTGGTGGGTAGGAAGATCTTTAACAATCTAAACAATATTATTATTTTCTTTCTCACAGAAGGGGATGAACTTGTAGTTCCTGAAACATCAGATAATAGCCGAAAACAGATGGTTAGAAACATCAACAACAAACGGCGTTACTCCTTCCGGGTCCCAGAAGAAGAGAGGATGCAGCAGAGAAGGTGTGCAGATGGCTTGTGCCAGCGCCCATCCATGCTGCGCCACCCCGAGGACCGGCTAGAAACAGTTTAGAAGAAAGACGCTCTGAAAATGTGTCACTCAGCTCTGGTCAAAATGTGTAGGGTTGGGTGGCTTATTGGCAGAGTGTCTGCCAAGCATGATTAAGGCCCAGGAGTCTTATCTCCGACTGCAGAGGGACCCCACAGTAATGAGTGGCACCTCTCAAAGTGATGGGAATAAATCACCACATTTTCACTCATTTCTGCATGTATATAGGGCAGCTATGACTTATGGCACATAGAAGTCTGTGATATAAATCATCTGTATAGATAGCAAATTTGTATATGCTTACAAAGTACAGAAGCCAGGCATGGTGGCTCATGCCTGTAATCTTAACACTCAGGAGGCTAAGGCAGGAGGATTACCTTGAGTTTGAGGCCAGCATGCCCTGAACTAAAGGATAAGATCCTTTAAAAAGAAAAGTGAAAGAGAAAAACAAAAAGAAATTCAGATTAGCTTTATCCTCCATGAGCTAGCAGAGGTAGCTGTATTAAAAACCATTTCTGAAAGATTGCCTAGTATAAAAGATACACATATAATTTGTTAAATTAGCTGCAGAGTAGAGCAGGAGGTCTTTGATGCAAGGGGTGTAGCTGAGAGGCAGGGCACTCGCCACGTGCTTGTCCATGGCTTTGATCCCTAGCACCGAACAAACAAATCCTAAATCTCAAGATCTTCTTACTTAAAATTTAAAAAGCAAAGTAGTCTAAGGAGTTGAACTATTAATATATTGTTATTCTAATTATATCTTTATTTTTATAAACAAAGTATGCTTAATTTTTTTAAAGTTATATTGATTAAATGTGGAAATACTGTCTAAACAGGTATTCTACCTTACAGGGAGATGCTACGAGATCCAGAAATGAGAAATAAATTAATTTCTAACCCAACTAATTTTAACCACATAGCACACATGGGTCCTGGAGATGGAATACAGATCCTAAAAGACCTGCCCATGGTAAGAGGCGTGAAGAGTGGTGTGAATATGACCAGGGTGAGGAGACAGTGTTAGCTGCTGGGGAAGTATGTGCACATAGGCTCACATACATGCACTGCCTCCCAGAACATTACCTAGCAAGGACATGTTCTTTCAACATGACACCGGATGTCTAAGATGCACAGTGGCGTCTTATGGAAGAAACTTACAGTTCAGAGTCTGACCAAAGTTCTTAACGCAGAAAAGTTTTCCATTTTGCTAATACAAGTTTGCTACTGTTGAGGAAAGAAACCGCTGTATTTAAAGGTTCTGTGGCAAATCCCAGATGCAGTTCCCAAAACTTTAAGGTTTTGCTCAGTTGAATGCAGATAATTGGGTGTTTCTCTCCTCAGAAGTCCATGGGGCTTCATCATTCATAGTCACACCTCTCCGCTAACTGTGAAATTAAATCTGTTCCTTTGCACAAATCCAAGCATGTTTCCTGGTAAATTATATGTAAAAAGAAGTACCACACTGGAAGACTGTTGTATTTTAACAACATGAAGATTGCATCCACAGACCCATTATGCTGAGGTTAAAATTACTAGTGGAATTAGCTAATTCTCCAGAATGTCTGTTCCTAACGTGTGAATGTCATACACTCCTGGCAGACTGATAACATCCAAAGTGACCCTTTGATCACGAGCTAGCTGCTCAGTTGGGCAAAAGAACGTCTCACGGCAGTTTTGGAGACAACTGTGAATACTCACCCTTATCTCTCCAAAGGATTTTCTCATCTTTGGGTATGGTAGTGGACACACAGTATTCCTTTACGGAGTTCACATTGTTCACACTCACATTATTCCTTTGGGATCTGCTAGTTATGGGATATATTAGCTGTGCTGGAAAATATAAAGTGTACACCAGCTAGATCACAGTGACGCCAAGTGCGAACCTCAGAGCTGCTGCTGTGCACGAGAGAGCATGAGTGTCTCCATTTCCCATCGCCAGCATTGCTGCAGAGTCCTCCACTGCCCATGGTGTCATCCGGGCAGTGCACACAGCTGTCCTGAGGTCAAGCCTCTGCTGTTGCTGTTCTTGCTACTTCCTTTTTCCAAGTGGAGGTTACATGCCAGGCACAAAATGCTTTAGTAGAGAGAACTTTGGAAGTAGAACAGTTAAATGACTGTCTTCCTAGAGTGTATGTGAGAGACCAGATGCAGTGCACTGTTTTAACTAAGTTTTTGGTAGTTTTTTCCTAACTGTATAGTATTGAGGCATGGAGAGATAACCAACTGTGTAAAAGTATGTGGTTGAATAGCATGCCAGTTAAATCAAACTAAATTCAACACAGCAAGGCTTTGATAGATGTTAGCCTTTTATATTAAAGTCACTTTTTAACTGTGTAAAAGGAATTGTAGAAAATGTTTGTACAAATCCTGTTGTGCCCTTACACTGCGGTATTTCCCTTAAGTGGGGTAACCTCAGGATTTAGAGTTGTTCTGCTTGGCTTCCATCGGTGAACTGTTTGTGTTCTGAGGGTCTTCCCCACCTTCACGTGCAGTGGAGCATGGACTCTTTAAAGTCCCCCTCAGCCTTACGTTTTTGATTAAGTTTTTTTTATTTTTTTTTTTTTTGGTTTTTTTTTTTTTTTTTTTTTGAGTTAGGGTCTTACTATGTAGCCATGTCTGACCTGTAGCTCTCATGAAGACTAAGCTGGCTTCAAACTCATAGAAATCCAACTGGCTGTGCCTCGTGAGTGCCAGAAAACAGAGGCCTGTGCCGCCGCTCCCAGCCTAACTGAACTCTCTCCCTCCAGTCTCTTACCACTTACGTCTTCTCTTTGTTTTGAGACATTATTTCATTAGCTGGTCCTGGCCGGCCTTGAATTCACTATGTTGCTTAGGCTAGCCTCAAATTTGAGCCTGACTTCCTCCTGCCTCAGCCTTCTCGGTGCCCCAGGTATCTGTCCTCATACCCACCAGAAATTGTGGGTTTGTTATTGTTGCTAAAAAGATTTTTATTAAGCAAAACAATTTCAAATGGTATCTGCGGTTCATCTGCCAACTGATTGCATCCACACGACTCCATCCTGGCTGCTTACTCTGGGGATTTGTCGTCGCCTGACTTTGTTAAGGCCACAACCACCTCCCCAAACCCCAGATTAGTTCTTTTTTATACCAGTTCAGTCGGTTTTTAATGTGCCTTTTATTCTTTTAATGTTTAATTATTGTATAAGATAAACACTGTTATATTTCCAGGATAAAATTTATGCATTTATGAAACTTTCTCCATCTGCTCATGTTATAGGCAACAGTTTCCGTGTGCCCAGATTTCTTTTTGTTTCCTTTTATTCCCACATGACTTTTCCTATTTCACATCCAGATGATCTCTGACCAGACTAGTTCTCTAAAGGCACCCATTTAATCCCCTGACACCCACTTCTTCAGCACAGACCTTTGTGCCCAAGAAGACTGATGCTTATCTAGGAGTAGACGCTGTGAAACAGCACAGCGCTGTGCCTGTAGTGACTTGTCACTGTGTTTATCACCATGTTCCTAACGTAGGACATTTTACCTGTCTCTAAAGTCATCAATGACCACAACATACTGAACTCAGTAACCTCTTTAAGAACTGGGCTTGTAGCTCAGTGATACAGTGTTTCCTTCTTAATATACGCATGGAAGGCTTGGGCTCAGTTCATGACCCCCTTAGCACCTTCCTTGCCAAAAAGATAATTTTCTTTCTTAAAGTCATACATGGACAGACAGACAGACAACCTTAGAAAATAGTGATTTTATTCACATTTCTAAAATAAATTATCATATATAAAAGCCTTTCTTTTAGGCTTGAATAAGTCTTGATGGATGTGCTCTGGAAACAGCTGTTCTTCAAGAACTTTGAAAAATCTCCATCATAGGAAAGAGCTGCCCACTTAGTGACACCACCCAAGTGTTCACTGAGAAGCATTTACTGGGCGACTTTCTGTGTAACTTCATTATTATTTGCCCTTTAAAGAACATATTTGAACATTCAAAGCAAAAATTTCCCTTGTTGAAAACATGCTTGTTTTTTGAGCTGCTGACAGACGAGCCAGGAGTAGTCCTCGCCGTCTCTGTCATAAGGAAGTAAGATCAGTAAAGGCCAGGACACATTATAAATTCAGAACTGAGAGATGGCCATGAAGTGTGAGGGTGCAGGTCTGAACTCTGTGCTTGAGAGGGGTCTGGGGTCCCCTCGTCCTTTCTTTAGCTTCCTTGCTGCTTCTGTGCTTGGTGTTTCGGACAGATTTTTGCAATGCTTTTGTGGAATCACATAAGAAAAATCCTGAAGATTCTGAAAGCTTCTAGACCTCTAGAGGCCATGCTGCTACTCACTTACTCCTGGTAAAATGCGAATTATGTTATCACAAAACGATCTTTTGAAAATCTGCTATTTTGAATAACTGATTATAGAATTTAATCTCCTAAGGCCGGAAAGAATCTCACTGGGACTAGTTCTGAGATCTGCCTTGTTCTCCTTGTGCATGTTGTCTGGTGTCTCACCTTGATTCATCAGCATCACCTTACGCCATTTTTTCTTTCTGTGTTTGATAGCCAGGTTTCCCTTATTCACCCCCTCCTCACCACTCCGGCCTGATCTCCTCTCCGAGCAACTTTGAGCACATCTATCACATGACTGTCAATTCTGCTGAACAGTTTCTCTCTCCTGATTCCATAAACCCTGGGTACCCCCCGTCCCTGCGCTCTGCCCCTGGTTCACCACACTCTGTGACTCTCAGGGTATGAACAGCCAAGCTAACCCTGACTAACTGCAGTGTGTGCATTTCTAACCACTGAGGTGGTGCTTTGGGGATGGCTACCCTTTCCTCTCCTCAGCTGCCAGCTTCAACTACATTTTGGCTTCTGTTTATCCTCCCCTTTCTCTCTTCTCAGTCTATCTTGTTCCTTCTTTTGAGGGAACTATGGAAGAATAAAGGGCTTCTGTAGTGATTTTGTAGAGGGTGACCTTCACTGAATACAGTTTTCCCAATATGGTATTTTCATTCTGGATACCATGTTAACACAAAAACAAACAGACAAAAACAGCCCAAACTGTATCTTTATTAAAACAAACAGAAAAGGGGCTCCCTAAATTTCTGGGGTTCTCGTTGTTAGCTGCTCTCTACCCTATAGCCACATCAGGTCAGAGAGTTGCTTTATATCTGATGTGGCTCATCACTGTCCTACCAAGGTCCCCAAAGCAGTGCTGTACGTAATGAGAAGTGACAGGAAACGATCCAAGGTAAAGTCAGTGTACACATCTGTGGTTGCTGATGTGGACTGAATTGCAGCTGAGACACAAGATAAGAAAAGTTAGCAAGGGCAGCGTAGAGGCTGCTCTGCCCTGAAGAAGCAGGGTGCTATTGGTCCTTTCATTCTGACCATGCCTTGGTTACCATGGCCACATGCCGGAGTGGCTGCTCCCTGTCTACTTTATGGAACACTCCATAAAGGGAAGTTAGTTTTATGAATATTAAAGTATTTGGGTTATACCATGCAAACTTACTTTCTATAATGCCCCGGGTTAGTAAATTAGTAACACTGACTTTCAAATTTTCTAATATAATAATATTCCAGTAAGGAATTAGAGGGGTTAAAAGATTATTTTTGTTATTATCAAATTACTTTGATAAAGTAAACAACAATACCATGTGAATGTCTTACTTGACAGAATTACCTCAGTTTGCTTGGTACCTGGATTCCAAGGACTCCAAGTCAGGACCTTCCTGTGAGAGAAACAACTTACCACAGCTTGAGTTGAGTGGTCCAGTCAGGGGGAACTTGTCATGCCTTAAGCACAGTTTTAACTAAAAAACTAGGTTTCTTGTTATATTCAAATGGAGTTTATATCATTTGACTAAACAATAAGCTTTTTATGTAAAACATTTCTGTTATTGTTCCTTTAGCCGTCTAGTTTTCAGTTGTGGTTGCTAGCATATTCTGGAAGCTTGTCCTCTGTCATAGAGTAGGCTTGTCTATAGAAGAGCCCATCCTAGCTTTCAAGTGCAGATTGACTGGCAGCTCATGTCCCACACACACACACACACTGCTGTCGATCAGAAGCTTGCTCCTGTGTGTGCAAATGCTAAAATGCTGCTGTTGACTGTCTTGGCTTTATTTTTTAATTTTCTTAGATAAAATAAAGCAAAATGTTTTCTTTAAACAAATACTGCACAGAATTACATGGACTTTGCAGATCTAGTCTAGGAAAGAAAATAACAATGTTGAATTGCTTCTCTCAGGGTTGTAGGTATTTGGGAAAGCTCAGTGCATGCATAAGACATACCCAGAGCCATCATCCCTTCGTGGGGTTTTATAGTCACATAGAAATGGAGTGTCTAGTTCTAGACCTTCTTAACAACCAAAAATAATTAACCACCCTACCGGATTTCCTTTTTGCCTGTGTTGTTTCTGCCTCTTTTCATAGATCCTGTTGAAATCATTTGACCTTTGCCGAACTGTAGCAGAGGCAACTGTCCTTTGATAAGTATTAGCATATGGGTTAGCTTACTAAGAATTATAAGAACTGGGACTGCATTGGGGCTCCGTTGGTAAAAAATGCTTACCATCAAACCTGACAACATGGGTTCGAACCCCAGAACCTACAGTGAAGGAGAGAACCATTGACCACCTGTATGGCACACATATGTTCTCTCGTTCTCTCTCTCTCTCTCTCTCTCTCTCTCTCTCTCTCTCTCTCTCTCTCTCTCTCTCTCTCTCTTACACACACACACACACACACACACACACACACACGCATGCAAATAAACATTTAAAAGAAAATGTAGGTAGGAAAGAGCACATTATCAGTAGTGTCTGGTGAGTTGACAGGAGAACTGGCCTCTTTATGATTCATTATTACCCATATCCCCCACAGTCTGGGGGTAGTCCCTTGACAATGAGGAAATAGCATTTTTAATGAACTAATTAGTGCTGAGGAAACTTCTGGCTGGCTAATGTATTTTCAAGACCATTTCTGATTAATCTTATTGGCCTTGACACTCATGGGATCTGCTGAGGGTAGAAACGAAGTGAAGTGAGAGGCTGTGGTGAGTGAAGGAGCCTGCTGCCAGGCCTGGCGATCTGAGTTCAAAACCCAGGCCTCTCATGGTGGAGGGAGAGCAACAGCTCCACAGTGTTGTCCCCCGACCTCCACATACGTAGTGGGATTCATGTGCCTGCGCACACAGGAGCACACACAAGGTCAGCTCCTCTCAGGAAAGTAGCACATGCTAGCTCCACCAGACTTGCTTTTCTTAGCAAATGTCTTCTTCAGGAAAGTCACAGGGCTGGAGTTTGGACTGCTTTTTTTTTTTTCTTTTCTTTTTTTCAGAGCTGGGGACCGAACCCAGAGCCTTGCACTTGCTAGGCAAGCGCTCTACCACTGAGCTAAACCCCCAACCCTGGACTACTTTTTAATAACGATTTCTTTGTATTTTCTCAACGTCTTGTGTAATGCATGTCCATCCCTTCCAGAAGAGTTCTGGTGTAATTTAAAGGAGGCTGTCAGTTCTGCTACTCACAGATGGGCCGTGTGAGTCCTTAGATCAGGGCAGGAGAGCCACACCGTGGGACTGGGCAAGCTCTGCTCCCACAGACAAACCACTGTGACTCTCAGAGCCCCATGAGGCACATGTCAGCCTGTGTGCTGAACAAGCCAAAGCCTGCTGCCCATGGACTCCGTGGTGCGGACACCTGTGTGCTCTGTTTCACACCCTGCCCCACTCCCACCCACTTCCAACTAAGGAAATATTTGCAGAAAAGTGGGACCATGTCCACACAAGAATAAAGTGCTGTAAGTGATGAAAGAAGGTAGTAACATGGCCTGTATGTCTGCCCACCTAATATTTAGAAAATAGGTTCAAATGTCTGCATTCCCTGGGTTCTGGTCAGCCCCAGCACCCCTCCCAGACTCACACTTCCTGGTACAACTGTTACTGAGCTAGGATGTGCAACATGGGGTTTCATGTTCCAGAGCTAGTAAGATTCGTGAACGTGACACATGGTGTCAAAGGGAAATTTTTGTTAAGAAAATAATTTTTATTGACTCTCTCCAAATAGATTGACTTGGGTTTCTTAAGTAAACCATCTCATCTGTGGTCAAAGCAGTTTGTGTTATCTGCAAATGTCCATGTAATTCTGCACTCCCCTTACAGCTAACCACATAACCTTTTCACAACCAAAACTGCTTCGTGGTAAGTACTTCTTGGCAGGGATGATTCATTTCATCTCGGGGCTTCAAATTTCTGCTGCTGAGAAAAAGTGGAACTCTATTGCTTCCTACTCTGTATCACTCTGTTCAAGATGTCTGAGAATCAGAGTGAAAGGCAAGTGTCAGGACAAAGCCTGTGTGTTTCTGGCTGAAGACTATGCCTCTCCTTTGTGTTTTAGAACCCACGGCCTCAGGAAAGCCGGACAGTATTCAGTGGCTCCGTCAGTATTCCCTCCATCACCAAGTCCCGCCCTGAGCCAGGCCGCTCCATGAGTGCCAGCAGTGGCCTGTCTGCACGTAAGTGTCCAGGTGGGGAGGGAAAGGTAGAGCTGAGGGGGTGAGACCACAGAGAAGAGGTATCCCTTGGGACAATTCAGCTACTTGCCCAGGAGCAACTTCCGGTAGAGATGATAGGGACCTTTACCTGAATGGACTGCGCATGCCCACAGTGGCTGAGTGGGCAGGAACATGTGCAGTCTCACAGAGTTCAGCATGGCTGTGGTAGTTTCTGGATGTAAGATGTGGGGACCGACTGGCATCAACTTTGAGTGTCCAGCAGACACTGTCTGTACACCTGACATCTGAGACCTCAGCAAGGTCTTCCACATGACGCTGATGGCTGAGAAGCTAAGTACACTGCCTCCACTCCCTCTCAAAGCCCTGCATTCAGAAAACAACTCATTACCTTATATTCTTGGGTTTCTCTGGTACTTGTGTTGCCCTTTACTCACTAAACGTTGACTTCTATGCCTGCTTTGTTTCCAGGTATCATTAGGCTCAGTAACTGACAGCAGAACAACCTGCCCCACCACCTAGAAACAAAATAGCAAGCAAACTGGCTGGGAGGGCAGCACAGGGCGAAGCAAGAGAATGACAAGTGTTGGAGGAGGTGGAGAAGAGAAGGGTTTTGCATTTTATTATCTCAGTGGTTTCTGAGAGTCAGAATGGTTTGGACTCCTCTTCATAACGCTGTGGGCATCTTTATTTACCAATCAGAATAACTTGGGGGGAGGATCACTTAGCGTCTAAGTGCGGACTCTCTTGTCTCCCGGGCAACCAGTCTTGGGGACCCAGTGTTAGCATTAGAATTCAAGCAGCATCAGGCTGACTGAAGGCAACTACATGGCAAGGATCTAGCACTGTAATTGTAGGACACCAGTTCACAAGCAGTACTGGTAGTCCCTGGAAGGGGTCAGGGATGTGACAGCTGTGAGGGGTTTAGGGACCTTAAGGGTATTGAGAACAGTCAGCCAGGTGTGTTTCTGCAGTGCCTTTCTGAACACTGACAGTTGTTGGTTAGAAGCCCGACATGCAGTTGTCTGGTGACATTTTTGTTAGATTCTCAATGTAAAAAGCATTTAACAAAAATCAGTAAACAGTGGAACAGTCTGCAACGCAGTGTCCTTGACCAATTGTGAAGCTCGATAAAATTAAAACTGCTTAACCAAAGACTGAAACATAGTGAGAGACATGGAATGCTTTCAAAGGAGCACTAACAGTATTTGTCGTTTCCAGGGGCTCTTTTCTTGTCAGTGCCACTGGTCCCTTTGCTATATGTCCCAGCTCCTAGGTCAGAGTGTTTGAGTGTGCCCTCAAAGTAACTCCCCAAAGCGTTGCTTTCAACGTGCTTCCTTGTGTCCTTTGTTTTCTGTGAGAGTTTCTGAAAGGCCGAATTTGCCTGGGGATGGCTGTCTGCTGCTGAGAATGCAGCCCATGTCTTAGGAGCCTCTGTGAGGCCTGGGTAGGCGGAGATGCCCCATCTGTTAGAAGAAAGGCCGTCATGTCTATAGTATGACAGATGCTGAGGGCACCACATGGCCTGGGGACTGCTATCTGAACACCAGCAGCCCCATAACCAGAGGACAACAGAAACAACCTTCAGCACAGGACATATGTCTTCTTGTACACTTTATAGAGCTGTTTCCTGTTCCAAATAACTAGTTCTTCCCAACCGTTGTCCTATAGGGTCATCAGCCCAGAATGGCAGTGCGCTAAAGAGGGAATTCTCTGGAGGAAGCTACAACACGAAGCGACAGCCCATGCCCTCTCCCTCAGAAGGCTCTTTGTCATCAGGAGGCGTGGACCAAGGAAGTGACGCCCCCGTGAGGGACTATGATGGAGAGGTGAATGGGCCATGGATGGTGGCTGCACCTGCCATGCATGCTTAAGGCCGGTGTTTTCGTCCAGGCTGACCTACCCCCCCTTGCATATGCCTCTGAAGGGGTGGCAAGGCCTGTCACCGGTGTGTAAACTATGGCTTTCCAGAAGCTCCAGCCTTCTAATCACTCTTTAATGGAAGGGTTCCACAATTATCATGCATGTGCATCCTCTAGTCATCTCCTAGAGGGCTGGCTGCTGACAGAAGAGAAAAAGCCAACCCAACGGGTGCTGGGGTGGGTGTGGGCACTGGAGGCCTGGGACGGTGTCCTCTGTTGTCCCCCCGCTTCTCACCAGCGCTTTGTTTTGCAGGACTCTGATTCTCCAAGGCATTCCACAGCTTCCAACAGCTCTAACCTGAGCAGCCCCCCAAGCCCCGTTTCACCCCGAAAGACCAAGAGCCTCTCCTTGGAGAGCACAGACCGTGGGAGCTGGGATCCATGAGCAGGACCAGTGACTCCAGGCAGGGACCCTGCCCTCCCACTCTGACAACGCGCCTGGCAGCAGCATCACCTTCCACACTGCTGCACCGAGGATTCCTTCACAGCCAGGCCCGCTTCACCCTTCCCCCAACCCCCAGGTAGCTTCTGTAGACAGACTGCGCAGACGCAGCGCTAAGAGTAGACCGGTTGTGTTCTCACCGTAGCCCTCACGTAGCGCCCAGCAGCCTCCATGAGCGTCAGCTGACTGTTGCCAGGAAATAAACCCTCATGAATTAAAACAATGCATATTTTACTACAATACAGAGTTTAAATAAATACATAGATGTAGACGTTAAATACTGAATGTAAATAGTCAAAGAAGCATCTCTTGTGTTCGATGAAAGATGGATGCGTATATAAGAAAGATCATTTAATTTAAAAAAAAAAAGTGTTGTTTCTTATCTGTTTCCCAGCTAAGTCATAATACAGGGTAGAAAGGCCTCAAGTGACATTTATAAAGACAACAGAAGTCAGGTCCCGGTGGTGTCTGTCCTCAAGCCTAGGCAGGCTGAGGTCACAGGGAAGTCTAATGTCTGGAGATTAGTACCCTTGGTGGATGTGACCTGGACACCACCGGTGGTGTTGAAGCCACTCCAGAGGCACACTTGCTCCCCAAGGCGTTCTTTCTCCAGTGATGTTAGAACGTGTCCCCCACCCACAGGTGAACAGTCAAACGGTTGTCACCTTCCAGCCCGTCCCATAGTAACAGGAAATCCGTGGCTTCTAAGGATCATGGAATGGTTCATGCAGCTGCTTTTTTTGTGCTGGCTAAACTCTGCCCCTCTCTAGGTTGCAGTGAGGAGTCTCTGGACTAAGCACACCTTCCCTGTTTGGTTAAGAGTGGATGAGAACACACTGCTGGCAAAGTCTCTCCTTACTAAATCATGTGAAACCTCAGAAGCATAGACTTAAACAGCCTTAACCAAATATGCCTTCCCACATGAGGCGACATGAGGTGGGGCCTGGGCTGTGCTGGCCACCATGAATTGTGAGCCAACTTTCCCTCTGGGTATCTGCTGCCGCTGCTGCACTTGTCCCAAGAAACAAGAGAAGACCAGGACTCCTCTACTCACACGTCTCACCAGCTAAGAACATGGGAAGGAAAAGGCAGAAAGTGCCCCTGTGAGGGAAGAGGCCCTGCCACTCTTAATTCTCACACCTCTGGGGCTGGAAAAGCCACTGTTTCTCCCCCACTTTAAGCCACATCTAAAATAGATTTCCAAAGTTGCTAACCTACCCAGCATGCTGACCTTTGGCACATCATGCTGCCAGGCCTTGTGGGTCAGACTCCCCAGTCACACAGCTTTATGGAAGGTGTTAGAGAGTTCAGGGAGGAGAGATGGTCACAGAAGCACTCCCACTGGGGGCTTTATAAGCAGCAGCTTTGACAGATACCCTAGAGCCTCCAGCTCCAACTCGAGCAGGTTTTCTTTTGGGCGGGCACTGTGTCATTCTAATCTGAATGTTTATTCTTTTGAGAAAACATCATATAAAAATGTGAACACCCAAAACAAGGGCCAGATCTTTAGTTTGGTCAGAGCCCTATTCTATCTGGTTGAACTTGGCACTTTGCCTGAAAGCTGGCTCCTCTCCCCTCTGTCCGCTCCTTCTTTCTCCTTCCCTCAGCAGAAACCTGACCAGGCTGAGACAGACTGAACCGCACCCTGAGCCTTGGTTTGTAGCTGACAACCAGTTGTGAACTTTTGTTGCTTACAGGTGCTTGTTTGTGAAAGAACCCTTTAGAATTAGTCAGAGCCTCTGCATCCCCAAAGTCCAGCTCCTCCCCAAGGACCCCTGTGGACTGGTGGATTTCCCACTGCAGTCAAAGAACCAGGCCTCCTAACTGCAGCCCTGCTGGCCCACAGTGTGAGGTGGAGTTCTAGTAATGAGAATGGTCTTACCGGACTCATCCAGCCTTATGTGAAGAGTGTTCCTGTCCGAAGCTGGGGGAAAGGACGGGCAAAGGTTACTAATAGGTTTCTAGAAGACAGAAATAAAGATTCCTCAGAGCAGCCAATAACAAAGATTCCAGTCAAGGCCTTAGGCCCTTCTTCAGGTCACTCTCCCTACCCCATGCAAGGTATTTGAAAGTGTGTAGCAGCAGGAATTGATCTGGAAATGGGGGGAAAACATTGATTTCTGGTACAGTGTCTGTGGGTTACTATTTGGTGCTATGTTGTCCAACCTGTATGCTACTGACCCTTTGAATCCTTGCTAATCTGTTAGGTGATTTTTGGGTGAGTATATAAAACATAGGATTTGGTTTTAGTTTTTGCCAAAAACAAGAGCCTTCCTATCAATGATTGCTAAAGCAGATCATGTGTGTGTGATTTTAGTTCGTACGCACATTCCCTGTGCTTAGCCATTTGTGTTCTATCCCAGTGAGCACAGCTTTAAGACTGTGGGGGTGGGCTGGAGGGGGTAACTGCAAATGACCCGTTTGGCTTTCCAATGAATTCCTATAGCCAAGCTTAGGGAAAGCATCTGGAATTCCTGTCTTTCCCACCAGCCCTTCCTCAGCTACTCCTCTTTCATGTTGGAATCCTGACATTTTGTTAACTTAGTGGCCACATTTATTTCTAGGCAAGTTTGGCTGCCTTGTGTGTGTCCTCAGGTATCACTACAGAGAAGCCAGGGCAGAGGCGCAGCCTCCATTCCCAGTGCAGCAGCCCACATGCAGCCTTGGCAGTGACCACAGATTGAGTTCTCACAGCTCAGTGCACCCTGAGTACAGGTGCACTTAACACAGCGGACACCCTGCCGCAGGTCATACTCTGCCATAGCCCAAGACCACTGGCCCCTTCCAGTCCCACTTGGCCTTGCTGCGTAGCATCTCCTTGTCCCCTTGGCGTGGCTCAGACCTTGTTGGAACCTTCAGTTTCACAAGGCCAGAGTTCCTCGCAGAGCCCTGCTGCAGTGAGTCTCCTGCCAGCTCCAGCACTCGCTCCCGTCCCAGGGACAGCGTTACACAGAGCCCTACTTCAGTTTTAGACTGACTGCCATAAGTCAGCCTCGATGCCACTGAAAACAAAATGACCTTCTTATTTGATAGTGTAACATTTATTTTATAAATGTCTAGGATTTTTTCTCATTGTAATATTATTGTACAGTTTTGCATGGTCTCAGCGCGATCATTTTTGTTCAGAATGTTTTGCTGACCAGTGTGTGTGTGGAAGGGAAGATACTGCTTTGGCCTCTTAGCACTCACGTGGTTTGGTTTCGTCCCTGATGTCCTAGGGAATTTCCTGACAGCATCTGCTACCAAACTATGACGTGGATCCTTTTGCACAGAACTATTTAAGGTGGGGTGGTCAAAAATGTAACAAAGGATTTCTCACCAATATTTTATGTTGGTATCACCTAATTAACCAGACTTTGATGTACTGCAATAAATAAGGAACTGTTAGCATTGAGTGTTTTGTCTTTTTCTTTCCCTATGTGAAGAGTATGAGGTGATCCTGGCTCTCTGGTCCCTCCCCTGGACCTCTTCTATATATGCCAGAGGACACAGGTCAGTTTGCCCCTGGGGTTTGATCTGGGTCTTGGAGCTCAGGTAAGAATAACATTCAAATCCACAGAAGTGCTCAACTCCTCTCTCTGAAGAGAACTCCCCAGACACTGCTTCTGGCTCCTGGGCCACACTCCACAGGCACTTAAGACTCAGGGTTGTCTGGCTGCAGCATGGGCCTAGGAGTTGGATCTGTTTTTGAGTTTGAATGGTACAGCTGGCACACAGGCAAGGCTGGGTGACCTTATCAGAGACCCCCAAAACTGCAACTGAAGTCCTACACTGGGCTTCAAAGGCAACATCTGTGGAGTCCAGGACTTGGCAAACATCCCACAAAGAAATGGACAGGAATACCATGTTCAGGTAAAACTTAAGCAAGGTGAGCCCAGTGCGGGGTGGGGTGGCAGTGAGCCAGGGCAGACTTAGCATGGGCTTCTAGGACACACTGCTCCTATCCAGGTCCTGGTCCCACCTCGCAGTGCCTGTTCCACAGCCACTGAGCCCACAAGCTTCTTTGCTCTAAAATGCCTAGGAAGCTTGGTGGCTCAAACCTGTGATCCTAATACTTGGCCAGGGAAGGGGGAGGTTATGGGGTGGGGGTGGGGGGTTGGAGGAGGATTACAAGTTCAAGGCCCGCCTGAGCAATCTGATGAGATCCTGTCTCAAAAGTAAGAGGGCTCAGGTACAACGGTGGTAGAACACTCACCTCACCCTGTAAGAATACCCAGTGCCATTAATGAGACACGAATACATGGAAATTCTTAATATCTGCCTATGTTGCCATGGTCTGTTTCCACAAGAGCAACATATATTCCGGATCAGAGACCTTTATCGATAAAGACCACACCACCCAGGTCATAAGTGGGGCCACTCATCTCCAGGATCCATGGAACACATAGGAAATGGCAGTCCCCAGCACACTTCTTTATTGAATGCAAAGGTATGAACGTGTAATTACAAGACATACAAACAAAGAGCCTATGCTGATCCCCTGGGGTGGGGTAGTAACTACCTTTCCTGGGACATGCTAGAGGCCTGCTGCTCATCCAGTTGTCGGCCCTGCTTTTAACAGGGTCTGTTGTCCATGCTGAGACTGAGCTCGGGTGGCAAAGGGCAGGGACATAAGCTCACCCAGAAACACACAATTCACTCTGCATGGCCAACTAGACCCCAAAGGTGGCTGAGCTGAGCTGAGCACTGCTTTGTCCCATGCTCCTGTTGTACATCCACAGCAGGAGGAGATGGCAAAGCAGCTGCCTTTTTGTCTGCACTGGACAGCAGCAGCAGCAGCAGAGTCTGCAGTGCTCTCTTCCCAGTCATGGAGGCTGTGGGTCCCTGTCCCTGCCCACATCCTGCCTCTGCTTGGCTGAGCCTGAAGGAGGGCACGACCCCAGTTAGCCCGGCCCAAGCCTCACCTACTGCAGCCCAGACTTCATCCTGCAGTAGTTACTGTACGCTTCCTCAAACATGGCCTTGCAGGGGAAGCAGGCCTTCAGCTTGGAACAGATGAGGAAAGAGCCCCCCATCTTGCGGTGCAGAGAGTAGGTCTCCTCAGGAGGCGGGATGAGGCGGTGCTTCAGCATGATGGGGATCAGGTTATGGATCTTCTCAGTGGTGCTCTGCGTGCCGAAGTCAAAGGGCTCTTCCGAAGCAAAGGCCTCCCCCAGGATGAGAATGGCATCCAGGTGGGCATCCTCCATGGCCTGTATCAAGACGAAGGGCAGAAATGCCTGGGTCAGAAGCCTCCAGACCCAGGTCCTACCACAGCTCTGATCTCAGCACCAAGTTCTTGGGTCTGGAGGACATCGGCGGTGACAGATGACTTTGGTTTGTAAACAGCAGCAATAAGTAATATCAACCCTCATGAGCAGGGCAGACACAAGACCACATGTGACACACAGTAGAGTGCAGGGTTCCTCCCACAGCATCCACTTCTGTCTTTACAAAGTTGTTCTAGCCAAAAGCACAGATCACAGAATAGGCAGTGCCAAGTTTAGCCACTGTGGAGATTGTTGTGGGAGCCTGCCTAGTTCTAGCACATGGTAGTAGTCACCTGTCAGACACAGGATACGTGAGAAGTGACTGTCACCAACAGAGCACTGGAGGTACAAGGGGCACCCAGGTCTGTGACAGAGGAAGCAAGTGGCCATCTTAAACAGTGGGAAGGATTTGAAGGAGGGCCACCCATCCTGATGTACTTCTTCTAGGTGTGAACTCCCTGACAGTTGCTGAGTAGAAAGGCTCTAAAGGCTTCTGTCTCTATCCATCCAAGCAAGCCATCCCCTGCCTCTTGGTGACCAGGGTGGGCAGGCAGCACCAGGTAAACTCTAAGCAGAACAGTCCTGCTCTACCCTACATACTCCCTAAGGAGGCCCCCAAGAGTAGCTGGTTCTTCAGTACCAAGGGGAGGAGACACAATGCTCCCTACAGGAAGCTGAGCCTGAACTTCCCAATGGGCCTGGGTAGTTGGCTCACCTTGACCTCATAACCAGTGAGGAACTTCATCTCTATGGACTTCTTCAGCACTGCCTCCCTGTCCTGGTCAGCAGCAGCCCGGATGACCTAGGAAGAGCAGATTGGCTCAGCCTACCCTACCCAGTTCTCCCAAGTGCTTCCCAACCCCTGGCCTGGGATCAGAGCCAGCTAGGTGGACCTGACAGGCTGTGGCCAGCTCCAGGTAGCTCTGCCACACTTTCAAGAGCTCTGGCTCTTGGTCTTTGAAATACATGGGTCAGGGCCCCATTCCTGTTCTTACCTGAATGTAGAGGTCAGTAAAGGATCGGTCATATTCTCGAGTTGCCCCAAAGTCCAGGAGAGCCACCTACAGATGGAGACACAACACTGACACTTTGCCCTGTGGTGCTGGTAAGCAGAGGGCAGAGAGGAAGAGGCTCTCTTCAGGGTAGGAGCCCAGCTCTCTGCTGATAACCTTCACACGAGGCTCGGGCTGGGGCTTACCTTGTGCTGCTGAGGGTCATAAAAGAAATTGGACCAGTTGGGGTCAGTCTGCATGACATGGAACTCAAACAGCTCCCTCAGGCACAGCACCAAAATGTTGTAGCAGATCTGGGGATGGGATGGGGGACCTAGGTCAGGCAACACAAACTAAAAGTCTTGGCCTCCTAAATCCCACCCTAACTGCTCCCAGTGTGCTGCCCCACGAGAAAGATGCAGTGACTACCCCTTGTCCACCCCTCCCAGAGAGAGCTTCAGGTCTCTGTTCACACCACTAGGTTCCCAGCACAGCAGGGCAGCATGACTGGGCACACCTCATTCCGCACTTCCTGGCTCAGCCCTTCTGCCTGGTCCAGGGGGAAGCCTGTTATCAGCTCTGTGGTCAGCACATGGGGGCTGCACAGCTCGTCCACAATCTCAGGCACATAGAAGAAGGGGTGGTCCTTCAGCAGCTCCCTGTGTGGAGAGGGAGCTCCATCTGCTCTTGACCCCACCACAGGGAAACCCACTCTGTAGTGGGGAGGATGTGGCCACACCCTGGCCTAGGGCCATCCACCCTTAAAAACAGATATGCCTGCCCACTTGGGTGCCCCTCAGCCTCCTGGGTCCCCATAAGAGCCACACCTGAACTTCTTGGCATAGGCAGCCTCCCGCTGGTAGTCACACTCAAGGGTAAGCTCCCGCCTCAGCACATCAATCAGGTGCTCTGGGAACAGGCCTGCGGCAGAATGGTCATCAGGTGGAAGAAGGGACCCTGGGGGGCTTTCCCCTGGCACCAAACGCAAGGGCCCACCACCCTCTTCCTCATGCCTACAGCCCAGCCTGACCTTCTGGAAGCATGTTACTCATGTTCAGCACAGCCATGAGGTTGTTGACGTCACTGTTAATGCTCTGGGCCACACCAGGGTACTGCAGGGAAAGAAGGGAAGTTACCTAGGAAGGCAACAGGGCAGGCTACCCTGCCCATTAGCTTCCCAGCCATATCTGGCCAGCATGGAAGCAATAGAGCCAAGACTGAAAGGTTGCCATAATCTGACCCATACCACCCTGCTGCTCTCCATTTCTCCTCATTCCCCAGAAAAGGCCCTGGCTCCAGCCTGGCCCCCAGAAGGCCACCCTGCACCAAGACTGCCGGAGGCAGCTTTGTCCCTCTAATTCCTCGTCTAGCCAACACTCTCCTAGCACCCAGTGCAGCCAGGTGCTGAAAACAGAAATTCAGGTGTCCCTCAAGTCCTAGGAGGACACACAGAGCCATCTACCTGAATCTTCATGGCCACCTCACGGCCACCCTTCAAACGGGCCAGGTGCACCTGCCCTATGGAGGCAGCCGCAAAGGGCCGCTCTTCAAAGTACTCCAGCTTGTCCCTCCAATGGGGGCCCAGGTCATTGTTGAGAGTTTTCTGGAAAAAGGCCAGGGCAGACAGCACAGCCTGGTCACCTGGGGTACCTGATATGCACCCAGCTTGCCCCACAGCTTGCTCCTAGATGCCCAGGGTGGAGCAGTGGTTCCCTTGGCCCACCTCCTGCCAGCCTCACCGTCATCTGTTTCAGTGGCATGAAGTCAGCGCTCTGCCTCACCCGCTCAAAGATCTTGGCCAGGTGAGGGTTGATGAAGGCATCATCTGGAAGACGAGAGAGTCAGAATGGGGCTTCCATTAGGGATGTACACAGGCCAATAGGGCTGCCCAGGTACTATTTGTCGGTGTGGCCTCCTGGGTAGAACAGGGCTATCAAGCTTTACCCTCTGTCACCCTGAAACCTGAAACTCAAGACACAATGACAGATTCAGCCTCAACTTCCTCCTGGCACACAGACTCCAGAATGGGACTGTAATGGGGACAGGGGTCTTCTCTGCTGGGCACGCTAGTAAGACACCAACCCACACAACAAGGCACAAGCCTTTAGATATAGTTCCCAGCAGCTTCGCCTCTTCTCACCTCCCCTCCCCTCTTCTCCCCAGGAGAGCAGCCAGGAGGCAATGTTTTTAAAACTAAGAGACGAATTTAAATTGCCCATAACCTGACTGACCCTTTCCTGTGTACTTCCCTCCTGCCTAATGTGGCTGCATGGACTATCACGAACAGACTAGTGGGTGGTTTAAGTGACAGTGACCCTCGCTCATATACTGAAATACGTAGTCCCCAGCTAGTGGAACTGTTTGGGAAGGATTAGGAGGTGTGTCACTGGAGGTGGGCTTTGAGGTTTCAAAAACTCAAGCCATTCCCAGTTAGGTCTCTCTCCTCCTCCTCCTCCTCCTCCTCCTCCTCTTCCTCCTCCTCCTCCTCCTCCTCCCCTTGTTTCCCTCTCCCCCTCCCTCTGCCTCATAATTATGCATTGAGATGTAAGCTCTTGGCTACTGCACTGGTGCCATGACTGCCTACTGTCAGGTTCTCTGCATGATGGTCACAGACTCAAACTCCTCCTCCTCTAAGTTGTCTTAGTCATGGTGTCTTGTCACAGCAATAGACACACAACTATGACAGTGTCCTCCTCATGTGCTTGCTTTTTCAAAAGCCCTGGGAATGCTAACAGCTGTGAGACAACACAGGCCCTCGCATGCTTTACCAGCCGGAATCCTGCTCACTCTTAGCCCTGCAGCACAGCTCCTAACCCTACCCACCCACTGCATTTCCCTTCACTTAAATCTCAGACACCACACCACACTAGGTGAGTACACTGGGCTTCAGTTATGTGCTGTCCACACACCCTCTAAACACTCTGTGCCCAGCTGCATGGCCCCCTGGCAGCACCCTGCATCCAACACCACCCTGAGAGTTGAACCTGGTCAAGGGAGTAAGCTTACCTCACTCTTACACCTTCCCATTTAGAGCTACTGCAGAGCCCAGTGCAGCTCCTCCCCGTCACTCTGCCAGCCTAGTTTCTCCCACCCCTTCTCTGAGGTCACACACTGACCAAAAAGCGGAAATGCAAGCTCCTCTACTAGTTTCCAGGGACCAACAGAGCAGGCATGGTGGACCAGGTTGCCAGGCTTAGAGACCACCTCTCAGTTTCTCAAAACACCTACCCAGAGTCAAGAAACATGCCCCTTGTTGAAGATGACCTAAACATCCCTGTGTCCCAGACTGCCACAGCAGCTCTGTTCCCATACCTAGCCACTCTGCCCCCCATTGTGATAGCCACAGCCGGTGCAGGACTGAGCTCCACTCACCCTGGATGCTCAGCATCTGGCCCAGCTTCAGTGCGGCCCCACGCACCTTGCACAATGTACTCACAATGCGCTCTGCATTCGCCTCTGACAGGAAGGGGCTAGAATCCAGCACAGCTTTCTTCCCTGTGGACAGGAGGGGTCAACATGCATTCAGGGATGAGGAAGGGTGACTGGAAGAAACCTTCATGATGCCTGGGCATAGGGACTCGGGCAATATACACACAATTGTTAAGTATCCACAGAAACAGGAAGGAAAGTTCAACTCTATATGCACATCCTCTATAGTCCTCCAAAGCCAGGACAGCCTCCCCTGCTGGTGGGTCAGGTCTGGCAGGCAGGAGGGCTAGGAGATACGCAAGCCTCTGCCTACTTGTGCTGGCTGACCAGTCTTCTGGGCCTGTGCACTGCACCACGTGGGTCTTGGCTGCAGGAAGGGTTCCATCAGCAAGGGTCAAGGACGGCAGGCTTTGGGCATTGTTTCTCCCCTCTGTCCCACAGCTTGGCACAGCCAACTGGCCCAAAGACAACCCCTTCTAGGACAGAGAGGTGGCAGCAGCTGGGTAATGACTCCAGGGAGCTAACAGTGCCAAATGCATCCTGCTGCCAACCATCAGCGTGGCCAAAGGGCACCATTGCTTCTGCCCACATGCCAAATCCACCCTGTGGCAAGGGAGGAACACAAACAGGGGTCTAAGCCTTGACTAGGTTCAACTCTCAGGGTGGTGTTGGATGCAGGGTGCTGCCAGGGGGCCATGCAGCTGGGCACAGAGTGTTTAGAGGGTGTGTTTAGACAGGTGTATTGTGTCATTCCTTTGTTGAACATGGCCCAGAGAGGCTGTCTTCCTGGCCCCTCAGCACCTGGCAGCTCCTTCAGTTGTAGCTATGGGCCTGGAAGGCCAAGGAAGAGGACTTAACACCTGCTCTTGCATCAGGCAAAACCCAGCCTGCTGGGCAAGCCAGAGAAGCAGGCTACCATGAGGAGAAGAGTTAGAGCCCTCAATTACCAGTCCCCAGTGACAGACACACTGAGGGCTTAGGCTCACTCCTTGGTCCAAACAGGAGGACAAGACATGCAGGGTAGGAGGGTCATTCCACAGAAGTCTGGGCTATTCCAAGAGCTACTTAAACACTGCTGTGGGACCAATCCAGGACAAGTGGGCCCAGAAAGCACCCTGACAAGAGCAGAAGCCGGGAGTGGGGCAGTCTCCCCTGTCATCCCCAGGTCCCAGGACTGAGGGCTAGGAAGATAGGAGAGGGAGTGAACACAGGCAAGGACACGAATTCCAGGACAAAGGAGGGAAGCTGTTGCTCACCTCAGCTGAGTCCCATCCCCTGGAACTTGGTGTCTGGCCCAGTTGGCTTTCCTGGGCATCTCCACCCTGAGTGGGCTGATCCTCACAGGCTTGAGGCATGTCCCCTACCCAGAATGGCCTGAACCAGGCAGGCCAGGCCAGAGACTCGGTGGTCAGTGCAGGACAGGGTCTCCCAGGCAAGCTTGCTAGCCTGGACAGCACCATCAAGGTCAGGATTGCAGGAGGCATGTTAGGAAACCAGAGCAGGTGGATCTCCCAAGGCCATCTACCCTGGCCAAAGCCTCAGTACCTACTGGCAGGGCAAAGGGAACCTAAGCCTCGTCACTAGAGTCCCTGAGAAAGGACACCAGCTCTGCCCTTGAAGGCAGGCTGGCCTCTTCTCCTCTTAGACAAGGTAGGGAGGAAAGTGGCTGGCAGGGGAGCTGGGTCTTGGGAAAGCTAGCTAGCTTCACATCCCAAAGTACTGAAGCACCAGCACTAAAAATACCCATGCTAATCCCCTGTTCTCGGGTCCCTTCCAAGAACACACAGGATGTCCATCCTGGGACTGGAGCCTGAGAACTCCGCAAGTGAAGTGCTGTCTGGGAAGGTGGTGCACCCCACAGGCCCCAAGAGCATGGACCATGAGTATCAAGGTCTCACACCATGAATAGGTGTGAGAGCCGGGAGGACCTTCATGACACTGCAGTTCTTGAGTAGGACCAGAATCTCAACCTCAAATGTACTTTGGGAAATGCACTAACAGGAACCCCTAATGGCTCCACTGGGTAAACTCCCAGCCACCTACCCTCAAAGAGGGGCTCACATGACATCCCACGGCTCCTTCCCCAGTCAGAATCTAAGCATCAGGAAACCCCTCAGCTCTGGTGGGGCCTGAATGCAGAACATCTCTAGACTGTACAGCCACAGTGGTCCCTGAACCTGTGTTCCAGGCAAACCCGGCAGGTCAGACCCTGGGAGGCAGGGAACAGAGGTGGTATGATCTTTGTCTCAGAGACAATAGTCTCTGGAACGGTCCCAGCCTCTCTGAGCCATGTTCAACAAAGGAATGACACAATACACCTGTCCCGATGCCCACATCCCTACCCACCGGACAGAGGAGACAAAATATAGTTCAGAAGGTCCTCAGGAGCAGGCAGGAAAGGAGAGTAGGAACAGAAGGTGGGCGTGCAGGGAGTGAGTATGGAGGTGCACACCGCTGGTGGTAGCATGAGTGTGAGCCGGGGGCGCTAAGAGATCAGCTGGGGCTGAAGGAGGGAGCCATCTCCAACCCTCCAACCCTCCACCAAACAGTCACTCAACCCCAGGAACACTATGTGCATGAACTACATTTCAGAGGCTCCTGCAGGCAGGGCATCGGGTGGTCACTAGTGGCTGACATTCCCGGAACGGAAGTGGGCTGGACACTGACCTTCCAGTCATCCACCCTTTCTTCCCAGGGCCCTGCTCACCTGTGGAGTTCTCAGAACGCAGACTCTTCTTGGCAACCTCAGCCAAAGCCCCAAAGCCCAGACCTACAGCCAGCCCTGGAAGGGTAAGAAAGCAGGTGCCTGAGTGGCTGGGACCAGGCCTGCTGAGCCCAGGCAGAGGACCCTGCAGTATTCTGGTGTTCACTGGGTACCCAGACATTCCGAACAGGGAGTAAGTAAGAACACACATTGGTGGTTTTACAACAGTCAGCTCTGGGTAAGTGCCTCCTGTGACTTTACAGCTCTCAGCCATCACCTGTGACAACCTACACTCATGAAAACACACAGACTCCATATTGGGAAGGACCAACATAAATGGGAAGGTGGAGCAGGCCTGGTCTGTGGACCACTTCCTGGCCATACAACTAGGGAAGACGACCGCTCACTCAAGGTGCAAGAGCACCAGTAGTCTTAAATGTTCTAAGTTATCACTCTATTGATATAAAACAGATAGCAGTAAAAGCTGGGATGGTCCACAACAATGGGGCGTCCCGGCTGAAGTCCATGGGGCCAGGACAGACCCTGCCCCACCTCCCCTCCCATGCTGGCAGCACTGGCAGTGACTGAGAACAGCAGCCCTGGAGTCTTTCCTCCCAGCAGGTATGACGGAGGCCAGACAGAAAGCCTGGGAGTCTGGCTCAGGGACCACACCTTCCTGGGAGCTCCCTTCCCAAAGGCTGTACAGGACAGGCATGCCACTCAGAGACAGGGTGAGGGGTATGAAGCCATTCTCCAGCCTTTCTACAACAGTAATGCATTAAAGAAAAACGCTAGATTTGGCAAAAAGTTGTGTGTGACCACACATGCTGTTATCCTAGCATTTTGGAGGCTGAGGCTCAAGGTCACCCAAGGATACAAAGAAAATTCCAGGATATCCAGGAGTACATATGGTGACCTTGTCTTAACAAAAACAAAAAAACGAACAAAAAAACCCCACTCAAGTAATTTTTTAAATGCTTATAATTAAAAGGTAATTCTTTTATACATTTAATACTATATTTACCCGCCACTAGGTGTCACTGCATGCTCTACTTTGCCCACCCTTACAGCAGCTCCTACCTCAGAGGTCACTAAGAGAACCAAAGGCGTCAAGTGCCCTCTCTCAGGTCTAAGGCACGGCAACAAAACCACTTGTTTATTCAAAACAGTCAGGCCAGGGGTGACAAAGGAAGTCTGTGTCAACTACATGCATGACTTTTAAGATTTCTGGAGGCCATTAAAAAAAGATGAGAAGAAACATGGCGAATAAACTCTAATGCATTTAGCCTACCATATTCAAAATAGAAGCCAACATAAAAACGGAAAGCATTTTCCATCTTGGGTGTGTGCACTGTTTTCAAATCCTGTGGGAAGGTACGTGCATAGTACAAATGGGACACACAAGCCAAACTGGAAGCAGCCACAGAGACAAACATAACAGGCCGGTGCCCTGGGACAGGGGTACCACTGTGGATGCCTGGTGGGGCAGGCACCAACCCTTTAACACTCCTCCTACCCAGGCCACTCTAGAGGGCCATGGGCACTGATTAAACATTAACTTCCCACCATCTGCCTTCCTCGCCGTACCTCCCACAATATCTAACTTAGCAAAAGAAAGGAGGCCAGGCAGCACTAACCTTCAGCAATGTCCCTCTGGAGCCCTTTCAGCTTAGAGCAAGCCCTGAGACAAGCCCACAGAAAAGGCAGGCAGCATCCCCAGTCATGGGCTTGTTCAGCTGCACATACAGCACTCAGATCCTAAGCGTACCCTGGCTGGGCTCAGCGTTCTGTCAAACAGTTTTTGGGTGTTTCTGGGCTCCCAGGCAAAACACAAATTCTACAATGGGGTTGGGGGATATTAAACAAATGTATGAAGGAACATTCTAGAAAAGAGGCCTCTGGCTCCTTCAGTTGCTGCACCAGACCCAGGAGCTGCCAACAGAGGGACAGGCTCCCACGGCAGGCAGATCAGGAGGTAAGAACACGCTCACCCAGATAGCCATCATGCTCTTGGCCTCCCAGGTTCTCTGAACCCAGGCCTGGTATGTGATTCTTGGAATCCCCTGCCCAGCTCAGCCTTCATCCAGAGCCAGGTAAACCTGGGGTAACTAACTCTGCGATGAGGGGAACTTCAGGTACCCTGCTCCTGCACCCAAGGACCTCACACAGCCTCTCCTACTGTGATGTGTCTAGAAGGCTTGTTCTCCACGTGTCCCTGAGAGAGAGTCACTGCTGGCAGTTTGACCTTCCTCCTGGCCTGTAGCAGCACACTGCCCATACACAGAAAGCCCTAGTACTTCTCAGTAAAGATGGTTTGCCATCAAGGAAGGGAAGTGACAGGGCACAGAACTCTCCCGCAGGCAAAGCAAAGGTACAGTGTGCAGGTTGGGAGCCTATTCTGGGTAACTCGGGAGCCTCTCCTAGCCTCTCCACTCTCAGGTCCCCTCTGGAGGTCACCAGAGAAGCAGTCACTCCACTCCCTACCATTAGCACATGTGGGAAGAGCAAGGCTTTTATCAACAGGGGCCTTCATGAGCAGGCTGGGTGATGGAGAGCAGGCCACACTCCCGCTGGTGCTGCTCTGCCTGCTGAAATCTCAGGGCCTGTTTACAACACAGGCTGGAAAGGGCCTCTGCAGAAGCAACCAGACAAGAGCACTGAGACACCAGGCCCTGTAGGCCAGGCCCTACCTGCACTCAGGAAGAACCCAGGGTCGTGTGTGTGCTAGGTAAGATCTCCGCTCCTTACACCACATCCTCAGCCCTAAACCCCACTTTAATTAATACACATGGCTAGTGTCCTTTGCGTGGGTACTAACAGCCTACTTCTGATGAATACCTGCCATCCAACAGCAGCCTCCCCCACAGGAGCTGCAGCCCAGGAAGAAGAGGAAGAGGAACAAAAAGGAAGAGGCAAAGCTCCCTGAGGTGTCTTCTCCCAGGTCCTCTGCTGCTAGGCGGGAAGATGGGTGCCTACTTATCGGGCAGGCAGCTCAGATGTCCCTGCACAGGACAGAGGTCTGTGCTCAGCTCCATCTCTGAATCTGTACAGAGCAGCAGCCATTCCCAGCATGTTCCTGTCAGATTCAGTGAAGAATCTGCTCTACCCCACACCACAAGCACCATGACAGACTGCTTCACTGAAGATCCAGAAACAGTGCCCACAGCTTGAACCTTCTGAACCTGCCTGTTGTTTCGGCCACAGGTTTGGCAACAATGGAGAGAAAAGAAAATAACTGATACAGACAGATATACAAGAGGAAGTACTTGCCAGGAAAGGGAAGACAGAAGGTCCTGGGCCTCCCTGGCCAACTCAGCACCAGCTCTGTCATGACCTTCCAGAACTGTTACGCAGCCATTGCTCCACGGCCAGTAAGCGAAACAAGCCAGCAAAGCTGGTCTTTTGCTGTTTACAGTGCCTGGACCTGGAGAACCCCAGAGGAGTGCTAAAGCTTCATAAACTGCACCCAGAACCCACATCACAGGACCCTGCTGCAAATGGCCAGCGCTCTCAACAAGACCTTTGCAGGTGAGTGAGCAGTGTGTCCACACACTCAGTGCCATTCCAGAAGAGCACAGGGATGGTAGGGTCAAAGGCTGCTTGCCTAAAAACAAGGACAGATGAAGTTCCAAGCCTGAAGCAAACTGAATGACTTTAACTGTCGGCAGCAAAGGGCCACAGTCTGTCAGAATCACACTAACAGTTACAGACTGTGGGATCTGGTAAACAGGTTCCCCAAATGGCTGGTCCCAGAGCAAAAGGTCCTCTAGGGAGCTAAAGGGCCCAGTGAGGCGCCAGTACTCGTGATATGTCTCCTTCCAGCAAAGACTGCTCAAGAACGACCGGCCAACTAGTCCAAGCTGTAGCTCGTGGCAAGGCACAGCCACACACCAGCCACAGGGATAAGCCAAGCTGAGGCTGGAATCCAGGAACCAGGTCATAACCCATGAGAAAACAGACCCTCAACAGCTACTTCATGGGCAACACTGCCACATACCACCCAATGCCAGCACAGCTGGATTCCCAATCACTTCCACCTTAATGTACAGTGGCCACCTCCACCTTCACAGGATAAACAGGGCAGGGCAGTAGAGGAGGGGCAGCACAGGGTACATGACCACCTCACCTCCAAAGTTGGCCAACCGCCCAATCCGGGTAACTGGCACCTTCCGCTCCCGAGCCCGCTCACTGAGCTGGAGGGAAAAAACAAAAGAGGCCTATAGGACTGACAAAACTAACGAATGAGCCAAGACAGCCTGAGGTGCATGCTGTGTGCACCTCCCCTCTCCACCCCTGCTGGCAGCACTGGACAAAAAGACTTCCACGTATTTCTAAAGTCACAGTGGGGGAGGGGTGTTGGCAGGGGGTAAAATGAGGGTCAACGCCAGCCTCACTGGGAGTAGAAACCACCCAAGTCCAACAGTGATGCCTCTCAGGCCTACCATCTGCTTGTGTGGCTTGCTCTCTGGGCGAGCCTTGGCCTGACGGGCCTTTTCAATGTCTTCAGCGGTGAGGCCTCCCACAGGGGCCTGGTCCTGGTGGAAGAATCTTCGCTGGATGCTGTTGGCCAAGAACAAGTCTCTACAATCTACAAAGAGCCTTCCATTGACTCTGCCCAGAGGAGAGGTAGCCTGGCCAGAGAGCCCTGCTTCCCTGAAAGGTCCACTGGAAACATAGGCAGGAGCTGGGCCCTCCCTGTGGGCATGACCCAGGGATGAAGACAGTGGCTGGTCCAGGGAGGAGGCTGTGGAGAAATCTGGGGAGCTTCCAGCTGCCTGTGGTGTTGAGAACTGAACTTCGGCTTCCAGATCTTCGAAGTTCTCAGTGGCATATGAATCTTCATGCTTATCCTGACCCTGAGGAGAACAAAGGCCAGTGTGAGGGGCAGGACTGGTCTGGCGAGGATACTTGCATGTGACTGCCAATCAGCCCTCTCTAACCCTCCAAAGGTGATTGATGCAGCCTAAGACCTGAGGTCCACTTCAAAGTCTAGGAGACCGCAAACAGCTCTCACATGCTTCTTCTAGAACCCTGCTGTGTGATCTCAGGCAGGAATCTATATACCACTGGTCCCTGCTATAGGACCAACCAAGGCCAGGGAAGATGCCCATGGCTGTAGCAACAGACTCCTCCTCTATAAAGCAGAGCCAGCACTGAGCCCATGGGGCTGTTAGGAGAGAAGCCAGGACAGATGAGGAAAGCCTGCAGAAGCATAAGTCACAGAGCAGCAAGTGACAAAGGCAGAGCATGGGTGGGAGCACAGGGCAGCAGCTCCTCACAGCAGACAGAGCCCACCATCAGCTCACAGCAGACAGAGCCCACCATCAGCTAGCATGCAGCTATGGTTAACAGACACGGTCAGAGCCTGGCTGTCCTTGCCAGTCAGATACAGAGAAAAGAGGCAGAGGATACCCCATGTTTCCTTTGTACATTATAGGTTCAAACTTCAAGCCCAGACTCATTCTAATTTTTAACCTGGGATGAACTTGAACAAGTTCCTAACCACTCTCAGTGACTTCTGCATCTGAAAATAGGGCTCCCACTGTCAGACAGCGACAGAGTTACACTCAAGGTCACAGAAACTGCTGGTAAGGGCTATAATTAAATAGCACTGTGTCCTAGAGAGAGGGGGAGGCAGACCTATGGCCATGTTCCCTGGTCCAGATGAAATATGAGCAAATGTCATGGCCTACGTGCTGCCCACATGTCATACAGCCACACAGGGAGATCTGCAGCCCATGTCAGCTCCTTGAGATGCCCTAGGGACTAAAGCTCTGCTCTCCTAGGAAGTGGGTAGACTGGGCGCTGCTCTCACCTTGCAACACAAAACAGACTGAGAGCTGATGTGACCCATAAGGGGCAGAAAGCAATAGGCAGGAGAGCAGGGGTCCAGAGCCAAGGCTAGCTCTGCTACCCAAAGTCCCAGAGTAGAAGAAACACAGCACACTGGGGCCCTGGGGACCTCTCTACAGCCAGGGAAGGCCTGGTACAATGAGCCTAGGTCAGAATCCCTTCCTGCCCCACAACTCCCATAACCTCCTAGTCTTTTTTGTTGTTGTTGTTGTTTTGTTTTGTTTTTTTAAAAAGTTTATTGGTGATGACTCAAAAGGGTGTGGGGTGGGAAGGCTGAAAGTCGGGGAACCTCCTAGTCTTGTGTGACTGCTCTTACATACAGTAGCTGGGTGTTCCAAAGGACCCCTAGTGCCTGAAAGGGCCCCAGCGACTGTAAGCACCTGATGAAATGTGTAAGTAAGAGGCATACAGGATTCCCAGAGCAATCCCCAGACCTCCAAGGTAGAGAAAAGCAGCATGAACCTAAGTATTAGGGACTGAGGAGAACCCAGGTGACCACTGTGCCAGGGTTCTCCCCCATGGCAGTGAGTTATCTGTCTCTGTCTCAAGTGACTATATAATGTGAGGGCAGGAGGAAGTCCTGGGTGGGAGCTGACACACTGGTGGAGAAGGCCAGTCTAGAATACAGTCTTAATTTGGAGTGACCAAGAGCATTGGAGCAAGCTCACTTTCCAGGCTTTCTACAGGATCACCACCCCCCTACTCACCACCCAACCTCAATTTCAGGACGACAACAATTCTCACCCTATCACCTGATGTAAATCATGGGTAGAAATAAGCGCATAGCACATGAGCAGTAGGGACCTCAAGAATACAGGATATAAAGATTTAAAATCAGAGGTACCTATAGGGTGAGGAATTCTGTGTCACTCTTATGGAGGAAGGAGGGGCCTGCAACTCCTGGCCCTAAAACTGAGACAAGGCTGGGGACTGGGATAGCCTTGCAACCAGAAAAGCATGAGACCTTTATCCAGAACAGTAAAAAACAAAAGCTTGTTGGTTAAGCCTCCCAGTCTGTTGTCTTCTGTTATAGTAACAGCTTCCTCACAGAGAAACCTGATCTGCCCGAGTATGACAGCAGAACATGCCACTGGACAGAAAGGGCATGGTAATCTGCAATGCATGCAGGCACACGAGGGTATGCACGCACGCGTGCGCGCGCGCACACACACACACACACAGTCTGTTATGATGCTGCTTTGGCCTAAAACCCCGCCTTGATATAAGATGCTGAGGTTTCACACACACACACACACACACACACACACACACACACACACACACACACATACACAGAGTCTGTTATGATGCTGCTTTGGCCTAAAAACCCCCCCTTGATATAAGATGCTGAGGTTTCCCGGACCTTTGCCCCAGCAGCATGAGGGAGAGAGGGAGATACTGCCCTCACCACTCTGGAAAGGAGCACCTTCAGCAAACAACAGGTCTTGGCTGAGGCCCAGGAAGCACTGCCTACAGGAGGAGCCTTCAAAGGCTGAGGCGGACCTACACATGAGCCCTGCTGTGGACTGCATGTTTGAAATCTAACCCACTGCATGCTAGTACATAGAAGATGATTACATCACGAGCACAGAGCCAGAATATCGGCCCTTATTTGATGCCAAACCTACTAGAGCCTCAATCTTGGTCTTCCCAGCCTCCAGAACTGAGAAGTAAACAGTGTTATTTAAGCTTCTTAACCTGGTCTTCTCACACACTGTCCTACCCTATGCTAAAATGACAGTAGGACACAGTAGCCACTGGGCGCTCCAGTCTCATCTACAAGAACACAGGATGTCAGGTTTCTGTGTCCTGGTTCATTCCCTGACCTCACTGAGAGCTCCAAGTCTGGCTCTGCCTACCAGCTCCCCACAGCCATTGCTGGAAGGGCCCTCTCACCTGCACCTTTCCAAAGACCATGCTGATCTGCTCCACAGCTGTAGACTGCAGGGCCCTGGCTGCCAGGATGAGCTCCCCACCAAGGCCCAGGTTCTGCAGGTGAGTTTCCACAGCTGCCTGGGTCAGCTTGGCAAGGCCTTTGGCCACCATGATGGCATCCCCCAACATAGCAGCCATCCTTCAGGGCTGGAAGAAAAGAGGCCAAATTAGGAAAGGGATACCACATCTGACATAGAATGATGTACTCGCCCTGACCAGGTCCTGACTGAGCAGAAAGCAAAACTGATGGTTAGGTTTTTCTGATGATCTCCCCTTTCGATTGAGAAGTGCGGCAACAGGAGAGGAGCAGGGCGCAGGGCAATGACCAGGACTGCATGCACTTACCGAGGTCTGAGCATTTCCTCACCTGCTCCAGAACACCTCTGAAACACCTCGGCACAGAAGTCAGTGCTGTGGCCAAGCCAGGACTTAGCATGTGCACTGACTCCTAGTCTAGGGCTTGTCCTTCTGAACCACAAGGGGAGGCTGATGCAAACACAGCCCCTCCCTGAGCAGTTCCCTGCAGGACCTTATGATGGTGGCACCTCTCCCCAGGCCTTAATACATGAGCGTACCTGCCTCTTTCAAATCATTGATGCATCGCCCCGTGAAGCAGGAGGCAGCCACTCTCAGACTGAGGTACTGAGAGGACTCCCCTGAGCCACAGGTCAACCAGGGATTCCATGCTACAATTCACCCCTGAGAACAGCAGACAAGGCACACAGGGCAAGAAAAAGAACATACACCACTATGGAGGCCTGCTGCCTGCCTCTACTGTGTGCCTCCTTTTCCTCTCCACTGGTCATAGTGGAAAGTGTTTCTGAATGTAGGTCAGGGTCAGAGATGCTGAGACCCAGGGTGCACAGTGTGGTTGGGGCCTGGCCTAGTTGGTCATTAACTACCCCTGAGGCATGTTTATAGGTTAAGATCAGTCCTGTTAACATGCTGGAAGCAAAAGAAAATCAGGGAGAGCCAGAGATCCCACTGCAAGCAGCACCATGACCAAGGCAGGGAGCCGAACTGGGCAGGCCAGGTCAGTCAAGAACACGGAGTCTACTTTAAGTCCCAGGGACAAGAAAGCCAGAAATGCAAAAGAGGGATGTGAAGGGCACTTCAGTCTGGGACTTGCATAAGGTATGAACTGAGCAGGGACCCTGACTCACAGACAGCAGAAGAGAGGACAGTCAAAGGGGCACCTGGATTCCACCTTTCACTCCATTAACTGAGAGAGGCACAGATGGGGAAGGGCACACAAGAGCACTAGCAAGCGTCCTGACCAGAACAAGGGGACATCTGAGCATGTCAGCCCTAGTCACTCCAAGGATTCCAGCAATCTGCTCAGTCCCAAGGCATGACAGAAAGAGACCTTTACTTAAAAGTAGAACTGGGGTGCACGTGTGTCTGTGAGAGTGTGTGTGTGTGTGTGTGTGTGCGCGCGCGCGAGCACACGTGTAAGAGGGTGGAGAGAGGGGGGTGGGGATTTAGCTCAGTGGTAGAGCGCTTACCTAGGAAGCGCAAGGCCTGGTTCGGTCCCCAGCTCCGAAAAAAAGAACCAAAAAAAAAAAAAAAAAAAAGAGGGTGGAGAGAGGACTCAGCAGTTAAGAGTACTGACAGCCCTCACAGAGAACCTGAGCTCAGTTCTCAGCATCCATACCAAGTGGCATACAACAGCCTAGCTGCAGGGAGTGATGCCTCTGGCCTGTGCCAGCACCTGCATCGTATGTACACACCTACACACAGACACACTGTCTTTAAAGACCTTAAAAGGAGAATTGTTATAGCACAAACTCACTACCAAACAGGAGCTATGAGGCTGTGTTTATAATGTACCCTTGGGTAGTAACTTTCCCTTCAAATACTAGCAGTTAGCACACAGGGCTAAAACTTTCTATGCACCTCTTAATATTCATAAACAATCCATGGCTATCTGTCACTGAGAAAAGCAGAATCGGAGAAGGCACTAAGTAGCCAAAGTCACCAAACAACTTCTCAGTGGCCCTGGGGGTTGAGGGTAGGGTACGACAGCCCTGGCCTGCTTTGTGCCTCCTCAAACACTGGACTGACAGACTTGCAAGGAGAAGGCACTGTTTAGTCACGGCTTGCTGAACCTCCAGTCTAAGCCAGTAGGTTTAGAAAACAACCGCATCGGGGTTGGGGATTTAGCTCAGTGGTAGAGTGCTTGCCTAGCAAGCGCAAGGCCCTGGGTTCAGTCCCCAGCTCCGAAAAAAAAGAAAAAAAAAAAAAAGAAAGAAAACAACCGCATCACACTCTAGGTTTCTGCTCTGCACCCCTCTGATTTAATGGCATAAACAGTGAATGAACCCATAAACCAAACAGCCAGTACTGGTAAGGCAGCGCGCAATCAGAGTCAAGCAGGCCTGTTAGGAGCTCCTGACTCTCGGCAGCCACCACCCTCGACACACACTAACACATCCTGTCCACTACCCTGAAGTCTAGACAATACCCAGGCCTCCCACCGGGGACCTGGAGAGCCTGGAAGGGTGGCTGGATTTTGAAGGAGATCTGTACCGGAAAAGCACTCCTACTAGTGGCCCCAAAGCCATCATTATGTCCCAGGAGTCCCCAAAATCAAGCCTTACCCTGGACCATCTTTAAATCACACCTAAAAAGTCAAGACACAAGTCTCCCACAGACTGTGACCACTGCAGTGACAAAACCTCACTCTGTCTACTGCCTGACACTGACTCTCCCCAGAACACCCACCTAGACCCATGATGTTCAGACTTTGACCTGAGGCCTGACGCTAATTCTGCCTGAACTTTCCATCTAAGTTACTCTACCCACACACTAAACTTCTATAAGAACAAAGCCGGTGAGTGGGCCTACATGGCCCACTGCACTAGTACTAGTAAGAGTTTAACCTTTAAAGCCATTTTAGGTCCTTTACACAACCACAAGGCAACTGTGGGGCCCACCAGAAACCAACACTGACTCCCTTCCCGCATACAAGTCCACTACTAAAACAAACAAACACACACACACACACACACACACACACACACAAGCAAACACTCTTAAAAGGGAAAATGAAGTCTCTGCATTGGGAACTGTGAGTAATAATTATCTTTTTCAGTTATTTTCCAAACCTTTATTTTTTCCCCAGGGCTGGGGACCGAACCCAGGGCCTTGGGCTTGCTAGGCAAGCACTCTACCACTGAGCTAAATCCCCAACCGCTTTTCCAAACCTTTTTATTTCACACATCCTACTTTCAAAACGGCAAATAAGTCATCTTACTGGAATGAGTAAGTTGGGGCTGGAGACAGTTCAGTGGTTAAGAGTAGGGCTGCTCTTGCAGAGGGCCCGGGTGTGGTTCCCAGCGCCCTCATGGTGGCTCGATCCATCAGTAACTCCAGTTCTAGAGACTCTGGTCCCTTCTTCTGGTCTCCATAAGCACCAGGCAGGTACATAGTGCATATGTACACATGCCAGGCACACATAGTTAAAAATATTGTTTTAATTAATTAAGAAGAATGAGTCATACTTTCTTTCTTGCCTGAACAGTTATATATGAAATGCTAGTGCATTTCAAAATGGTGCCAAGTCAGCCCTGCCCTAGATAGCGCACCCCCAGATTCCCTTGTAGATTTCTGCTTTCCTCAAGTCGGCAGTTCCTGCTAACAAGCACAGCCTACTCTTTACAAGCATGTAGACTTCAAAATTACTGTGGCTGGTCCATGGCCACCCCCCTTAAGTAAACATTTTTTACCCACTGTACAGAGGTTACACTGGGCCTCCCTCACAGTACAAAGTGAACCAACCGTTCACAGCCTTATCAACACAGGCAGCTTTCTGCAAGGAGTCTATCCTCCCTCGGCAAAGAGGAGGCGAGGAGCAAATGACTACCAGAAGGAAGCTGCTCTCCACACCTCTTCTCTTTCTGATTTTCAATCTTAAAGACCCTATTCCCAATTCACCACAATCCCACAGTGACTGACAATCAACCAACCACGTCAGGCACTGAGCTAGGAGGCATTTATATCACAGTTTACATCAAAGCTCAGGAACCCTTTCAGACTCACAAACCATGCCAGCACCATGATTTCATGGACAAGTATTCGAGCCCTCATGGGCATGTCAGCCCCACTACCCTCCCTACCCTCCACCAGCCCTGACAACAGTACCCTGCTGGTTTGGGGACACTGTTTCTGAGTAAATGTTCTCCTCTGAGGGGAACAAAAGATCCAACAACCTCAACTAAAGCTGTGTAAGAGAGTAGATGCTCGTACCCAGAGAGGACGCGAGTGAGGAACTATGCCAGCAACCTTCATGCATATCACTGTACCTGGCTCGTCCCTGCAGGCCCTGGGTCTAGCCGTGTGCCCATAGCACATGTAAGCACATCTATAATGAACACCTCACCAGGGAGGCACTGGAGGAAGAAACAAAGGAGGTCCTGCCTTGTGAAATACCATCTTCAGAGCCTAGGCATGGGCCCAGTGCTGCCACCACCAGCCAGGTGACTCAGGCTCTTACACACCTCTTCTGTTCCTAATGTTAAATTTGTATTGGCAAAGTAAATAAAGACAGTCTCAAACAAGACAGAACTGCACTGAACGAAGCTTTCCCCTGGCCACAGAGCAGTCTCAGAAAGAGGCACAGGCCGACCAGAGGCCAATGTCCCCAAGCTCTAGAAGGTTTTCCTGCTGACCATCATTTGCCAACCTTCCTGAATAAACCTTCCGGAGCCACCTCCTGGAGCCACACCCTGGCTGGAAGTTATCTGGGGAATTGAGGACTGACAAACATGCCCAGGGAACGTAGGCCTGCCCAAATACAGAGAGAGATGAAAGCCAAGGAAAATGGTTAAAGCTTCCTGCAGCTTTGACCCACAAATAGAAGCAACCCCGCTCCAGCTTCAGTCTGCAGCAGAAGGAACTGGAAGGCTTGACAGACAGACCAACTGCCATGCTCCCAGGCTTCTGTGTTTCCCACAAGGTGCCATGTGCCAACCTTGAGAGCCCTTGTCCTTCCAGAAAAGGGGAAAGGAAATGGGGGGGGGGGGCTGGCACCCCAGACCAAGCTGAAAGCCTCCACAGAAAGACATTTCTAAAGCTTCCACCTGCTGCTTCTGTCTCCTGAAGCCTAGCTTTACAACTACACAAACCCTTCTGATACTCCATTCTCCATGATTCCTTCAAGACCTTGAAAAAAGGAAACCAGAAGGGATCATACAAAGACAGTGACCCCCAGAGCCAATGCCAAGAACTCTCTGGGCTGTCACTTCAAAGGTTCTTCCTCTCTGGGAGATCCCAGGAGGCTAGTGAGTGCCTTTGCCCCCGTCCCAGTGAGGAACCTTCTTCTTCCTTTGGACATAAGCCTGTGGATTTCAACCCTCTAAGGGAAATAAAAAGTCCTATTACATCCTTAACATTTCCTTTTCTGACAAAAAGGAAAGAATGTAAGGACTATTTCCTCCGAGGACTCAGAAGGAATGCATTAGAGTAAACAAACTTGAGAACCAAAATCCTCAAATCCCCATTTATTAGATTTGCCCTTCGCCTAAAGGTCACACGTCAACAACCATTGGTAATAGACCTCAGTCACCGAACCCCAGGCCTCTGTCTGCAGGTCAAGCAATGTCCTACAGTGCTAACACTTAATACTAGATATAGAAGAAAAAAAGGAAATGGAAGAGAACAGTCCCCTATTCTTCCTTCAGCAAGCAACAGTAGGTGTCACCACCGAGCCAGGCCTCTGCTTACATGGGTCCCCATAGGAACCCACACCAAGAATCTCTGCCCCTTCTCCCTAGACCATCTGTCTGATTACACCCCCAAAATCTGGTCCCAATCCCCCAAACTACATTCTTTTAAAGTGGATGCATACGGTAATTCTGCTCTAAGGATGGGTGTGTGAGTGAGTGTCCAAATTATCTTCTATTGTTGTGTTAAAGACACCATGGCTAAAAGTACCTACGGGAGGAAAGGTTTATCTGTCTTACATATCCAATCACAGCCCAACATTGAGGAAGCCAAGGCACGAACTAATAAAGTAGGAAGAAAGCTGGAGCAGAGACATGGATGGATTCTGCTTACTGGCTTGCTCCTCACGATTTGCTCAGCCTGCTTTCTTATACAAGGCAGAAGGACCACCTGGCCAGGAGTAGCACTGACCACAGTGGACAGATCCTCCTACATCAAGAAGAAATCAAGACAATACCACACCTGCCTACAGGCCAATCTCAGGGGGATTTTTTAAGATTCGCTCTTCCCAGGTCTCGGCCAAGTTGACAAAAACCAATCAACAGGGTGAACAGGTATCTGGATAGGATGGAGCAATGTGGCAACTTACACACCACTAGAGAAAGTACTGACAAAGACAGTATACTGCGTGTTCCCTGGAGGGAAAACACGTCATCACAGAGCATTTAAAGGCATGTGCCTTTTGCTGGGATGTTAGAGTCTTCAAAGATTTGTTTTCTAAATTTCTGTACAGAGAACATGTATTATTTGAATAATATTAAAACTGTGGTTTTTTGAAACCCCTTAAATATGTTGTTGAAGAAAATGTTTTAAGTAAGCACACAAATATGTAGTTTCAAAAAAAAAAAAAAGATTCCATATCCTTCTAGTACCTATGTAGGGTAGAATGGACAGTAGGTTAAGGGACAGACCAAAAAGCTCTGGGCCCTTGGTCAGCCCTGGTCTTCAGAAGACACCTCCCCTAACTGGCTGCCAGGCGCATAGCATGTAGGCATCTGACTTTGGGGAATAAGGTCCAGCTGCCCTTCTCAGAATGGTGGTGAGAAAATCACTTGGCACAGACCCTTCCTTCCTCCCAAGTGGCCCTGCACCAGAAGGTAGAAACCGTTAATGAGTGCCAACTCTACACACAAACTCTGGAATTTCTAACTTAGATCAAATAACAAGTACGGCGACCGTATTTTCTCAACAGGGAGACAAAGGTGACTAGTGTCCTTCAAGGCCTGGGGTAAGCACAATGAGACTCCAGGCCATATCTACTCTCACAGCAACCAGCAAGCCTGGAAGAAGTGAGGGTATTCTACAAGAGGCGGTTGTGCCGTCTTGGGAAACAATGAACCCCAAGGATTTAGAATCCTCCTGGGAATTATACACCAAGAAAAGAAAATGGCTTAAAACCTGGGCCTCCCATGGGGGAAACTTTTCTCTCAAATGTTTATTTGCAACTTGTCAGCCCTGTTGCAGGAGTGTGGGCCTAGGCAGTAGACAGTGACAGGCAGAACCGCATCTTGACCAGAATGGTTTGAGTATATGCCTCGATTCCTATTTATACTCTCCCCTCATGTAAGGGGTCAGGACATGGGGGTGGGGTGATCACTGGGTCTCTTCCACTGAAGAAATCTCCTTTTTCTGATTTTCACTGTTATTTTTGTTCTTTTAATTTGGCTTATCAAAGATGGGTGGCTGAGTCTGGCTCGTTAAAGCAGCCAAGCATAAACTCTGACCCTCACTCTGATAACACTACTGCCCATTTTTATAAATGAAGTTGCACTGAAACACAACCATGTGTATTCACTTATGTGCTTCCCACAGCTGCTCATTCACATTTCTTGATGGTTTGTTTGCAAGAGGGACCAATTAGCCCACAAAACCCGAAATACTTATGTTCTTTCCTTCAAAGATGAAGTTTGTAGACTCCAATTCTAAGACAACAAACTATAACCATAATTATTCCAGAACATCACCAAAATTGTCTCCTAGCAGGCCAATGAGGATGGTCCTGGGACAAGGACTCCCACCCTATCAACCTCATCTCCAGATATCAACAAATGAACTTGACCCACCATTCAGAGCCCGGAGACCACCTTTTACTGGATTACCTAGGAAGGGAAGTCCTCCCTAGAGCTGCTCATGAGTGACAACAGGAGGACGTGTCGGACAGATGTCAACTCCCTGTACAGAAACCACCTGTATTCTCCTTCTCACGCCACACAGAAAAGCCATTGTCAGTCCACGGCTTGAGCTCTTACACATCCACCACCTCATTAACACTTCGTTCCTTCACATTCAGTCTCTCTAATCAGTCCCTGCTGGACAAACACTGAGAACTACTACAGAGCGGAGCCAGGGTTGTCTGCTGGTAGGCAGGCAGCAGACCGATGCCCCAAGCCTCATGCAAGGCACTTCTTGACTACGGGACAATGGTCAAATACTGGAGAGCCACACTGGCTGGTCAGTCTGCCCTACACCAGTTACCATGAACCCCAGCCAGATGTAGCCCTGGTAGCACATATTATAATTCCATACCACTCTGGAGACTGAAGCAGATGGATCATGAGTTTGAGACCAGTTTGAACTACACAGCAAATTCCTATCTCAAAAAAACCTACATATTAAAAATATATGTGTTAAAAAGTATTTGGCTCAGGTAGTGGCCCAGCAATAAGGTTAAGACCTCTATTAGTCGCTTGGTTTGAACTCTGGCTCTCCTGCCAACCTGCAAGTTAAATTATATAAGTTTAGCTCTGTCCCTCAGTTTTCTCACCTGCACTTGAGAATAGACTAGATCCCTCGCATGAAAGTATTTAAGGTATTTATGGCATGCACTGGGTATCTAGAACCATTTATTGTCGTGATTATGAACGCTGTGACCATTCGGATACACTGGTATAGACCATAAATAACTAAAAATACCTTTAAAAAAAAAAAAAAGCTCTCCCTGTAAATTCCAGGATCCCTTCTGAGTCAGGGAGACTGGCAGTGCTAGGTTGGTCCTCACCGGGGTGCTTTATTTAGCAATGTAGCATGGGGCACCACCCCAGAGAGGTGTTGGGTATGCTGCCTGCCAGCTTAGAACACCTTGGAAACATGCTGGACATAAACACCCACAGAACTCCTCACGTCACTGATGAGCAGAAGGAAATGCTCTCTTACCCACTAGTACACACATGCAGACATGGGCACGGCACCAGCCCCCAGCTCAAAAGCAGTTTTTGAGAGTCAGGCTGCATGATTTCATGAGTCTGCAGACACAAGCATGTGTTTCTAGATTCACCCCATTCCTGCCTACCAGAGGGAAGGGGGAGAGCGGGGAAAGCAGGCAGCTGTTGCCCAGGAAGCTAGTCTGCTCTGGCTATTCACAGGACATTCTAGATGAGAGAAGGACATTCTCAACAGACCTGGCCACAGCAATGCCCAGCCTGCCCTTTGATGCCCGACGGTGGCAGTGGCTACCAACACCTCAGGGAGTGAGACCACTCAGTCACTTTCCACTTTCTCAGAGAACTGAGTTGTCTGTGAGCATGTCAAATGGCAACCACTGGCAAACTATCAGCAATGTGTTCTGCCTCCCTTTTCCATGCCAAGACTGGAAACAAACACACACCTGGCACTGTATGTGAACAGTCTCCAGGACATATTGCCCAGCCCAGAGAACAGCAGGTCTTCTAGTTCCTGGACACTTAAACTACAGGCTGACAGACAGACAGACAGACAGCAAAGATGGGTTTCTGGCTTCAGCTTAGATACCAACTATGTATGACCTCCAGGACACAGGTTCTGTTCCTGAGGCCAGTGTATCCCTCTTCCTCACATGTAAATCAAGACAGTGTATCTATACTTGGAGTAAAGGATGATAGGAGGCAGGGTTGGGTATTTGGCTCAGTGGCAGAGCGCTTGCCTAGGAAGCACAAGGCCCTGGGTTCGGTCCCCAGCTCCGAAAAAAGAAGAACCAAAAAAAAAAAAAAAAAAAAAAAAGGATGATACGAGGCCACACAGAGCTCTTTCTGAAATGATCTTTTCAGATTTAACCAGGTCTGGAGGGAATAATTCTTAAACGAATTAGGAAGAACCCATGTAGACATTCTACGAAAACAGCAGGGGAGGTAGGCTCTGGGCTGACTTCACAAAGGTACAAGCAGAGAGTCTACATAACTCAGGAAAAGCCCAGTCAGTGCAGTGCAGTGTACAGGTAGAAAATGGGGAGACATCTCTCTGCTGTAAACACACACACACGCACACGCATGCACGCATGCACGCGCGCGCACACACACACACACACACACACACACACACACACACACACACAGAGAGACCCCCACAGGATTCCCTGTTCCCCCTATATTTAGCTCCTATACCTCAGGACCTACCCCCTCTGTAACAGCCCCTTTGCTCCCTCTACTCTAGAAATAGGTGACCAGATATGCACACCTTCAAATTCTTGTTCCCTCGTCTCAGACCCTACTCTCTTCCAGTCTTTCTTGTGCATGTCCCCTTTTACATAAGCCCTTCCTCTCATGCCCAGCCTCCCTACACCAAACACAGGGAAGTTCCTGCACACTCTGATCTCCTAGGAAGAGCGCGCGCGCGCGTGCACACACACACACACACACGCACGCGCACACACACACCACTGCCCCTGTGACATTGGAAGTGCAAGCCAGCGGGACTCCTTGACCTACCTCCACTTCCTGTCAGCCTCACTCATTCCCACAACTCTCCCCTCAACCTCCTTCAGCAACCTCTCCTCACCTGTTCCATACTCTGCAGCTGAGCCAGCTCAAGCAGGTCCTAGCCCTCCTGCCTCCCCACTGTGTACTGTCTTCTGAGCTGCTTCCTTCTGTCCATGAGCTATTCAAGGCCTCCCCATCCTCAGGCCAGGTAGACTCTCTGATTCGAGGTACCCACATCTGTACCACACACCCATCCCAGTACAAGGCACACACGGAACTGTGCTAGTGGTTAAGATACAGTTTTTTCAACTGTTTGGGAAATGGGTGAATTTAGTACATGTAAATTATATCATAGTAAAAAAAGGCTAGAATAAAATAGTTCCAATGGCACTCAGCCCCATTGTTGTCACCTTCCCCCAAACTAGTTCCTTCTCTTATGACCTCTATTTTCAGTACTGACATCATTATACAACTTCTTCACCATCTAGAACACTGACCCATATATCCTACCTGTATATATTCAGTCCACACGCTGAGTCCTATGGTCTCTCTGATTCCACTACCTGTGACACGGGTCACCCTATACTTATAGGCTGCCCCTCCCTCCCCTTCATGCCCATCCCATCACACAAGCAACTAGAGAAGAAACAGGACCTTTGAGCTCACCCCCCCCCTTCCCCACTGGCTCTCCTCAGTTCTTGACTGTTAACAAGAATGTTAAAACCATTTCCAGTTGCCAAACCAAGGCAACTCTTTTGATATTCCTGTCTAATTTTGCACACAGCTCTAGTTTCAACTGACAAAGATAATGACTCGTGTCCGTGACTCTTACTGGAAAATTATCCTGCCAACTTGTGAGCTTCCCAATATTAAACCTTCCTTAAGAAGGAAGTGATTTCCCTTCCATATCTTTTTCTGTGGCTAACAGAGGGCACTCCGAAAACCCCTACTTGGAATGTTCCCCCTCCCCCAGCTACGGAATCCTGACACATTCCCACAGAAATACAAATTCACTGTAGAGGCTGGGGATATTTTTCTTTTCCGATGTCTTATCTTTCATGTCCTCTGGATAGCCATCATTTTTAGGACTGAATAATAAATTCTGGGTTTCATGGAAAGCAAAACGTAGACCCAAAGGCAAAGCCTCTTGCTCTGCACAAAAGAAGACATGGTTTCTGGTACTAACTATAAAAATGTAAATAAATTCTACAACCTGTATATGTGCACACACTACATCAAAACACCTGCATGTGTGTGCATGTACATGTGTGGTGTGCAGCCAGACACTCCCCACAGACACAGGCATGCTCTCCTTCCACATTACAACACACACGTCTAAGCAAAATATGTGGCTAAGAAAAGTGTGCCCTCAGGGGGCTGGGGATTTAGCTCAGTGGTAGAGCACTTACCTAGGAAGCGCAAGGCCCTGGGTTCGGTCCCCAGCTCCGAAAAAAAAAGAACCAAAAAAAAAAAAAAAAAAAAAAAGAGTTTGGAGTTGGGAAGATCTGTCTTAGGTGGTTCATTAGCCCAAAGAGAATGCAGACTGCCTCACTTTTCCTACGTGCCACCTGGCCCCAAAATAATCACAATCCAGCTGTTTTCATTATTCACAAAGCTAAATATAGCATCCAAAGCTACCCTCGGAGTCGTACAGGTGCTGCTCTTGTAAGACAACAAGCCCCTCTACCCTCTTCTCAGAAGTGCCTTCCTCACTCCGAATATTTCCCAACCGCCTCCCTGACGGCATGGCCACCCGCCATAGCACAACTAGATGTCTGGCATGATCATTAGTCCAAATCCTCCGGCAAGAAGGTTGGCCTGACACACCCCAGCTCCAGAATCCTGTTCCAGACATCAAGTTCAAGTTAGCCTAAATCAATTTTCTACAGAGCTGCAAGCCCAACCCAGATTGGATGTCTGCACACAGCCTCTGCCCCTTCAGGAAGCCCAGCCAATGGAGGGTCCCAGCACCCAATCCCGCCCCTACAGCATTCTCTGTCCCCGCACACTCAGAAGGTGGCTTGGCTGTGTTATGTGACAGCTTCTGTGCCAGAGAATGCAGGAGTTGTCCAAACTGCTAGTGTCTGAAAAAAAAAAAACAAGAGGAAGGACCAAAAAGAAACGAAGAAAAGGAAAAAGGGAAGGAACTTCTTCCCTGACTTCACCCCAACCTTCATGAAACCCAACAGCTGGCCTGAACATATAGTCTAGTTCTGACACGAACTGCAGCCAGAGCCCGATGCACAGTTCGAGGGTCTGGGAACTCAGAAACACTGGGAGAAAGGCAAGCACGTGCGTGGACGACGCACAGGCCCGCTAAGAGGGCTCCGGGCGCCCCCAGGAACCCACGGCGTCACGCGCAACCCTCCGCTCCCTGAGCCAGATCCGGGACGGGAAAGGGCTGCACCGTAACCTGGCCCTGAGGCTCCTTGGCTGAAAGGGAAACTTGCAACCCAGGCCGCACTCTGTCACTTGAACGTGTTAGAATGAACCCCGGGGTTCTGAGACTAGCAGCGGGCCGGCAGGCGGCAGCCTTACCGGGCTGCAGGAAGGTAGGCTCCTCCGTCAGCAACACAACGCCTCCGCTTGCTCGCCCTGCTGCGAGCGAACCCCACACGCTCCAGTTCTGTTTACCTTCTGGCCCGCGTGCGCAAGCCGCGCTCCGCTTGCTCCGCCTCCGAGCTCTCCCATTGGCTGAGCCGCTGTTAGCTGCCCCAGTGCCACAGGACGTAGTGGGAGCGTGCTCGCCGCGTGCGCGGCTCACAGCCAATAGGGACTGAGGGTGGAATGACGGCAACCAATGAGACGCAGAGAAGTCCCTAATCTGCCTGTTCGCTGTCTTTTCTCCAGGGTTGAAGTGAAGTCTTGTTGTTGTTCTGCGTGTGCATCTTGAGGATTGGCAAGAGTTTACGAGGCCGCCATGTGCCGGTCAGCTCTGTACCGACTCTAGCTTAGCCTCCTAGGAGCCTGGACGGGAGGACCTCAGATGTTTTGCTGCGATCACAAAGGACCCCCACCCCCACCCCAGGGCCTAGACGAGGCTGGGGTTTTGCCCTGTAGTGAGGGCTTCTGCCTGGGTTCCTCAAAATGTATTTGGACTGAGGAAGTGTTATGGCGCTGACACCACAAAGTTCTAAACCCTCCAGCTTTGTATTTAGACTAATCGTGCTTGCTTATTATGAGCGCCAATACAAAACAAGGATCCATTTACAAGGTGAAAAACAGCCCCAGGAGTGCTCTCAAGTCCCTCTGTTGACACATAACAGCCCGCTGGGATTGCTTACCCAGAGAAGATAGGATTGCGACAGGACCATGCCACCTTTGTACCGAATGGGAGGAAATACCTAGCCTTCGAGCCTTTCCAAGATGCTTCCATGCCAGCTCAGCCCTTTTTACCCAGCAATGCCGGGCCAGCTTCCCTCTAACATACCTAAGACAACTGCTATCCTCTCCCATGGTTTATTTTCCGTTTTCGTCAGATTGATATGATTTGGGTCTTATTCCTTGGAAGAATATGGCCTATTTTATTATAGTTAAAAACATTTCTCTTTTGATCAAACACACATACACACATCGAGAGAGGGAGGGAAAAGAGAGAGAGAAATCCTCATCACTGCAAGTTAAGAATTCCTGGGAGCTCCTTTTCAGATATGAAAACAGTTTTGTGGTTACGTTTTTAAGAGTCTTTATGTTTTGTGGATGCATTCCAAATTACTGGCAGACAAAAGTAATATGATGCATGGAACTAGCTTCAAAATACTAAAGGGCTGGCATACTGAATGGGATGGGCTATGACTCAGTATTTACAAAAGGAGAATGATAAGTATGGGGTTCACGTTATGTGTCTCTGTAAGTCTCCAAAAATAAAAAGACATTAGGAAAGATATGTGTATCTCTTTTTCTAACCACCACAGAGAGGAGCTCATGGAGGCAGAAGCCCAGATGTGGTCAAGATTCGATTTCAGCCATAGCCCAGAACCATAGTAGGAGAGAATCTTAGGCCAGGGATGTCATCAAGGAGTACTTCAAAAGCAAGAAGTGAGCAAATGAAAATTTAACGTATTTAGGCCCTGAACTTCATTGGCTGCAGCAATAGGGAGAATGAATCCAGTACCTTACCTGGGCTTCACATGGAGCCAGCCCCAAGGGCATGAGAATGGGAGAGCTGGCCCTACCACTTGTCTGCCCTGTGGTAGCATGAGGGAAGGAGACATACCCCACCCCCCAAAATGCCCCTTGCCACCCGTAGTAGGAGGGATAGGTTCATGAGAGAGGGAGAGCTTGCCCTGTCCCTCACCAGATGAGAGCAAGCCATGAACCTTGTCCTATGTGGTTTGAATATGCTTGACCCAGAGAATGGCACTATTAGGAGGTGTGGCCTTGTTGGAGTAGGCGTGGCCTTGTTGGGTGGTCACTGTAGAGGTGGGCTTTGAGACCCTCCTCCTAGCTGCCTGGAAGATGGTAGTCTTCTCCTAGTGACCTTCAGATCAAGATGTAGAACTCTAAGCTCCTTCTCCAGAATCATTTCTTCCTGGATGCAGCCATGCTTCCTGCCATAATGGTAATAGACTGAACCTCTGAACCTGTAAGCCTGTAAGCCAGCCCCAATTAAATGTTGTCCTTTATAAGAGTGGCCTTGGTCATGGTGTCTGGTCACAGCAGTAAAACCCTAACTAAGACACCTGAGTAGGGGGTTGGGGATTTAGCTCAGCGGTAGAGCACTTGCCTAGCGAGCGCAAGGCCCTGGGTTCGGTCCCCAGCTCCGAAAAAAAAGAAAAAAAAAAAAAAGACACCTGAGCAGTACTGTCATGAGAGTAGAAGCGGTGGCCCTGCCCCTTGCCAGCTGCACCATTGGCAGGAACAATGCTGGAGAGCTCACCCTAGTGGTGTGGGTGTGGAAAGCTGCTGGGCTGACCAGCTCAGCAACCACCCAGGCCCGGATTCAGGGCTCTGAGTTGGTCCACCCCAACATCTACCCCATCAATGAAGTGTTGAAGTGTATGAAGGGGCCAGTCCTGCAGATCCAAAGCTGCAGGATCTCCATGACAGGGCAACAACAGGATATGCAAGAGGAGTCCCGATGAGAATCCAGTACTGATAGTGTAGGAGAAGCCAGAGGCCTCAAAGCCAACCGATGGGTCTCACTGCAATGAACATTTGCAAGTAAAGAAGTGAGAACAAAGGGGTTTATACTGTGTGATACACTCTGACACACCACGGTTTCCCACAATGAGATGTTTTTGTCTTTGGGGGCGAGGGGAGAGTGTTTGCAAGAGCAGAGGGAAGGTACAAAGGGACAGGGAAATGAGTGGGGTTGGGGTGCGTGATGTGAAATCCACGAAGAATTAATATAACATTAAATTTAGAAAAACGGACTCACTTTTAAAAAGATACCTTCTAAGAAAGGTGATATTGAAGATAACCCTAATAATGCCAACAGGACAAACAACAAAAAAATGACAGTCGTTACTGTACTTCCTCCGCCAGACTAGGTACTGACACAGTTGTTGCTGGTAAGAACATCTGATGCATGGATTTCATTCGTAGGCACTCACTTGGAGTTCCTTCTGGGTCTGAATGATGGTAGGATCCCCATCTTAACTAGTGACTTTTCCCCAAACTTACCTTCAGATGTCAGAAAACTTTCCCTTTTGTTTATCTTCCCTAATGGGTGTTGTATATTAGTGTAGTGTTGTGTAGTCATGTATACACATTGAAACAAATAGTCACACACACACACACACACACACACACACACACACACACACACACACACATTCTACCTATAACCAAAGGTGCCAAGGCATTGGGCAGAGACAAGATGCACTTAGGTTTTGCATTCCTCTGTGAATCGTGCCCATGAGCATTGGAGCCTCTAGAAATATCTCCTGTTCTTCACCGTCATCTGCATTTCTCTGTTCAGTCTTCAAACACACACACACACACACACACACACACACACACACACACACACACACACACACACACACACAAACATCCCCTGAAAGAATTCTCTATGCTTTCTGTCTCCTCTTCTATTTCTTTCCTTCTCCACAAAACCAGTCTGAGAAGGCTTCGACAGTTTGGATCTTGAATTTTTTTTTTCAAAGACCACTTGTTAAAAAGGCTTGGTATCAACGGGAGGTAGGCATAGGGAGGTTATCAAATGTATAGGAAGTCTGACCTTGAGGTGAGCAGTCCTGCCCACTACATCATCCTACCATGACTTTCTGTTTCATGAGAGACCTCAGAGCCACCGCCCAACTGAGCAAGGCCTAAACCGTGAGCCTAAATAAATCTTTCCTATTTTTAAGTTGGTGATCTTGAGTATTTTGCCACATTAATAGAAACCGAGACGTCTTCTGCCATTATTTCTTGCGTCTTTCTGCCCAATCTTATTTCTCCAAGACTCCCACTGTGTGTACACCCATAACCCTGATGCTATCCCAGGGGATTGATGCTCCATTCATTTTCCTTCTTTTCCAAGCTGGAATAATGTCCGAGGCCTTATTCCCAGGGGCACTCTTCTTTCCCCAGCCCACTTAGATGTGTCGCTCGGACTCAACGCCATTTTCAACTCCAACACATCTTATTTTTCTTATCGTTTCCTCGTGTCTTTACTTTGGGGCATATCGTTCTCATATTTTTGTCTTGGTTTATTATTTAGACATGGTGTTTCTGATCAGTTCTTTGAAGGTATTTGAAGAAGAAGATCTAAGGATTTTGCCCAGTTTAGCCCAGGATCTTTTTTATTTCCTCTGGGTTTGTTCCTGTAGCTCTGAGTGTTTTGTGCTGTTGTTAAAATCGGGATATCTTAGCACAACGTGGCGTCTTTAGAAATCAGAGTCTCCCCAGGATCCACTGTTGTTGCTTTCTATAATTGCTGTTCGGTAACTTTTCAAAACCAACGTGGAAAGTCTGTGTTTTCTTCGTGCGTGTGACTACGGATACATCAACTTGGCTTACTGATCAGGTAAGAGATCAGACACAGATTTTCCTAAATGCCTGGAACCAGTAAGTCACCTGCCCCAAACCACTGGTTGCTTGTTGAGGCCTTCTTTCAACACTCAAACGAAAGGTTGACAACTCTGCCTGAACCTAAACTTCCTGCTTGCACAATCTCTGGGTCACTCAGGGTTGAAGTCTAAAGTCCTCCTCTAGTCAGTCCTGACCATAACATGACCCAAGCATGAGCAGAAATGGACATCTCATTGACTTGCAACTCTCTTCAGGATTTCTGTTAGTCTGTTGTTTACCCAAACTAAGACAGCTGAGCTACACAGTTAAAGGAGGCTAATGCTTCCCACAACAGGGAATTTAAGTCAGGTCAAAGAGAGAACCTTAGAAAAGGCCCTCCTTTTACCACCTGGTGGTCAAAGAATGGCAGTTTTGTAAGGAGAAGGCATCATATTCCCGGCTCCATTTTGCTCCCTGAGGTGGTAGCCTGCTGATTCCAAGACCTCCATGTAGCTGGTGTGAGGGGCTAAGACTGGAACAAGCTGGAAACTCTAAAACTCCAATAAATATTTTTTTCTTTAATAAATATTCTCTAGGTTGCTGCAAACCTTCTGTGAGTTGTCAGAGTTCTAAAGTCTTCGCCAGCTCCCCCGTTATCTCTGTGGAGGACAGACACTTCGTGCCTTCACCATCTTCCACATTCTCCTTAGTACAGTTATTTGATGCAGCCCTTGGACATCATCCCCCTTGACACTCATCTCCCACCCTTTGGCTGTCAGACTACTGAAACAATAAACCCCAAGACACTGAAATTTCCCCGGGAGACTATGCCGGGTGAAGGAAAAGGATGAAGCCTGGTGCCAGCCAGAGGGGGAGTTTGTCTCCTGGAAGGCTTCACACAGTTCTGACACTGTGTCAGATCACTATCCAGCTGAGACAGTGAAGAACGGGACCACACCCTGACAGGATGACTTAGTTCAACCCAGCTAGGCGTTCTATTCAAACCTAAACTCACGTCAGGACCCTGAAGATTGACTGGGGGTGGGACTGAACGATTTTGTTTCCCTTTCCATTGAGACCACACTGAATACATCTTTGCTACTTTGCACTTTGGCACATTTAATTAGCACATTGACTAAGTCTAGTTTATTAAGGCTGCCTAGCCCAGGTTCTGACCGTAACAACTCAACACTTGTAAGATCCAGTCATACCTTCCACTGCCGAGACCCGAAACCTTGGCACCCTCCTCGACACCTGCTTCCACCCCACCTTGCATCAAAGCCAGCCTGTCTTCGAACTGACTGCTGAGTCAACCCCTCTTTACTTCAGCCTCACCAATGCCCTGAGCTAAGCCAGCATCATTTAGCACCTGCATCATTAGACAGCTCTCTGCCCCTCTGTCTATTTGCACCCTCCTACAGGGATCCTTTGTTTTATTCTAAACCAGATGGCAGCCCGTGCCATGCAAATTCTCCTCCTGCTGCTGACTTCCTGTATCACTCAGAGGAAAAGTCCCAAGACCTCACAGTGCCCCTCAAGACTCGGTATGACCATACCCCGGATCTTCCAGGTCTTGTCTTCAGCTGACCCCCTTCCTGCTCTCACTTTGCTCCAAAGGCCTCCTCAAATGCTCCAAGGTGTGAAGAACTGTCCCAGCTCAGAGACTGCCCTGGCTCTCCCTGTCCCCCGCTCCCTCACAATATGTCACCGTACTGCTCTACTGAGATGCAACCCCAGTCTGACCCTTATTTGGGTGCGGTGGGCGGAGGGGGACTCGCCATGCCTTTATCTTATTTCTGTCTCTAGTGCTTCTTACTACTGGATGCAATCGTTTGGTTATCTGGAATGTAAGTTAATTCCCTAAGATCAGAAACTTTCTCTGGCTCACCCCTGGATCTCTGGCAGCTGGCACAGTTGCTGGCAAACTGAAGATGTTCGACAGCATCAGCATAGTCTAAGGTAGAATCCCAACTCTGCCTCTTACTGCATGAGCCTGAACTAAACTTTGGGTGTCCCAGCTTCCTTCTCTATAACGCTACTACCCATACCTAATAGGGTGTTGAGAATTAAATGAATAAAAATATGCAAAGCACTGTAGATACTTATGTTACATATCTAACATAATTAGATATATTAATATAATTAGCATATATTAATATCATTTTACTCAAGTGATAACCCAGCATTCTAAGGCATACCATGTATTCAAGAAGGTACTGCATGATTATCCAGAGTTTGCAAAGGTGTTACTATATGTCTAATATTTTCTGCAATCTCAGCTAATTCCTTAGCTATTCATACCTCAAGAACTTTCACAATCTTTCAATGCTTACTGGTCCCTTGATACGGATGATAAGGGATTTTGACATTGGGCACAACCAAGAATCAACTCATTTGTATTTGATTGGGGGAGGGGGTTGTATATTTGTTTTCAACTCTTTTACTTAGTAATATCATCTTTTATTTTTAATTAACAGGCCAAAGGACAGTCTGAGCTCATACTACTCGGCAAGTCAGTCTCTACTTACTGGGCACGGCAGAAACTGAAAGAGCATAATTTTCGGCCACAAGTCCCCGGCCTGGAGGCACCTTTGCTGACATACAAATGCCGGGGTCCCCATGGCCTAGTTGTGTCCAGAATCAGAATTCCCTTTGACTCCTGGGCCCCTCGCCATGCCAACACACAGCTAAGATATAAACAAGTCAGGACTGCCTCCCTCGTGCTTAAAACCAGCACAGGAGGAGCTGTTCCAAGAGGGGAAGCGGCTCAGTCACAGCCTGAGTCACGGCCTGGACACCTGCTCTCCACAGCCCGGGGCTCTCAGAGGATCTGTATTACAAGAACATGGTCACTTAAAACTCTTCAATTCACTTAATACAACAGGCATTAAAACCCATTCCGGGGCTGGGCATCTGTGTCTGTGGCCCAGCACTTGCCAGTCATATACAAGGCCCTGAATTCTAGCTTCAGCAATGCAGAGCAAACAAGATTTTATTACTGGGAAAATAAACAAAACCTCCAGTATACCTTGACCAATGAACACTGCCTGAGAAATGCTGGATTAAATAGTCCCAGGACTCCCTTCCGCCCTAAAACTTGCCTTCCTGTTTAAAAAAATTTTTTTGATTAGTAAATTTACAAAATTTATTATTGGGATTTTATTTTTTAAAGATTTATTTATTTATTATATATGAGTACACTGTAGCTGTCCTCAGACACACCGGAAGAGGGCATCAGATTCCATTACAGATGGTTGTGAGCCACCATGTGGTTGCTGGGATTTGAACTCAGGACCTCAGGAAGAGCAGTCAATGCTCTTAACCGCTGAGCCATCTCTCCAGCCCAATTATTGGGATTTTAATATTTGAATAAACATTCAAAACTGTTCTGAATAAAACTTTCTGATAAATTTATCTTACTCCTTTATTGGGTAATGCAGTCACTACTTTATAAACAATTTATTTTTAAAATATTTGCCGTGGCCAAGTTTGGTGATGCATACCTATAATTCCCAACATGTAAGAATCACAGGCAGATGGATCAAATAAGACAAAAGCAAGACAAAGGCCACTTGTTGTGAAAGGTGTCCCCAGCTCCACGCCTGCTCCCCACATTCTCCCTCTTGCCACCCCCTCCCACGCAAGCTTTCTCACTACTTAGTCCCTCTTGTTCCTCCACTAGGGGACTTCAAAGACATGGGTGAATACAAACCAACAGACAGACACCATGCTCTAGTTGGCTTATTTTGTTGTTGTTTTAGGTTTTAATTTTTTAGAGACAGTGTTTCTCTCTGTAGCCCTGGCTGTCCTAGAACTCATTCTGTAGACCTGGTTGAACTCGTATTCAGAGATCCACTCCCCTCTGCCTCCCAGGCGCTGGGGCTAAACTCTTGCACCACCACTGCCCGGCCTTTTCATCCAGTAGCAGCTTTAGAGGCTGGAGAGAGCACTCACTGCTCTCAGAGCACCCACGTTTGGTGCCCATTGCTCAGAACCCCAGTTTCGGGGGATCTGGTGTGTTCTTTTGACCTTCACAGGTACTAGGCATTTATATGGTACAGATACACGCAGGCAAAAAACTTCATAGACAGGCGGTGGTGGCACGTGCATTTATTCCAGCACTTGGGAGGTGGAGGCATGTGGCTCCCTGAAATGTGAGGCCAGCTTTTCCACAGAGAGAGCTCCAGGACAGCCGGGGCTTCACAGTGAAACCCTGTCTCAAAAAAGTCATACGGGCATAAAATAATTGTTTTAAATAGTAGCTTTAGGACCTGGAGAGTTGACTCAGTGGTGAGCTCTGGAAGGAATCCATGCTTCCACAGGTACAGGTACGCGCGCGCGCGCACACACACACACACACACACACACACACACACACACACACACACGCTCTTTTAAAAACTAAGGGTCTGGAGAGATGGTTCCATAGTTATGAGCACCCAAGTTTGGTTCTCAGCACCCATGTCAGGCGGCTCACAACTGCCTATAACTCTAGCTCCAGGAGATCCAGTGCCATCTTCTGGGGATCCAATGCCACCCCCTGAGGATCTAGTGTTGTCTTCTGGGAATGCAGTGTCATCTGGGGATCCACTGTCGCCTTTGGGAATCCACTGTCACCTTTGGGAATTCACTGCCACCTTTGGGAATCCAGTGCCAACTTCTGAAAAGGCAGTGCCCTTGTCTGGGGATCCAATGTCAGTGCCATCTTCTGGCTTCCATGGCAAAACCACCAAGGAGGAGGAGGAAGAGGAGGAGGAGGAGGAGAAGGAGGAAAAGGAGGAAGAGGAGGAGGAGGAAGAGGAAGAGAAGAAGAAGAAGTTGTTTTCAATGCTCTCCAAGTCAGTGTATAGAGCATCTTCACTTTCCCTCAGGGTTATATTATAGGGATGAACTACTCTTTTTTTCTTTTTTTCTTTCTTTTTTTTTTTTTTTTTGGTTCTTTTTTTCAGAGCTGGGGACCGAACCCAGGACCTTGCGCTTCCTAGGCAAGCGCTCTACCACTGAGCTAAATCCCCAGCCCCTACTCTTTTTTTCTTAATGCTGGATTTTTACTTCTTTTCCTTGTCTTTTTAAAATGGCTTATGAGTTTTTATGTCCATTGGTGTTTTGTGAGGGTGTCTGATACCCTGAAAGTGGAATTACAGACAGTTAATGAGCCACCACGTGGGTACTAAGAATTGAACCCGGGTCCTGTGGAAGAACAGCCTGTGCTCTTAACCACTGAGCCATCTCTCAGCCCCAGTCTCCTTGTCCTGCAGATGGTTTCTGTTCTTTGATTTCATAAACAGTGCTGCACTCTCAAGTATGTATCCCTATTTTCAAACTGTCACTCTCTTGGATCTAAGCCGGATGGATTGGTAGTGCACAGGGCAGGGCTCACTGTGTTCCTGCTGTCCTCAGGGGTCTGCAGATTCATGGTTCACTGACTCAGGTTTATTCTCCAAACCCCTAACTCTTAGAGATGAAAATGTAAGGCAAACAGAGCTTATCTGGGGCCCATGAGCTATTTAAAATAAAATAATAAAATTTCACACGTGTATTCTGTGCTGCTGGGGGTGGGACTCAGAGCCATCGTGTGCTGCAGGCAAACTATTGCAGGCCAAGATCTGAAGTCACAAGATTTTCCCACATCCAACCCAGGTCTAAAAGAACAACTGAGGAATTCCCAACCCCGTTGAGCTGCAGCAAGCCTAATCACTGTAATTAGCTGACTGCACAATTACGACTGGCTAAACATGTCATACAGGAGGCTCCCACTCTGCTTCCCCCAGCTGGAAACAGCCGGGCTCAGCCCAGCACCTACAAAAGGCTGCTTCTCTCTGCATCTGCTCCGCCTGTGCTTGGAGCTTGCGTCTCCTAGAGGCCACTGCTCTCTTCTACCGGGTTCATTTCTTTCCAGCACACTGCTTCTCATGAACGTTAGCCAAGGATGCCATCATTGTTGGCTTAGTCATTCCACATTTAAATTAAGATATAATGTATATGTAGCAAAATGGACAGATCATTCAGATAGATAAATAGATAGATAGATATAGATATAGATCTAGATATAGATGTAGATATAGATATATGACAAAGTCAACTATGTGGCCCCTAGCTGGCTCAGACTTACAAATATCAACCTGCCTCTGCCTCCCAAGTCCTGGGATTAATTGTGGAGTCACCACATCAACCAAATTCTTACAAATGAAGTATGTAACCAACCTCTTAGTCAAAGTAAGTTGGTCTTCCATTATTTTCTCTTGCTTTCTTAGTAACTTTGAGTTTTACTGACTCATTAGTGAAAGGACACAAGGTGAGAGACTGGCATGTTTAGCTTTTCTAGAATTAATATAGTAATTTCCCAGTAGACTCAGGATCACAAGCTTCAATTACTTTTAAAACGATAGTCTGTAGAGGAATTTTAAGCCACCAACATGGCTGTTCTGGCACGAGATCACATTCCGAAGACCTTCGAGGTCTGTGTGATCTGGCCGCCATCCAAACATGCTCTTAGTACATGCCTTTAACCCCTCTGGCTGGAAAACAGACACACCTTTAAGATTAAAGTTAGTCTGTAGAAGAAAGCAGTTGTGTTTGAAAGTGATGTCTAAGTGAGGAGCAGACGAAGTGAAGAATCAGAGAAAGATTTGACAGGGTGCATCAGAGGTAGGCTATGCCCAGCTCTCAACAGAACAGCAGAGGAAAGAAGGTGTGGTTAAGAGAATACACCGTTGGAAGTCAGTGCAGTGAGTGCCATACAATGGAGTTGAGTTTGTTTGTGAGTTCGTACAGTTCGATGCAGGCCAGCAGAAGCAGCAGACGCCAGAGAATAAGAATAAGAATAAGAAGGAGCCAGGAGATTAGAACAGATTGTCAGAGTTAGTTTGAAGCCAAGCAGAGCGATTTAGTGAGAAGCTGAGAGAAGCCAGCATCTCACTGGTAGAATCAATCAGCTCGGAGAGGAATTTAAGCCAGAACAGCTGAGTTGAACCAGCCAGTTGAACCAGAGTTCAGAAAGAACTAGAAAGGGTGAGCTTATTCACCAGTATGACCCCAAGATGATAATTACATGTAGCAAGTAAGTTATTTTTTTATAATATTCATATAAATTCTTCATCCTTGTTTGTTGAACATGAAATTGAAATGCTTTTTATTCTTTGACAGTTTCATACATGCATCAAATGTTTTCTGATCGTTTCTCCACCCTATGCTACCTCCCTCCCATTTGTATCAACTCCACCTTTTCCCTGCCTGTCCCTCTCAAATTCACGACTTTTGGGTTTGGCCATGACTTGTGGCCCATTTAATATAACTGAGGTCTTCTGTGTGACAAATGGAACTATCTAATGGCCAGTAGGTACACAGCAAAAGGTGATGACTCCCTTTTTCTCTGTGTCTATCTGGGGCATCTAGTTCAGCAGGGAGGAGTTGGGTCCCCTGAGTCCCTCTTTCCCGCATGCCTGACTCCTGACCAGACACTCATGCAGGTTCAGTTTGAGCATGCATGCTATGAGTTTGTGAGTTCAGTGGCTATGTCTTTCCCAGAGCTTTTTCCAGCCCTGGTCTTTATCTGCCAGCTCTTGGATTCTTCCTGACCCTCTTTCCACAGTGTTCCCTGAGCATTCGAACAGAAGGCATACATGTCTTGATTTGGGCTAAGCGCTCACCACCATTCACTCTCAGCACCTTGTATAGCCATAAGTCTCAGCATTCATTGATGTTCAATGGAAAGAAATATTTCTCTGAATAAAGATGAGAGGAGCATTTGTTAGGGGTGGTCTCTGGACAGCACAGTCTGCAGACATTCTGGTGAAGGTGGGTGGGGTCTTGGAAGGCCCAGGGAGAAGAAAGGAGAAGGTTCTACCATGAGGGGTGGCATGGTGAGGTGGGCAGGCTCCTGGGACAGCAGACAGAGTCTTAAGAGACCTGAGGAGGAAAAAGAAAGCAGGTTCTACCTGGTGGAGAGGTCTGAGCACATCTTCTCATCTGAGGGTGTGTGTGTGTGTGTGTGTGTGTGTGTGTGTGTGTGTGTGTACGCTATTGGTCATGGAACCCATGGCCTTGTGCACTTGTGCATGCAAGACAACACTCCACCGCTGAGATCATTTATGTGTGTGTGTGTCTGTGTCTGTGTGTGTGTCTGTGTGTGTGTGTGTGTGTGTGTGTGTGTGTGTGTGTGTGTAGAAGATGAGGAGGAAGAGGAAGAGAAGAAGGAAGAGGAGAGAAAGGAGAAGTTTGTCTTTGTAAACAGCCCTTTCCATGCCTCTTTCCAGCCCTTTCCCCTACTTTGCCTCAGGGAATTATTCTGTATTGATTTCATTTAGGGGAAAATAGATGATTCTGACATGAATTAGGAAGTAGTGACTGTCTTGAAGGGAACCTATGATTCAGCCTCATGCCTTTGATTCCTCTCATTGGGGGAGGTGCCCTAATCACCGAATACATATCCGCTTTGTTCTCCTTCACAAAGTCACTGGGTACTGTGTACAAGGTATTTTGTTTTTTCTAAATTAATGAAAATAATACAAGTTTTATAGACATTTCCAGGTTTGGGCCACATGATTAGAGCCCTCTGTGGGCAAGAAATAACTTCAAGGCACGGTCTCATCAGATACCCAGGAGATTTCAGCTTATATCTGAGAACTGACCAGGGGCACTGTGTTTTGCTAATGACGGAGAGGCTAACATTCAACATGACCGTAGGATAGAGAAGCACAGGCTTACCCAGCTCCCTCAGGTGAGGTCAGTGACCCCGACTAAGAGGCATAACCTTACAAGCCCGGGCAGAGAACTGTTCCTCTGCTCTAGATCTTCTCTTTCCTTACAGCAATGAGTCAGGCGTGTCAGACGGGAGCACTGGTCATAATAAAGCATCTCAGCTCCTTCCCCCGCCTCAGTCCCCCACCTGTGAATGTTGGGCAAGCAAGAGTGCATGAAGCGCATCTACAGAGGGGAGAACAAGCTGCCTCATTGTTGGGTTGAGGAGCCCCAAAAAGAGAGGGCAGGGGTACTGCTTCCAGGAGGACTGCTGACTGAGTTGTCGAGAACCTACCTAGAGTGCTGAGCTGAGCTCATAACCCTAGACCAGCAGTAAGCAACACTATTGACCAAGTTTTAAGTGACAGGAGTAGAATAGTCCTCCCTCAAGAGTCCTCCCTCACGAGTCCTCCCTCAAGAGCCATACCGCCCTCCAAACACTCACATCAGTCACCAGACTGGAGAGACCAGTGCCTCCCCCTCCAATCAACAGCTCAACTCCTACCCTAGACTACACGAGGCATGAGCGGAAGTTCTGTGCTTCCTATTGGTCAGGCAAAGAAAAAGACATCTCTATCACCTGGCACCTTGACTTGGGTCCTCTTGGTTGCTAGGGTAACCCTTCGGGCCGCATCCGTTGCCTTAGCAAGTGCTCCCAGTAACAGGGGGTGCCAACTTGCTTCTCAACCCCAACACATCCTCCCTGCTCACTGACAATGAGATCCACTCATTCTCTAGGACCTAACACCAGTGTTATTGGCTTAGAATTCCTTAACCAGAGACAAAGGTGGTCTGGTTTCGTGGTATTTTGCTGCAGCATTTCATGGCCTCCTTTTCACATCTTTTTGGATCTAGAAGATTATGAACTGCACATCTTAATGTTCCCCACGGTGCCTTGTGGCTAGAAACTACCACTTTAATTGTTACCAAGGTGCAGCCTATGTTGGGAATATCTAACCTCTTTACTCTGTTTGTAGCCGTGATCAGCTTGAGTGGTCACCTCCTGGAGTGGAAGAAAATTCCAAACTCTTGCTGAGATGACAGGTGTTTAACCTCAACCCATCAGCACGTAGCAGGCCCTACCACAATTGATCCCATTAGAGCAACACTCAAGATTTCTATTCAATGGAGGCTGGAGCTTGTCTCTCCTCGGAGTAGCTAACTGTAGCTCTGGTTGCTGTTGGAGTTAACTTGCAGCTATCAGTTAGTAAGACTGAAGAGGCGTCAGGCCCAGCAAAGAGGAGGGAAAATGCGGAACGAGATGGAGATGGAGCTCTAGTTAGAATGCATATGAAGCCTAACCAAACTACTTAACTTTTCAGCCATGTGAATTCACAAATCCTACTCGTGGTTGGACTAAGCAGAGGTGTACTAACTAATATGTTGGAAACTATATAATTTAAGCCCAAGGTCTGGTGCAATGTCCAAACAAGAAGCTAGAGAGACAGTGTCCTGGTTCATGACAACCCACTGTCAAGAAATCTCAGTGGCCCATGGAAGCTACATTAGTCCTTCCTAGAGGCAGCTTCCCCAGTGAACTAAGGGTTTCCCACCAGGCTCCCCCTCCTCAAAGTCCCACCATCTCCCAGTGCTGCCACAATGGGGTTGAACTCTCAATGTCTGAACCCTTAGGGGCCATACTTAAAACTCACAGAGCCTCAATTTTATAGAGAGAAAGCATCCCTGGTCCCTAAAAGGGTTACTGCCTCTGATTTTACAAGATCGCACACTTTAAAGCAGAGGTTCTCGACTTTCCTAATGTTGTGCTCCTTCAATACAACACAGCTAACCCTCATGTTATAGCGGCCCCCAGCCATAAAATCATTTCATTGCTACTTCATTACTATAATTTTGCTACTGTTATGAAGCATAATATAAATATCTCATATGCAGGAAATCTGATATTCAACCCCCGTGAAAGGGTCTTTGGCCCCTTAGAGGAGTCGTATGACCTGCAGGTTGAAAACTATTGTTTTAAAGCATTTGACAAGATATGGAATGGAGGGATCCAGGTAATTCTTCAGTTCTGGGGATCAAACCCAGGGTCTTATACATGCTAGATAAGCACTCGAGCACTGAGCATATTGTAAACCCCCATCCTTCAAAAATGTTGTTGATTTAGGTATCTGAATGTTTCTGTAATTTTAATCTGAATTCTGTTTTTAAAATTTTTATTCTACTTTTGTGTGTGTGCGAGTGTGTGTGTGTGTGTGTATGTGTCTGTGTGTGTGTGTGTGCGTGTGCGTGTGCGTGTGCGTGTGTGTGTGGTGTGACTGAAAGAAACGAAGAATATGGATATGTGAGGTGACCTATGGTAGGTAATGTCCCACAGATCCATAGTTAAAATAGTTGTAGACTCTCTAATATGGATCCTCTGGGAGAGCAGCAAGCACCCTTAACCACTGAGCCATCTCTCTATCCCTTAAACTGAGTTCTTAAAAAGTATGTAAGGTTCCAATACACGGGAATTTTTTTTCCTCTGAAAAACATGTGTATTGTGACACCTTTATTGATATTTAAAGAAGATCAGCTTTTAGCCTAGTACTCAGTTTGTGTTTCCATCCCGTGGGAGGAGAAACAGGGTTCTGATCCACAGAAGGTGACGGTGACTTCTGCGATGGCTCCATGCCTTGACCTTATTGACAGCCGTGGTCTAAGGTTTTGCAACCTGCTTGTCCCTTGCTTTCTTGGCAAGCATCCCCAAGTCCTCTCTCCAGGGGCCTTGCTCCTTATGAACTGGGATGGGACCATGTCTTGTGCCTCTTTCATAAGTCGTGTCCTCCCCATGCCTGTGGAACACCAGAGCTTCCCCGGAGTTGATGGACAGACAGCTCATGGAAATTTCCACAGCAGTTGTTCATCCTACCCCCACCTGGGACCTGGCTTATAAGTATGACCAGCCCAAGGACACTGAGCCTGGCTCTGGGACAGGCTCAAGGTCTATTTACGACTTTTTATCTCAGAGTTGGCATGTTGGTGCTTTGTACTCAGGAAACCTCCTGCCCTCGCCAGCATAGCAACACAAATCCGTATCTGGAAGGGAATTAGCCTAGGCATGCCAACATGACCCCATCATGACTGCTCCATCGTTACCCTATTTTTGATTGGTTATTCTATTCTGGTTTGGAGTTTAAATCTTTGTTGGGAATGAAGAAACCCTTCTGCTACTAGATAAACAACAGGCCTTTTGTATTAACACAGCATCTGATGTGTCTTTTATGACATCTTTATGACAACTGAAGACATTCTTAATGAACTCATGCCTCACATGTTTCCCCTTACTGAGCAAAATCTGTCTCCTACATACTGTTCTCTGAGCTCAGAGCCCTGACAGAACCAGTCATTGATGTAGCCATAGGGCCCTGAAGAAGCTACAGGGTGGGGCTGCTCCTGAGCGCCTGGTGCCAGAGGACAATGGGTGAGGAACCACCCAGCCTCCACCAGAGCAGCTGTTCCCTCATCCCAGGCAAAAGCCCCAGAGGCAGAGAAGCTGGGAACAGAACTCAGCCCAGTGTTCATACTGCACTCTGAGGTACACTGTGTGACTCTTTTGACCTCAGAAGTTTCTTTTCAAGGCCTGTTGACTCCACTCCTAGCTTTATTTGATGAGTTCTGCAGTATTCTTTTACCAGTGGATGTGTGTTAATCATCGTATGCCAACTGGAGCCTTCTAAATAAAATGGGTTCAAACCTCTGGCCTACCCCCAGCAGAAGTCTAAAGTCCTCCAAAGGCCGGCCAGTTCCTGGAGGCAGCCCAAGGCAAAAGTCGGGAACAGCCTTCCATCATCACTGGCCCTGGCTCTGGGCCCCACATCTGCTGAACTGGCATATGAGCCCCTAGTGAAGCAAATCCTGCCCCTATCCAGGGCTGTGCTGGCCCCTTCAAAGGAGCACAGGGATCTAGACAACAATTCTCGGTTGCATATCAGATGCCTCCAAGTTCCTTATGCCTTCCTGTAAAGATGTTTTGCAAGCTGATCCCCATCAAGAAGTAGCTTTGCTCGCTCTCATCTTCCTGGCACTCCTCAGTACCCATTCCCTCTTAAATATCTCCACACACAGTCTTCTCACTACATTCTGCAGACCCAGTTATTCTCCCAAACTCAACTATTCATATTCAACCATATTCTCTACCTGTGTTTTCTACTAAATTATTCCCAAATGATAATCCCACATCTCAGAAAACCAGAAACAGCAGAGAGAAGCAGTTCCATGGGTTCAGTTCTCATGGCTAGGCCATGCGTTGGGAAGACAGAAGCGAGGGAAGGTCACGACGCTTGGGATCCTGGAAGGTTCCAGCTCTGCACCAAGAATTGGGAGGGAAGGAGAAGTTCAGGATAACTGGAGAAGCAGGATGCACAGCTAGTCCTGTGAGTCAAGACAAAAGGAAATATGGCTCACCCAGAACCAAGTGAGGTTGTGAATGACGAATTATCCCTCTTTGGAATTGGAGAAAAATAGTTCTATAATCAAACACAAAAGCAAGTGGCATCCTGGTCCTTTTTGTTCCTATAAGGAAAGGTCCAAAGACACATTTCATAAAGGAGGGACATTTATCAACTCACAGTCTCTGAGTCTAAGAGTCCAAGACTGAAGGGCCTATTAATTGAGTCTCCAGTGATGACCTCATGGTGAATGGCATCACAATGACAGTGCAAAAGAGGAAGTCAATGGATGCAGGAGCAGGCAGGGGTCCTTTTATAGCCACTCACTCTTGGGAGGACTGATGCATTCCTTAAGATGAGTACTAATCGTTTCTGATGACAGGGCCATCAATGACCTGGTTACTTGCCACTAGGATCTGTCTCTTAACCAGCTCTTTGCCTCTACACATCACCATTCTAGGGATGAGGGGAAGAATCCCACCAAATCGGCAGCTATGAGTTGAGGGTTCAGTAGGGTGTTCGAACTGACAAAGGCCCTGGCATCTTCACCTTGCAACTTCCAAGGGTAACACGGACATCTCTACTCCACACAGGGTTCATGGCCAAACCTAGTAGCAGTGTCTACCTCACGGGCCATTGCTTCATCAGCTGAAACACAATTACATAGCCACACCAGGTCGGGAAGGGCCAACTCTGTGTATCCAGACAATGGGAAAACACACTGATTTGTGCAGTAGCTGACAGGCTCCTGCAGACCCCTTCAGTTTTCCTTAATGAGGAGAAGGAAACAATAACCAGGGATGAGAGTTAGGGGGCAGTCTGGGTTCTGAAGAGACTGTAAGAAAGCACTTTGTTGTTCCAGAAGACCTCCGTCTTTTGTACTAGGTATCCAAGGGTGCTGAGTGGAGCCATAGGAAGTTAAATTTTATCTTTAGGAAACCTTGGTGAGCAGAAGCCTTGGTGTGGGAAGGCCGAAGAGGCCCACACTGTCGTCTTGCTTGTCAAAAAGACTACAAGATCTGAATCTAAAGTGTATGCACAGGTGAACTAGACATTAGCATGTGGTCAGCTAAAGAGATGATCAAATTCATTGACTAGAATACACAGAAGGGTGGAAGCTGACTGCTAAGAGCCACCTAGAACAGGTCCATTTCCTCCTTTTCAACGACGTCCGTATTCTTGGGAAGTGTATCGTAAGCAGATCAGTTAAAACACTGTAGAGGATACAGATCGTTGTGCACACAGGCGAGCATTGGGGAAATCGGGGAAGTTAAACACACAGGCTCATCCCTTCAAAGGGAAGAGATGTTTGCCTGTTTCCACCCAGAACGCTAGGAACAACCTGATGATCTGTTGCTACCTTAGGGCCAGGCTTGACCCTCACTTCCCTGACTACTCGGCTTGTTGATTGCAGATGCTCTCCGGCTAGATCTTGAGCATTGCTTCTTAGTCAGTAAAAATCATCCTTATGAGCTGTCACTTGTACCTTACAGCAGCCTACGTGACTTCTGTATTATCTTAGGGCAGAGCCTGACTCTCCCAGGATCTGACATTTGCCTCAGTCATTCTCTCTAGACCAGAGGTTCTCGACTCTCCTAATGCTGTGACTCTCCTAATGCTGTGAATCTCCTAATGCTGTGACTCTCCTAATGCTGTCAACATACTTCCTCATGTTGGTTTTGATGCTATTTCATAACTGTAAATTTGGTGTCGTGAATTATAATATGAACATCTGTGTTCCCAATGGTCATAGGTGAGCCCCTTAAAAGAGCTCTAGATTTTTATCTACAGCATTGTCTTTTTATGGAAGAAGCCACATGTCCTTTGTAAGGAATTTCAGTGTAAATATGCCTAAGCTTTGTTGTGGACATGGGACCGAGTTAATTGTCCCAAGGAAAAATTTTTCCCAAATCGTGCTGTTCTTAAATATGGCTAAAATAAACCGCCTTGTGTCAGACTCTAGATGTTTGAAACAATCTGCCTAGCTAAGTCCTGCTGAACTGGCTTTGCGTCTTCCTCTCACAAGCAGCTCCTCTGCCAGCTGTAGTATCTGCAGGGATTCCCCCCTGCCAATATACGGTTATTCTGCATAAAAAGAAGTTGATTGTGTATTTATTTATAATGGCAAAAATGTTAAAAGTATAGTACTAAATGAATGGTTGCAAAAATTATTAATTGTCAAGATAGTAAACTATAATGCAGCCTTCAAAGTTATCCCAGAGAATGTTTAACGACCTAAGGGAATATTTATGATGGGCTGAGAAAGGACTCAGTGGGTGAAAGTATTTGCCATGCAAGTATGAGGACCTGAGTTCAAATCCCAGAACCCACATAAAGCTGAGCACAGCACATTTCTGTCACCCTATGCTCCTGTGGTGTGATGGGAGGTAGAGACAGGATAATACCTGGGCTAGCTCATGGGCTGGCTAGCCTAGCATACGCACACAAACAACTATGAACGTGTCTCACATCATGTGGAAGGCGAGGGCCTACTATCAAGATTGTCCTCTGATCTCCATGTACACACCATGGCATGTGCCCGTGCTCACACATAAGTGTCACACACACACATATGCAAAAATATGAAGTGTTTATGAAATACCATCAATAAAAAAAGGGAAACATTAAAAATCCCATGCTAAGCATATAGTTAAAGAAAACGGATCAGTGTACTGAAGCCACTCTCTCGGACATATTACGGCCTGTTCCCAATAGCTGAGAAATGACCACAACCTGTGTGCCACCATGGATGGACAGATGGAGAAAGCATACATCTAACAATGCCCTGAAGAGTGGCCTTAACAACAAGGGATCGTGTAATCTGCTGTAACATAGCTGAACCTGGAAGGCATGGAGTTAAGTGAGGCAGGCACAGAAAGACAAATACCAGATGATCTTGCCTATGTGTGGAATCTAAGAAGGTTGAATCTAGAAAAGCAGAGGGTTGTTAGCAGGGCCTGGGATGAGATGGGGTGGGGGATCCAAAACCCCACCGGAGGAATCAGTCCAAGAGAGAGCTAGTATACAATGTAGGGGTGGTACTTAAAAACAGTACACGCTTTAAAATGGCTAAGAGTACAATTGGAGATGTAGCTCAGTTAGCAAAATGCTTGCCTGGCGTGCACAACACCCTGGTTCAGTCCCTCAGCACTATATAAAAATCGGTGTGAGGGCAGGCACCTGTAGCCCCAGCACTTGGCCAGGGAAGGCAAAAGGATAAAAAAATTCAGTCATCTTCAGCTATGTGGTAAGTTCAAGGCCAGCCTAGGGTACATGAAATCCTGTCTTAAAACAGAAGCACGGGGCTGGGGATTTAGCTCAGTGGTAGAGCGCTTGCCTAGGAAGCGCAAGGCCCTGGGTTCGGTCCCCAGCTCCGAAAAAAAGAACCAAAAAAAAACCCAAAAAAACAAAAGACAAAAACAAAACAGAAGCACATTTCAAATGCAGCAATGCCCACACGCAGCCTGTCAAATACTTGGTACCCATCCAAGCACAGACTTAAACTGTGTGGCTGCTTTATGCCATGCGATTCTCACAAATTTATGATATTATTATTGTTGTTGTTATTATTATTATTGCCTCTGGCAGTGGAGGAAATGGAGACTGAGAGTCTAAGTTCAGCACCTTGACTGTGACGTTCACACACAGCAAAAGCAGGACCAAACCCTGGCCCCGACCTTTGAAACCTAGATTTTTTTTTTAGTCACTGGACCTATGGTAAGAAGGACTCCTGGCATTTATGTATCATTGGGGTGACTAAACCTGGCAGTGAATACCTACAGGGGAGGGAGAAATATATCAGGGCTGGAGTTACAGTAATGGAAAAAGCAGGGACCAGAGAACGGGCAGTGTGGGACCTGGGCCTTTACCTTGTGACTTTACTTCTACTGGCCTACGTTTGATCACGTTAGGTTACTTTAAGGCAGTTTGGAGAAGTCTCTAAGGGAAAGCTAAGGGACTGCACTAAGTAGCCTCAAAGCCTTGCTTTCCATTCCTAGAGTCCCTGTGACTTGCTATGATGCCAACATGAGGCCCTGGTTATGGGTAAAATTTCACCTGTGTCCTCTATGCTCGCCCAAGCTGGGGTATGAAAGGTGGGTAGATGGCCATACTCCCTCTCCCCTCCCCACTTCCCAGCACCTGTGTGTTAGAGACATGGCTTCCAGCCTGTGGAGATATCAGACCCTTAGGAGGTTCCTGGAGGAAGGGCATTAGGTCCCTGGAAGCATGTCTTGGAAGGATAGATGCCTTACCCCTCCTCTCTGCTTCCTGACAGCCATGAGTTGAATGGCTTCTCCTTTCAGTACCAATTCCTCCCATGATGCACTGTGTTGTCTCAGGCCTCAGAGCAACAAAGCCAGCAGCCATGGACCTTCAGAGCCTATGAAACCACGATCCCAAATACACCTTCCCTCCTCTAAAGTTGTTGATCTAAGCTACACGGGATTACTCACGGAGATGGAGAACATACTAAGCCAGCATAACTGTGTGCTGTTAAACACTGGGTGGTTCAGGGTGCTCTTCAGACCATTCCCACAAGAACCAATACAGGTTAAACTGAGATTGCAAAGGGCCTCTATGAGCCGCTGTGTCCCATGGAGCTAATGTGGATTCACCAAATATCCCCAGCAAAGTAATTAGGCATCTGCCTGGGTCTAGACAACATCCTGATGCTCTCTCCAAGGATATGGGTGGGAAAACAGAGCTAAATCCCCTAAGGAACTAGGACCTAGATCATGACTTTGTCCAGGACTGGGCCAGCTCCTGGAAGAGGTTGGAGGCTGCAGACTGACTTAGTGAATCTCCTGGGGTGAAGAACTTTGGGGCTCACAGTGGGATCTGCTGCCCTCCTGTGGCGTGCTGTTGTAAAGTCAGAACAGAGGACACAGAGGAGTGAAGAATAGCATGGCTTCCAAGTCACCAGAGCACAGCAGCCTCTTAGGGTGTGTGTGTCCTCCAGAAACATAATGGTCTCAGGATCTCTCACACAGGTAGATGCTCTTAAGGACTCTAAAACCCATTTTGTGGGTTAATTCTATCCTAGTAGAAACTGCAAGTCAGAATTTTGAAAAGTTATATACCGAATCCTTTAAACTAGTAAGCACCACATTAACATAAACAATGATTTTATCAAAATAGTTTTGAAAAAAAACTTGAATGAAAAGAATGGCATTTAGTTACAATTTTGCAATTTTTTAAAGATTCACTTTTTATTACTTTGTTATGTATGCACCACAGGTATCTAAGTGCCAGAGAAGTCCGGAAGGTAGCATCAGCTCTCCAGAAGCCGGGGTTACTGGTGCTTGTGAGCTGCCCTGTGTACTGGAACCAAACCCAGTTCCTCTGAGAGAGCAGCATGCATTTTTCCTTTCTCCCTACTTTTATGCATGTCCCCTGCACATATGTCTGTGCACCATGCACATGCCTTGTACCTAAAGAGACTGAAGAAGAGAGTTAGACCCCTTAGAACTGGAGTGATTGATGACTGCGAGTCATTGCGTACATGCTCAGAATCAAACCTGAGCCCTCTGGAAGAGCAGTGCCCCTAACCAGTGAGCCATCTCTCCAACCTCTTCTGGGGTTTTTCTACCATTCTTTTTAACATTTATTTATTGTGTGCATATGCACATGTGCAGGTGCATATACATGCCATGGCACATGTGTAAAGGTCAGAGGGTGGTTTATATGAATCAGTTTTCTGTTCCCATTATCAGGGATTCAGGGATTGAACTTGGGTCACCAGGCTTGGCACCAAGCACCTTCATACACTGTGCCATCTTGCTGGTCCAATATAATTGTTTTACAGAACAGAATGGACTTATAGAAGGCAGTTCTATTCTCATCAGCATTCAGCCCTTCATGATATCCTGCATCACATGACTTCTGGGAAACCTGTGCATACTGGTGGGAGAGGGAAAAGGAGAATCCAATGTTATATAATATTATTAGGACATCGTCTTGCCTCCCAGACCCCTAGAACCACACTTTGAAAGCCACGGCTGCCGAGTTTAAACTTGGCATTGATTGGACTCTGGTTTTCTCTGACAGGGCAGAGTAATAAGCCTGAGGGGAGGGACGCAGGCAAGGGAGGCAGCCTAGACCTCTGAGGAGCAGAGCTCACTTAGATCTGGGGAAAGAAGAACTATCATGTCCTAACCTCCCTTTCTCTCAGCTCACCCACACAGCGGGTGGGCCATACTCCAGGTGGCCTGACTCCAAGGGGAAGCCTCCTGGTTGTTTTTCTCTAATGGACTTTAGATGTGGGGCAGAAAGAACTGGGGAACTGGGTAAGAGCCAGCATGGTGGCACACACATAGAATCCCAGCATTTAGGAGGTGGGGGCAGGTCGGTCTGGAGATTAAAGTCATCCTGGGCTATAAATTTGAGGTCAGCCAGAGTGGTATGACCCCCTGTCCCAGCTCTCTGCCTATCCAACTCCCCCTCACCATCCCTCTATCAAAAAGAGAAGAACTAGGTAAGATACATGTTGACACAGTATTTCCCCATCAGGGACATGGGTTTAACTCTGCAGGCTGGTGCTGGGGGAGCAGGACCTGGCAGAGTGAGGTACAGGTTCCAGGTCTCAAGGACTTTGGATCCATAGCTCTCTCCTCCCTTCCTGGGCTTCTATCTAATAGGCCAATAGAGTCTCAGGCAATAGATGGGACCTGCCTGTCCTGCCTGGGACCCTGGGGATTACAAGCTACAGAGGTCCTTGTCAGCCATCCAGCAGAGACTCAAGAACAGAAATGGCCACAGGAGAAGTCCCGTGAGACTCCCATGGGCCCAGCAAGAAGAACCCTCCCTGCATGCACAGGAAGATCCTGCAGTCAGATAAAAGGGACATGGTGTGGATCCTGAGACCAGAGGTGATCTTAGTCACCACTAACGTAGACAGACAATGAACAATCTGGGAAGGATCTCAAGAAACCAGCACAGTTGGGAAGACAAAATACTTAGGAATAAACCTACCCAACGAGGGGAATCACTTGCGTGCTGAAAACCCCAGAAGATTGCCAGGAGACATTAAAGAAGGCATAAATAAACGAAAAGGCTTCCTGTGGTCATGGATGGTATGACTTAATAGTGTTAAAAAAAAAAAAAATACCACCAGCCAAATTGGCCTACACAGAAATTCAGTTCACTCCTTGTCCTGCTGGGGTCACTATTGCTGTGATGAAGCACCAGGACCAAAGCAACTTGCGAGGGAAAGGTTTATTTGGCTCACACTTCCATAGCACTGTTCATCATCCAAAGGAAGCTAGGACAGGAACTCAAGCAGGACAGGAACCTGGAGGCAGGAGCAGAGACCATGGAGGGGTGCTGCTTACTGGCTTGCTTAACCTGCTTTCTTATAGAAGCCAGGACTACCAGCCTAGGGGCGGCCCCACCCACAATGGGCTGGGCCCTCCCCCACTAATTGCTAATTACGGAAATGCCTTACAGCAGGATCTTATGAAGGCATTTTCTCGATTAAGGGTTTCTCCTTTCAGATGACTGACTCTAGCTTGTGTCAAGTTGACAGGACAAACCAGCACAATGATTAACCTCCGTTAAGAGAGCCACATCCACCCAATGAAGAAAGGCGGCTTCTTCAACACATGGTGTGGTAAGAAAGCCAGATTTCTCATTCGCTAAAGAATGCAGTGGGACCTAAACGTTACTCCACATAAAAAAATTAACTCTAAATAGATTAAAGGTCCAACTATAAGATCCCAAACCTTAAAACCCACAGACAAAAACAGAACAGAAGAGCTTCATGACATTAGATTAGGCCGTCATTTCCTGGAGGTAAAAACTAAAATCCCAGGAAACAAAAGAAAAGTAGACAGACATGAGCTCATCAAATTTCATCAGGTACTTCTGTCGGAGGAGACAGGTCACAGGCAAAATGTCAGTCTACAGAATGGGAGAAAATATTTGTAACATGTGTGTGTCTAAAGGGACCGATATCTCACACACATAAAGAACTTCAATAGCTCGTCAACAAACTCTTTCGTCAAAAAAGGGCTCAACAGTTAAGATCACTGATTGCATGAATCAATTCCCAGCAACCACATGGTGGCTCGCAACCATCTGTAATGGGATCTGATGCCCTCTTCTGGTGTGTCTGAAGACAGCGACAGTGTACTTATATACAATTAATTTTAAAAATATTTTTTTTAAAAAGGAGCCCAGGAAAGAGGGGCCACAGCAAAATGGTATAATAGGGCTCTCCAGTGACCTGCCTCCACATTGAAATATCAATTTAAAGAAACACACACACGGGGTTGGGGATTTAGCTCAGTGGTAGAGCGCTTGCCTAGCAAAAGCAAGGCCTTAGCAAGGCCCTGGGTTCGGTCCCCAGCTCCGAAAAAAAGAAAAAAAAAAAAGAAAAAAAAGAAACACACACACACACACACACACACACACACACACACACACACAAACACAGAGCTTTCCAGTGCTAAGAAAACAAGCTATCGGGGCTGGGGATTTAGCTCAGTGGTAGAGCGCTTACCTAGGAAGTGCAAGGCCCTGGGTTCGGTCCCCAGCTCCGAAAAAAAGAACAAAAAAAAAAAAAAAAAAAAAAAAGAAAACCAGCTATCAAAAGCCCCTGCCTCTGCACTCACTTTGCATTTTGCTCTGAAGCCACTGTGTTTGTAGGGATGTGATCAGCAAAAGACACCCTGCTTGGCCTTGTAGATGTATCCTCTGGGGTGTGGTGTGTGTGTGTGTGTGTGTGTGTGTGTGTGTGTGTGTGTGTGTGTGTGTGTGTGTGTGCAGGTGCCCACAGAGGTCAGGAGTAGGTCTCAGGTCCCTGGGAATGGAGTTGCAGGCAGCAGGCTGACCATGGGCGCTGGGAACCGAGCTCTGGACATCAGCAAGCATCCTTGACCGCTGAGACATCACTTGTGGTTCTTGTCATCCCCCAAACAACACAGAGATCCAGGGCTCCCCGTGGCCCTGAGATGTGGGGAATGGGAGCATGGAGAGGCACTTTCCAAAAGGCTGCGGCTGGCAGAGAAATTAAGAAGCAGAGCTCTCTCTTCGTGAGCTTTTTTTTTACCACAAGCTCTGCTTGAGGCAACATGATCTGCTCCATTTTTTCCCCCAAAAGTTCTCAGGGACACGCACCAGAACTTTCCTGACTAGAAGGAAAGCTGTGCTGAAAATGTCAGGATTCTGAGCTGCCCAGAACTAGGTCTGCAACGCTTTGCCTCCTCTTGCTGACCTCTCCCAAGGATTCACAGCAAAATTGTTCCAGAGGAAGTAAATCGACATCAGGAACCTCTGGAGGTTAACAACACTTCGGACTGCACCGATCGTACAGCCTCACAGCCCAGACAAGTTTGACCTGGCACTCTCTGCATCAGGGCGGCCATGTCATGGCCTTCTCATCAGTAAGGGAAAGATAGAACTGGCCCAGGCTGAGCGGCCTTTATCCCGATCACTGTGCTACAGAACTTTACTCTGAGACCTCTGGCTGACCCAAAGGCCACTGACACCATCTTAGATGCCAGCTCACCATCATTATGCCACCCTGTAAAGCCCCACTTTAGTGTCATCTGAAGGCACTGGTCCATGGGGCACCTGCCATATCACAGTCTGTACCTCCTTCCTCCATGATGGAGGCTGGGTTCTCTAGTCCTCTCCCCTCTTACATGGCTCTACCACCTCAAGACCCAGGGAGTAGCACTGTTTCCGAGGTCATTGCACGTGTGCCTCTGTCCCCTGAACTATGTGACACTGAACTGTCTGTGCATCCCAGCAAAACATCAAGGTGATTAGAATATGACTAGTCAGAGTCACAGGCCCTAAATAAGAAGTCTTATCCTCTGCTGGGGGAGAAATGGGGAAGGGGACTTGAGTAGATGTTTCTCTAAAGAAGACACAAGTGACCTAAAAGCACGTCAAAAGATGCTCAAGTCTAAAACAATCAAAGTGACCATGAGGTATCTCATATGCATCAGGATGGCCACTGTCAACCAAACCAGCTACAAGCGTTGGCCAGGAGGCAGAGACATCAGAAACCACAGGAATGCAGAAGAGGCCGTGAAGTGAGTTAGTCAGAATGAGAAATGACCCCTCACGGAGTCAGAAGTTGGAATATTGTATGAGCACCAATTCCATAGCTGAGGATGGGGGCACCTCAAACAGATCTATGTGTACCTGTGTTCACTACACAATGGTTCACCCTGGCCGTGTGGCTCAGTGGGCTAAGGAGCCAGTTGGGACACACATGGTGGAAGAGAAAAACTGACTTCCGTGGTTGTCCTGTGATTGCCATACACGCTCTGTGGTGTGTGCAGCCCCCCCCCCCTACAGTAAAGAACAGAGAAAATATAAAACAAAACACAAGTCACAACACCTAAGAGGGAGATGCAGCCCAAATGTCCCCCACAGGGAGCTAAATAAAGAACACGTGTATGCCGACACGTATGCCCACGCACAGTGGAACATTACTCAGCCTTTTACAAAGGAAGCTCTTTACTTTCTGCAACACAGACTGACCCCTGAGACACCATACTAACTGAAACAAGCAGACACAAAGCAGCCAACATTGCACGAATCAGCTCGTAGGAAGGAGAAGAGTGGTCAAACAGAGGCTATAGGTTCCCTGGGAGCCCAGGAGTCGGGGCAGCATGAATGTGTGTGTGTGTGGGGGGTGGTGTTTAATGAGTACAGAGGTTCAGTTTTGCAAGATGGGAAAGTTTCAGAGTTTTGTTTCACAACACCACAAATGTGACCAGATCAGCTGAGCTGTATACCAAACACTGGGGAAGAGGACTCAGTGTGTGTGTTTTAAACACACACACACACACACACACACACACACACACACACACCACACCACACACATACACACAAACACACACACACCACACCACACACATACCACATACACACACACACACCACACATACCCCCCCACACACACACCACACACCACACACACATACACACACATACTCACACACATACCCCCCCACACCACACACACCACAACACACACATACACACACACATCACATACACCACACACATACCACACACACCACACACATCACACATACCACACATACACACACCACACATGCACATACACCATACACAAGCCACCATCACACATACACACACACATAAACTACACACACTACACAAACACCTACATACACTATACACACACATACCACACACACATACATACATACATACATACACACACACATACCATCATCTCACACACACACACATACCACACATACACACATATACACACCACACATACCATACACACACACATATATCACACACACATACAGACATATACACATCACACACACCATACACATATACACACCATACGCAAACACATACATGCACACACACCACCATCACACATACACACACAGACCACACACACATACACACACCACATATATGCACACATGTACACATACACACCATCATCATACCTACACACACATAAACCACACACATACCACCATCACACTTACATACACATACACCACACACACACACATACCACACACACCATACACATACACACTCACCACACACATACACATACATACATACACAAACCACACACATCACACATACATACACATACACTACCATTACACGTACACACACATAAACCACACATACACCATACATACCACTCATACACCACATACATGTACACATACCAAACACACACACATACACAACACCATGCCACATACCAAACCACACACATAAATACCATACCACATACACATACACACACACCACACCACACAGAAACACATACATACACCATATATGCACACCATATATACTCCCACCACACAAACACAACACACTACACACCATGTACATACCATAACACCACCATACACATACATACATACCACAGCACATGCTACCACACCACACACACAGATACCTACCACACACATGTACACACTACATTACACACATACATGCATACCACACCATACACATACACATACCACACATACACAGTAGAAATACATGAATCCCACATGTACCCATTAGATCCCACCCCCCATGCTGTTACGTGGACGATGAGGACAGAGAAAAGAACAATCCACAAAACTGAGTTTACCAGGAATTAGTGGAGAGTCTATTTTTCCTCAATAGACAACATGGAACTTAAGTTACAGAAAAATTAAGAAAGTTACTGGAGCAAACAGTTAGCCATCTCCTTTCTACCATTTCTTCCTCAATAACTGAGCTCTGATTTGTACGCTGACACCCACCCTCCCCTGTGAGTTGCTCTTAGGCCAGCCATGACAGTTCATGCCCATCAACAGTGGTTGCTTCAGGAATGGGATATGATGCAATTTTGACCAATGAGGATCAAAGAAAGGGAATTTGCCTGGGAGTTTCTAACGACAGTTTTCATTGACCAAAATGAACCAGAACCCTCCAAAAACACATTTAGAGTAAAAGTAGAAAATGCTCAAGCAGAGTAGGGAGGGCTGACTCCTAAATGAAAACGGAAATGAATTTTTAGGGCTTTGGGTCTTATCCGTAAGGATGGCTTCAAGGCAGGAAAGGTTGTTACATGGGTGCCTATGACAGTAAGGGCGTCTGGAAAAGGCCCTTTCTTTTGTGAGGGAACAATGATTAGAAGGCAGAGAAGAAGGGTGGCTGCGCTGGACGGGGTGACAGCTGAGGGGGTGAACTTGCAGTACCCCGACATCCTCCCATCCATGGTGGGGAGTGGGAACACAGAGGAGAGAGGGCTGAGCCTTGAGTCATGTTATCACTGTGTGGGTCTCCAGGTCACCCTCTCACACGGTGGACACGTGGGCTTCCGCACCACGCAACTGAGAAGCTTTGTGTCTTCTGAGGAGACTGGGTACCATTCTAGACTGCCCTTCATCTGACTCCAGTTCCTGGGGGCAGCCACTCTCAGGAGCTGACTCTTCACCTCTGGGAGAGCTGAAGTCATGGGACAGAGAGCAGAGAATCCAGGAGCCCAATACCTGCTTATGGAAACTTGGTATATGTTAGGAGACTTCTACAATACACTGGACAACTGGAAAGAGATCCAAAAAAACCCCAGTTACCTCCCACCTAAATACGATCCCAAAAATCCCAGAAGAGCTAAAAATCTTATTGTCAAAATAAAAACATTAGCTTTTAGAAAAACCTTGAAGATGTAGAAAGATTTCATAAGATTCCAAGGCAAAAGCTACATTAAGCAACACATTCTCAAACTAATTTGGCACAGCCAAGCCACCTCAGGGAGGGTAGGATGTTTGCAAGATGTTTGTACCACATTTAAAGACAGGCTTCAAGATGGACAAGAAAATACAGGCAGCGACAGGAGCAGTGACTCAGTGAAGACTGTTGCCACAAAGCCTAATGTTCAGTCCCTGGGGCTGAAAGAAGAAATCCTGCAGACTGTCTCCAACTTCCAGATGTGTGTAGCTGGTCTCCACTACTTTGTGGGTTCTTCTTTTTCCCACCCTTTACCTAACCCCTCAACCCCTGCCCCCGTTTTACCCCTTATCACTAGATAGGAGAGAAGGAAGGATAGAGGGGAGAAAGAGATAGAGGTCCCTGAATGTACTTTCTTTCCTCTTGTTTCTTCTTGGAGTACAGCTACTAACAAACCGTATCCAAGCCCCCTGCATGACCAACCCTGCCTCTCTGGGCCCTAGCATTCATACACCCTCTGAAAAGTTCCCAGAATTCTAAACATCACACAATTGCAGAAACTATCGGCAGCTGCCTCTGCCGGAGCCTGAGGCAACTCGGAGTCAGCTGCTGTGGACACTCGGAGGCAGCCCCACACCCCACACCCCACACCCCACACCCCACACCCCACACCCCACACCTGGGATTAAAAGGGAAGCATGCTCTTACAGTACTTCTCTATTTTTAAAAGAAACCAAAACTCCAGAACTGTCACTCCAGGTTTGTGCTGTGGCACATGCGTGCACACACACACCCTACAGAATGATATCATTTCTATAAAGAAAACAAAAAACAAAAAACCATGCCAACATCTGAAATAAAACCGGCTTTGTACCAACTGGCCTTACGCCTGTGAACAGTCCACCATGGATGGGGAGGGCTCCGCAATGGCCCACCCTTCCCTGAGGAGCTCATGATTGCTGGGGGTCATAACCTGTCCTTGCTCGGATAAATAACCCCTCGCTCACACTTGTGCAGGCAGCCCTGAATGTAATGGGCCACAAAGAGCAAGAAAAGTCAGGAGAGCAAAAGACTTCTTGGTGAGAAGAAGGGTCCTTGGGGGAGGGGGATAATGAGGGAGAATATAACCAAAGTATATTACACATGAAATTGTCAAAGAATTTTTTAAAAAAGGAACAGATTGACCCGAGAATGAATACAAAGGCAATAGTATTGATATCATAAAAAAATCACTTGTTTCTGAGACAAATACAGAAGCTATTAGCTGACTGGCTCCATTGGAGTGGGGAGGGTTTTGCAGATCTGCTCACTGATTCCTTTCCGGGATGCTCAGATCGATCTTGAGCTCCTGGTGTTGTGTTTTTAAAAGATAAAGAGAGGGGTGATATGTTCTATGGAGGTCTGGGGAAGGGGGTGCCTCAGTGGGTCCATGCTGAGGTGTCCCTTCCCAGTGAGGAACCAGCCACATGACAGTATAGTATAGAATAGAGTTTATTCAGGGCATGGGGAGGGGAGTTAAGAGGGTAGCAGGGCAGAGAGAGGGAGAGAGGGAGAGAGGGAGAGAGGGAGAGAGGGAGAGAGAGAGGGGGGGAGAGAGAGAGAGAGAGGGAGAGAGAGAGAGAGAGAGAGAGAGAGAGAGAGAGAGAGAGAGAGAGAGAGAGAGAGAGAGAGGAAGGAGGAGGAGGAGGGGGGGTAGAGGCCAGCCATGAACACGGGGAGAGGAGGGGAAGAGGGGAAGAGCAAGAGAGAGAGGAGGGGACAAGCAGCCCCTTTTATAGTGTCAGGTGTACCTGGCTGTTGCCAGGTAACTGTGGGGGGGTGGAGCTTAGACAGAACGCTAACACCTGGGGTTTTTGGTTTATTGGGTTTTGTTGTTTTGTTGTTGTTTGAGGTTTCTCGTTGTTTTCTTTTTTGTTTAGGCTTTTTTTTTTTTTTTTTGGTCTTGTCTTTTCCACTTGTGTGCTGGGTCCTTCTGCTCACGTGCCTGAAGTAAGGACTTCAGGTTTTTTTTATCTACTCTAGGATCTTTCCTTTTTCTCCCATGACTCATCCACGTTACTTCCCTCACAGATGTCTGTTTTCCCAATCTTAACACTCAGTCTTATGCCAGGAATCACGGGTCCCTCAGGGACCAACCACGGATCACCTTCTCCCCCAACCCCGCCCCCTCTCCCGCGTCAGCTTGTTTACATGGTGGGGCGGGGCACCCGTCTATTTCCACTTTCGGCTCTGAATGTGGCCTCTATCCCGGGCATCCCCCTCACTAGCCCTTTCATAAACATCTCAAGCTGCTAAGATCAAAACATTGACCAACCTTCTCCTTAAACTTCTCACCCTAGAGCTGCTCTGTGGAAGAGAAACATTTCCGTAGTTGACAATTGTAATGGGCTTTTCTGTTTCCTCCTCCAGCCTCAGAGCTTTCACCACAGGGGATTATCCCGGCATCCTTAGCTGCTCCCTGGTCTCCCAGGCACTGCTCTGTATCAGTCACCATCTTCCAACATGGTGTCCCCAGCGTGCCATCCCTGCTGGAGAACACACACACACACACACACACACACACACACACACACACACACACAAAGAGCTCAATGCTCAACCCTTGCTTGGTACCCAGCAGCCCACGGTGTTACTTCTGGAACACACACACACACACACACACACACACACACACACACACACACACACACACACAGAGCTCAATGCTCAACCCTTGCTTGGTACCCAGCAGCCCACGGTGTTACTTCTGGAACACACACACACACACACACACACACACACACACACACACACAAAGAGCTCAATGCTCAACCCTTGCTTGGTACCCAGCAGCCCACGGTGTTACTTCTGGAACACAGGGGTGGGGCTAGCACACACACCTGGGTTTTCTATGCAGCCCCAGGAAGGCAACAGCTTCTGTGACCTCAGTCCTCACCCAGAGGCACTTCTGGGACTCAGCAACCGGTGCAGGCTGAGGCAGAGGGAAGGAGGCGGCTTTGCCTTTCACCACTGTAGGAACTGGAAGCAACTTTGAACCCAGGTGGTCCTCTGGCCCCTTGGCTTGCTGGCTTCTACTAAGGACAGACATCTGTCAAAGCAATCACTCAGCTTTTTAGCAACTTCCTTGCAGTGTTTCTGACACCACATACAACCTTCGAAGGCCAAGGAACTGTGGGGTTCCAACGCGCTGCTACGGAACTTTCTAGTTAAAAGAACTGCATGCAGAGAAGAGAGGCAGGGCAGTGAAGCGGCCCTCTTTCATGATGGGTTGAGCCCCGCCCCCGCCCTTCTCCCCGCCCCCCCAGTACACAGTGGCGAGAACAAAAGGACCAAACACCAGCATTCCAGCAGGGACATCTATGTATTGGTATTGTCATTAAGCCACTTCCCAGCAGTCCACTGCAGAAATAAGAACAGGACTCAGCTTCTAAGATACTAAAGGTAACAGACATCACAAACAAAGCACTGGGGGCATTCATGACGACAAACTGGCTTTTGTCCTCTGGTCAGGGTGTTGGTGCTTAGCGTCCTTCCTGACCGTGCCTCCTGGTCCCCACTGACGCACATGTTCCTCCTGCTCAGCCCTGAAGGATTGATTACAGACCTGGATGGGGCCTGCGTCCTCTCCAACCTGATCCACACACGTGACCTCATCCCTGAAGATAGGCTTGTTGGCCCAGCATCCCACCTGCGGGTGCCACAGATGCTCTGACGGGCAAGCCTCAGTCTGGTGACAAGACAGCTAGCACAGAAGGGCGGCTTCTGCTTCCTCGTCACGAAGTAAACACAACACTTTTTTATTCTTTTTTTTTCTTTTGTAAGGAAAGAAAGGTTTTTTTAAAAAAAAATATATGGCACTAGAGTGTAAAACTATACACCTGCATTCGGCGAAGCGTCCTACAGCTCTCAGAGCCGCAGCTCTTCTGTCAGATGTAGAGCTGGTGGGAGGCCAACGTGTCCATGAAAGGACGCACCAGGTTGTCTGTGGAGAAGTAAAAGATGAGCCCGAAGGTGATGGAGATGGGGAGGGCGGGCAGGGCCTTCTTGAACACGGCGAGCAGCAGGAGGGTGAGACACAAGCCCTGCAGAACATCATGGTGAGGAAACTCAGTGACCCGATCTTGTGGGTGGTATGATCCTAAGACTAGCCAGCACTGCCACAGACAGACATCGTCTCTTACAGATATGCAACAGCCCTCAGGATGCACGGGGCAGGATTCTCTCCCACACACCCCTTAGTCAGGACACCTGTATGCTGGCTACGGGCGGACAGAGCCCTGGATAGGTCATGGAGCTTCCCCATCTAGGGACAGTGGTCAAATAGATGGTAGGAGCCTCTCTCCAGGGACAGGAGGTTTTTTGTTTTGTTTTGTTTTTGCATTTACAAGAGACACGGATGAGCTAAAATGAGATCCTCTGAGGGTCTCGGCAGTGGTCACCAAGGAAACCACAGATGTTGGATAATCCATCCATCCCTTAGGAAGTAAGGATGGTGGTGGCCATTCCTACCTCCACCCTTGGTGTCCAAGGTGAGGATAAATCACCAAAGTGCCTGTCCTGCCCTTGAGACAACAGGTCCCAAGCCAGACATGGAAGGGGAGGAACCCCATGTCTGTTATCCCATCCCTGACACACACGTGGGCAGAAACATGCTCTCTGAACACTGGAGAAAGCACTAGGCTCCCACTCAAGGGCAGCACAAGGTGCTATAGCCTTCTCAGGGACTCCTCTAACATCTGAAAAGGAAGCATCCTCTAAGATAACATTGCAGAGTGTGCCCCTGTCCCCAGTTTGAGTGCCAGCCATCAGGGCTTCAGGACTACAGTACTGCTGGGATTTGGAGCACCCAGGAGTCAGCATTCCCTGGGGTCCTGGTGGCACAGAGAATATGCATCGATGGAAGAGGAGAGACCCTTCCACCCCTCCCTGCTCCTGTGGGTCAAGGCCTTAGGCTATTCCATTGCCCATAAGTCTCAGACAATCCACAGTCTGAGGAACCACGGGGCAAGGCCCTAAGGCTTTGCCCAGGTCCTAGCCTAAGATATATGTGGTCAGTGAGATCCAAGCCTCCCGCGTCCCATCCTGGGTGCTCTCTCTCAGGAGGGAGCATACCTTGGTGACCATACTCTGGGCTGGACACCCCTCCCTTCACTGCCTTTGTCCTGAGAGGGAAGGCAGCAACTATAAATGCCCCATGAGTGCCCCAGAAGAGGTGCTACCCTCTGCCACTCAACCCACTCACAATGAGGATGGCGATAAAGCAGGCCAGCGTCGTGCTCCAGTCTCCGTTGCCTGTGGCTGCTGCCTTGCCCACCAGAACGCTGTAGAAGATGAAGTCTCCCAGACCAAGCTTTACACCCCCTGTGGGGAGAAAAGAACGTGGCCTCTGTCTAATCCAACTGATAGGAAACCTCAGCAGGAAGCAGGCAAAAGGAATTGAAGGGTCAGGACATCAGCCAAGTGACCAAGCCTGAGGGTCGGGATGAAAGCATCCCTCGGTAGCAGTATTCAGTACTGCAGACTGGGGACAAGAGGGACCAAGGACTGAGTGACTGGCAGCCAAGCCTGGTACTTCAGTGAGCCACTTGGTTGGGAGAGAAAGGGACAGTTGCTGACCACTGGGGCTGCAGGCTACTGTGCGGGTTAGCATGAGAGCTGACTAGAGGTATTCTTTTTTTTTTTTTTTTTTTTTTTGGTTCTTTTTTTTCGGAGCTGGGGACCAAACCCAGGGCCTTGCGCTTCCTAGGTAAGCGCTCTACCACTGAGCTAAATCCCCAGCCCCGACTAGAGGTATTCTTAAATAAGCTTCATGCTGCCACCCTCCAGAGCACATGTAACCCAGCAACAGAAGACGTGTGGAGGCCCCGCCCTGCCGCCTCGTGGACTTGGGCACCTTACTTTCCTCCTCCTCCTCCGGCTCTTCCCCTGGGTAGCCAGGCTGGGGAGCTTCGAAGGCTTCAGGGTATGAGGGTTCCCCAAAACTGTCATAGGAGTCTTCTTCTGAGCGTCCAGGAACAAAGGACCACCACGAAGAGTGGCAGGGAGAGACAAAGGCTGGTCAGAAGGTACAAAGACCCAGAAGATTCACCAGTCCCTTCCCACATCAAGGCTCCCCAGCACACCACCCGCCAACAACATCTGGCAAAACTGAGGGAGAAACTGAGGCACAGGATGTACAATCCAACCCTCACTCACTCCCTGAGACAGGTGTCAGAGTCTGGCCATGGGGCAGTGTGACTCCGCCATTCTGAACCTTAATACACAGAGGGACCAGTCAAGCAGGGTGCAGACAAGGCGCTCCCAAAGTGTGGCTGTGACCCCTATACTCACCCATCTCTGGATCGTAAGGGAGCTGCAGTGCTCCCTGAGAGGAGGGGTCCAGCTTCGCCATGCCTACCGTCCACACCATGGCAGCTACAGAAAGAGCAAAGGGACACGTGCCTCAGGCGGAACTCTGAGTAGCTGCCCCTGACCTGGCGGAAGTGGAGCCAGGCTGTGTCCCCAGAAAGCCTGCACAGCCCCTCTATCCTGCAGGGCTGTGTTCACGTTGGCTGGGAGGTCGGAACTGGCTGGGTGGGGACTGACATTTCACCTTTGCCTTTTTTACAATGCTTTTAAGCAACACTGGCAATAATAATGATTAGTGAACAACTTGGTGAACTCTGTCTTTAAAAAAAAAAATTGTCCTTTTTTTTAGGTTTCAGTTTATCATGAAAAGGGAGGCGTGGAAATTGTTAACAAGATGAAATAGGTCAGGATGTCAGTGGAATAGGCAGCTTCTTGGGGCGCCATTTCAACAGTGATTTCAGTCCGCATACTGTCCAGGAATGTCACCGTCTCTAAGTAAGAAATAATCTTTGTTGTCTAGAACTACTTTGGTGCCTCCATGTTCCGGGAGACAAACTGGTCTCCGAATTTCACACTGACTGGTTGAACTCCTCCTCCCCTTCCTTTAGGGCCCGATCCCACAGCTACTACTGTTGCTTGCAAAACTCTCTCAGGAGATTTTTCTGAACTTGGTATGGCTGCCTTGGTTACAGTTCCAGCTGTCCTCCTTCAGTCGAGACTGTCAAAATGCAGAAGAAAACTAAAAGCCTATCTGTCGTGATTCACGCCACTGTAGCTAGACCTGTAACCGTGAGGGGCTGGAGAGAGGGCTCAGTGGTTAAAAACAGTCGGAGAGAGTCTGGATTCACTTCCCAGCACCCACATGGCAGCTCACAAGTGTCTGTAACTTCAATTCCACGGAATCTAATGCCCCCTTGTGGCCTCCATGGGTACTGCATGTGTGTGACACACAGCTGACTAAACCAAACACTCAGACACATAAAGGCAAATCTTTTTTTTTTTTTTTTTTTTTTTTTTTTTTTGGTTCTTTTTTTCGGAGCTGGGGACCGAACCCAGGGCCTTGCGCTTCCTATGTAAGCGCTCTACCACTGAGCTAAATCCCCAGCCCCAAGGCAAATCTTTTTAAAAGCAATTTTTTAAAAAAAATTCAGTCCCTCGACTGAAGAGCTGGTTCAGTGGTTGAGAGCACTTGCTGCTCAAACACGAGAAGCGGATCACACTCCAGCTCCCTTTATAAAGCTAGTGGCACTGATTCTAGCTCTGATATCTTCCTTCTGGCCTCTGTGTACACGAGGTGTATGTGTGTTCATACAGACACGTATGCACACCCAACATAAACATTTTTAAATGCCATGCCTGCTGTTCAGCAGCACCCTGTGTATTCAGATCTATGAACAAATCCCAGCTTACAAGACTGAAACTCACGCTCACTAAACAGTCCCTCCCTACCTCAGCCACGGTATCAAGCACCCACTCTATTTTATGCCTGTGACTTTCCCTCCTCTTGATGCCTCCTTAATCGCACCATGTCTGTCCTTTTGTAGACAGCTCGATTCACTTGTCCCAGGGTCCTCAAGGTTCATCCATATCACGTGGGTCAGAATTTTCCTCTTTTGTAAGGGAAAAATATTCCATTGTACAGAATTACCACATTTTGGTCATCTGCTGACACTTGTAGCTTTGAACTCCTATGAATGAAACTAACACAGACACGATGTGCAAATGCTTGTTTTGTGTCCTGCCTGCTTTGATCCTCTAGGGTACATGAGCACAATGGAACCTGCTGGGTCACATGGAACTCACTGAACTGTTTCTCTCTCCAATTAGACTCTCTTCAGTGTTTATTACTCCGTGTTTCCAGTTCCCCAGGGAGATTTCCACACCACACAATCTGAAGCCCAAGCTTAATACCTCCTCGCCACCGCCACCCTGGCCCCCCAGTGCAGCCACCCAGTGTGGCAATGGGTCTCCCCTGTTGCTCAGATATAAAGTACTGCTATTAACCTTGGCTCTTACAACCCCACAAGTCTTGCTTGCAAAATGCCCCAGAATTCACTTCACCTCACAGTCTCCACTGGTTCCCTCCTTCACGGGTGGTTTCTCAGCCTCTGAACTGGCTCTGGATTGTGCTACTGTCCCAAATCTTTCAGGGGCTTACCTTTCCTTCAGGAAGATGGGCCAATGTGTCATAGTGGGCTCTGCAGGGCTCACACTGTCCAGATCTTCTCCTCTCCATCTTTCCTCCTGTCTGCTCTAGCCACACGGACTCTGGGTGCCCCCTGAGCACACACAGCCCCACCCAAGCCTACCTCAGGGTCTTTGTACCTGCTGCATCCTGCCCCCTTACCTCAAGTGCTGGCCTCCAGATTTCTACCTAGTGCTAACTACTACATAAAGTCAGGTTTCTGGTCCAGTGTGAACTCTGAATGAGAGCTGCCTGGCCATCTTTTACAAAACAGCCTCCCCTGTGGCCCTGAAGTCCTTGGCCTCTCTCCCTCCCAGAGTCTTCAATAGAGTACCTCTACCTTCTATAATGAACCTGCCTTCCTTAGTTTACCTTCACCCAAGAATAAATTCTCCATGGATGCAAACTTCCTTTGCACATAAGGAAACGCCTGGCCTCAGGCACTCAGACTGACCAGAATCATCTGTCTCTCATCCTTAGAACATCTCTGGGATGTGCTTTCAAGCCAAGAGGCACACTGCTGGCAATTCTCCATTCTAAGCTCACTTCCTCATTTCCTGGGATTGCCCAGCTCTGAAGATGGCTTCCTGGATACCTGAGGCACCAGAACCCCAGAATCACAGCGGCCACTGCTACTACAGGGAGTGAACTCCATTGGTGAACTCACATAACTTTGCCTCCTGAGAGACCTCTATGTCACACACAGGGCCTACCAGAAAGTAGGGACATCTGTTAAAATACATGTGCCAGGGGTTGGGGATTTAGCTCAGTGGTAGAGTGCTTGCCTAGGAAGTGCAAGTCCCTGGGTTCGATCCCCAGCTCCGAAAAAAAGAACCAAAAAAAAAAAAAAAAAAAAAAAAACCATGTGCCAACCCACATCCCTCTGACACGACCCCGAGGCCAGAGGCAATCCCTGTGCCTTCTCTTTAGAGAAGACTAACTTCCACTACCAAGCCACTGTCCATGAACCCTAGAGAGAAGTGGGGCCCCTGTCCTCCAAAGCCTGCAGGGCTGAATGGCAGCTACAAGCCTCCAAAGTCCAGGGGATGTGGCCTTTACCCAGTGCAGGGTGCCAGATGGCAGTCAGAATATGGCCAAAGGGCTGTCTATCCCCTTCTAGTTTCCCGCCTTCTGATTTCCCAACCTTCTTCCTGAGTGAGATCCAGCCCACTGTGGTCTCCAGGAGCAGGGAGCCCTCCTGCAGGTGGCGACCCTCATCATTATGATTTGGCCCTCGTCTTCGTCTTCGGTTGAGACAGAATCTAGAACCTGTCAAATCTCAAAACCATGGCCAGCTACCATGCCTCCACGAAAGGCCCCCTGCTGACCCCCACTGTCTGGCAGAGGCATGGGGCCACTCACATGAGTATATGAGGGCAGGAAATATGGGCTCGTTTCTTTCCTGGGCAGTTTCCACCAGCATCCTCAGTGGCCCTTTGGGGCACAGCACAGCCACGAGATCTGGGAAAACAGAGACATTCTTGTTATTTCCAAGCAGTGCAGAGAGGCACCACCCCCCCACCCTTCCCACCCCTCCCCCCCGCCCCCCACCACCTCCCCCACTCCCGCTCCACCATCACCCGGAACCTAAGTGAGCTCCGGGTCACCTTGCTGCTGGACTAGGGTCTCAAGCCCACCAGTCCAGTTTGCACTGGCTGGAGCCGAAGCCGGTAGCTGCGGAGTTGGGAGAGCGAGGTGCTGAGACCCAGAAGACAGGCTTGGGAGTCTTACTTCCTGAAGTCTCAGATTTCTCATCCTTAAAATGGGAGTTGCAGCCCTGGCCAAGGCACTGATGCTACTTCAACAGCAGCCAGCAGTGAAGGAGGCAACAGACTGCTCCACAACGCACTCAGGCCAGGCCTGAGGACTCAGTGGCTCAGTGTGCAGACCGCGCTTGATTAGCGTGTGTGCAGTTGTGGGGCAGTGGGAGTGGTCACTTGGGGTCTGTGCTTCGAGTGTCACAGAGGGAGACCCTGTGGGAAGGCCTTCTTCCTTAGGACAGGAGGGGAAAGCCGTCCTGCCTGCCGTCCTACTTGTTATAATTTGAATGTGATGGCTTGGATATGTTTGGCCCAGGGAGTGGCACCATTAGGAGGTGTGGCCTTGTTGAAGAAGGTGTGTCACTGTGGATGTGGGCTTTAAGACCCTCATCCTTGCTGCCTGGAAGCCTTCTCCTAGCAGCCTTCAGATGAAGATGTAGAACTCTCAGCTCCTCCTGCACCACGCCTGCCTGGACACTGCCATGTTCCCACCTTGTGATAATGGACTGAACCTCTGTACCTGTAAGTCAGCCCCAATTAAATGTTGTCCTTATAAGAGTTGCTTTGGTCATGGTACCTGTTCACAGCAATAAAACCCTAACTAAGACACTCATGTTTTGAATGCTTAATCCCTAGCTGGTGACACTATTTTAGGGGGCTTTGGGATCATTAGGAGGTAGGGGCTAGCTAAGGGATGCAGATCACTAGGGGCGGCCTTTTGAAAGTTAGCCCTGTCCCTAGCTCTGGTAAACTTCCTGCTTCCTGGTCCATTGCAAGATGCCTGTCACTTGCTCTTACTGAGCCATCCCCCTGCCTTCTCTCCTATGATGGACTGACACCCTCAAACACTGGGAGCCCAAATAAATCTTTCTTCTCTTACATTGCTTCTGTCCATTGCTTTGGTCACGGCCACTCAAGAATACTTGCGACACCATTCCATCAATGAGCCAGATCCACCCCAGTTCCCACCAGGCCCAAGCCACCTACCGTACACAGAGATGGCGCCCAAGATGACCCAAGCGGACCACTCCGGCAGGTACTTGATGAACACCAGGGCCATGAGTGCGCTGATCACAATGAGGTAAGCCTGCTGGAGCACCAGGGGACCCTTCCAGTGGATGCACACCATGCCCACTGCCCCGAAGTTCCAGACAGCCAGGAACAGTGTGGGGTAGTCCATGGCCACATTGTAGGTCTTGAACACTTCCCTGTGGGCCCAAAGTGGAACAGGGTATAGGACACTTGGGGGTCGGGGGGTGCCACACCCTAAGTTGTTTGACACCCCCTAATCCTCACCCATTAATCCCCAATCTAGGTTTAATTTACAACATTCCCGTCTTCCAAGTCCATAAACCCCACGACCCAGTATTGTCTGGACCATGGCAGGGAGTGGGTCACATGACCGTGTGTTGGACCCACTTGGAAAGCTCTGTGCAAAGATGGGGTCCTTTAAAAAGTGTTTCTCTTTGAGCCTTTAGGCTGATGTCCAAAATCAAAGGGCAAAGGGGCAGCTAAATTAGGAAGTATCCCGGCTTATCCACACACACCCTCCCCAAGGAGAACGCAACCTGGAGGGGTTTCCACCTGCTCAGTGTTCTGAGAAGGCTCCACCATCTCAACTCCCTTGGCTTATTTTAAACCAGGGGTCGGGAAAAAGCCTGTGACCGAGTGCAGAGCCTACTCCACTCTCGAAGCCTGGAGGCCAGAGCCTCCAGTGGACTCTTGAGGAAACTTCCCCTGTCCTTCTCAGTCACAGGAGCTCGGTGGCCAGCACTCACCCGAGGTAGATGTAGGTGAACAAGAAGAGGAGCATCAGGGAGGACATGATCAGCCAGCCATGGATGAACTGGACAACAGAAACAGGAGGGCCACTGTAACCCCAGCAGGATGAAGACACTCAACCACATACATCCGTCCATCTGTCCCTCCCTTTGACCACCAAAGGACTGAAATGATGCGGTGCTGCACACCTTTGATCCCAGCACTTGGATCTCTGAGTTCGAGGCCAGCCTGGCTGGCAGAGTGAGCTCCAGGACAAGCAGGGCCACCCAGAGAAATTCCATCTCGGAAAACCAAATGATGGATCCTGAGGAATTAGAATTTCCCTAGGAATTTCACACTTCCAAAAGGAAAACACAAAGCCTGGTACCAGGCAGAGGAACTGGTCTCCAGAGAAGGAATTTCATAACCGTCTGACAGCGTGTTGGGGTAAAAGGGAAGCCCAGGCAAGGGAGGGCAGCACCATGCCTTGGCCAGGACCGCTGAGTTACAACTCTTACCTTCTATTTAATCCCTACCCTCGTGTTAGGAGCTGGGAGCAGGGGTGTCATAGATTTGGGGGGAAGTCATTGGATCTCTTTGTCCCACTTTCCAATGTGACCACATTGAATAAATCTCTCTTTTTTCGCGATTTTACTATTAATTTGAGTTTTTTTTTAATTGGCTTATGGATGACAAGAGGCCAAACCTGGCTTGTTAGGGCTGCCAGAAGCACGGGTCCTACTGCTAAGTCTGTATGGCAAGCACACAGTATCTGCATAGACTGGAGCCTAGACATCCTTCTCAGTTAGACAGGGAAGGCAGCCCCTCAGAGAGTTCTCCCTCCTCACCTCCAAGTGTCTGGAGGAGGCGAGAGTCCTGCCTGACCCACAGCCTGTGGAAGCCCACTTCTACACTTTTACTGTGTGAACAGGCTGGCAGTCTGGACGTACAGACTCTGCCCTACCTCTGAAGGGAGCTGGCACAGCTGCCATAGGAAGACACCCCAGAGACAGACAGAAGTTAGGTAGGACAGAAGTCAGGGAGCTCACTGGCTGCCGTTAGACGAGTGTCCACGGCGAGCCTCCTGAGGGGCTCGACAGAAAGGAAATCCCGTTCCACTAAGGCACTCCAAGCAGGTCCTCAGGAGAGCTGTCTCTCCTTCCCCAGCTGAGCATGGAGGTCAAGGACAAGACTCAAGCATCAAGAGTAAGACGGGGGCTGGGGATTTAGCTTAGTGGTAGAGCGCTTACCTAGGAAGCGCAAGGCCCTGGGTTCAGTCCCCAGCTCCGGAAAAAAAAGAACCAAAAAAAAAAAAAAAAAAAAAAAAAAAAAAGAGTAAGACGGCACCACTTCCTCCCAGCCCCCACTTCACTTCTAAGGACTTTCCTAGGTCACCAGCTCAGCCCACTGGGTCTCCAGCAGAATCTACCAGGAGGAAGGGCCACAGCTGGGCTGGACACCTTAGAAGGAAGGGAAGGAGTGGCCTCTAGAACCTCCTCGCCCTCTTTATCCCAACTATGACTTCTTTGTCCCAACAAGGTCATCTCGGAACTCCCCAGGGAGCCTAACTGAATGGATGGTCAAGCTACTTCTGTGGGACTGGCCACAGAAGAGTCACTCCCCATGTTGTTCTCTGTAAGTACAAGCAAGTGTCTCCCCCGGCACCCTTCCCTTCCTCTCTCTGAAGTACACATGGGAGCCTTGACTCGTTTGCACAAACAGACTCTACTGATGAGTTAAGCTTCAGTTCAGGAGCATTTCCTGTTACTCCTTTTCAGGGTTCAACCCCATTGGAGCCAGCTGAGCCAATGGCTAACTTCCTCCCCAAACCATAGCCTCCTCTTCTTCTCTTGCTCTATGACCACGCTTGGCCTGTGGCAGCAGCTCTGAACAGGTCACGCCTAGCTCCACGTCCTAGCGGTCTTCAATGTTTCAAAGCCTGCCACCTAAAACCAGTGTCTAAAAGTTGATGGCAGGGTTAGGTCTAGTAATACAGGTCTGTTTAGCTAGTGAAGCTGAGGCAGGAGGGTTGCCTGCCTAACTTAGCAAGGCCTCTAATTACAGAAAGTTATAGAGAGTGGGCTGGAGAGATGGCACAGAGTGTTAAGGGTGCTCACTGCCAAGCCTGACCTGAGTTTGATCCCTGGAACCCACATGATAAAAGAGAGCTGACTCTTGACCAGGGCAGCCACACGCCCCCCCCCCCCCTTCCAATCCAGGGTACGGCTCAGCGGTGCAGCATTTGACGAGCTCTAACAAGGTCAGACCTTCTATCCCTATTTGGGGAGCTTGAGGTGCGGGAGGCACAACACCTTGGGGGACGATGTTGTCTATAACTAGGGTCACATGGATGTGACTCTTTCAGTGCTCCATGGGACGACTCAAGATCTAGAGGAGAATCCAACCCACAGGCTTCTCAGGGCCAGAAGACCGTGACACGGCACGCGAGCTCGCATCTAACGGGAGAGGGAAGGTTAAGGCTTGGGAGAAAGTCTTGGGGGGTGAGGGAGTCTAGAACTTCAGAAGAAGCAGGATGAACTTCAGAGCAGGAAAGTGTGTCAGAGACACCGCGACGAGGGACACAGAAGGCAGTGGGGGCGGGGCATATGGGTTAGAAGTCAGCATTAGGTCATCGACCCCGCAGAGCCAGGGAGCGGACGGTCAGGGCGAAGGTGGAGGGGTGGAGGGTCACAGGCCTCACCTTGTAACAGCGATATTTGTAGAGTACCACTAGGAAGATAGTCATGACCACAATGACGCTGATCATGATCAGAGTGTTCAGCACGGAGTTGAGGAGCCGCTGGCCCACAGAGGGTGTGTCCTCGGTGAAGGGCGTGTAGATGCTGAAGAAGTCACCAGAAGAGACTCAGTACCTGCTGCCCTGGGACACTCACAGCTCAGCAACACACACATGCACACACACACACACACACACACACATACACACACACACACACACTCTCTCTCTCTCTCTCACACACACACACACACACACACACACACTCTCTCTCACACACACACACACACACACACACACACACACACACACACACACACACACCACACCCTACCGAGGCAGTGAGCCCCTCCAGGCTGACCATGGAGCTCCTAGAAACGCCACACTGCTCCATTAGAGCCCTTGCACTGGCTGGGCCCTGATGGGGCCATCACTATCTGTGTGAGTGGCTTCTGCCTCTTGGTCAGTGACTCGCAGTGCTCTGAACCATCATGGCAGAAATGACAGACTGCAGCACCTCATTGAGACCTCGCTCCTCCACTTGACTCCTACCTCCAGGCCCTCAGCTCTGGCTCCTACCGATGAGACTGGCTGCCTGCTTCTCCATGTGATGATTACTTCTGATTGTCAATGTGAGTGGATCTGGAATCAACTAAGCAGGCCTTAGGGTGGATCTGTGAGGGCATTTCTAGGAAGGAGTAACCCACCCTGGGTGCACAACTCCTTCCATTGTCAGCCTAGGTAGAAAGAAGTTAGAGGGAAGCAGTGCTCTTTGCCTGCCTGCCTTTGTCACTCCTTGCCAGTGAGCACATCTACTCTATGATTGAGAACCTCTTCAGCATACAGATAGCCATTGTCAGACTACCTAGCCTTTATTGTATAAGCCAATCTAATATATCCTTTCTCATAATACACATTCATTGGTCCCGTTCCTCCAGGGAACCCCAACAATACCCTCCATTGACGTTTTGCAGCCTAAGACTCCCGCACCCTCTTCTCCTACAACTGCAGGTACAGGTACTGGCCCAACTCTGGAAGTAATTCATAGGCACCTTGTTCTTCCTAGCTTGAATGCCAGGAGCTATACCTGCACATCCATCTCTTGTTTCTTGAGTCTCCCACAGGCTACAAGCTTCTTAGGGGTGGGAACTTTCCTGCCTCCACTTTCCTAAAAAGTAAAAAGGGATTCAAATGTGCTTGGCAGGGGCTGGGGATTTAGCTCAGTGGTAGAGCGCTTACCTAGGAAGCGCAAGGCCCTGGGTTCGGTCCCCAGCTCCGAAAAAAAGAACCAAAAAAAAAAAAAAATGTGCTTGGCAATGAGGAGTCCATGAGGGGAGAGAGGGGAGAGTGCTGGGGTTAGGGAATCTCACAGTTCTCTGTATTATATTTATTAAAGTAATAAAAGGGCCTAATGAGTCCTCATCATCTGCTAGAAATGTGCTAAGACGTCACTGGGTTCAACCCTGTCATCTCATACCTAAGGGAGCAGAGACCCAGACAGGACGGGACTCGCCTGAAGTCATAGACACAGTGGGCCAGGACCAGGTACACGGAGTTCAGGGCTACGGTACCAGAGCTGGCCTCTGGTCAGATCCCACTTAGCCTTTGGTGAGTACTGTGTGACACTTCATGTGTGTTAGCCGGCTCATTCTCCAGGTACCCCCCACAATTGAACCCATGAAACATAGAAATAGAGGCAGAAATGAAAACAGGTCAGACATACATCCAGACTGAAGGCAGCGAGTGTGGCCGGGTATAGGCCAGAGTCCCTGCCATTGCTCTGCAGAGCTATAGCACAGTAGAACAGACCCCAACCTCCCGATGCCAGCTGGGCCCCCAACTCACAGCTGCCCGTTCTTCTCCGTGTAGAAACGCACGGACTTGATGGTGGCCACCACCACAATCATGCACAGCGTGACAGGCACGAACAGCATGATCACGTGCTTCGCCCCATACTTGAGGGTCAGCTCCTCCTCCAGGCCCGATGGTCGCCCAGGAACCCCACTGCAGGCATAGTGGTCCGGGTCCTCCTCACAGTCGTCCTCGTTCTCCTGGCTCCTCTGTGGGAAAACACAGTGAGGGCCGCAGAGGCTCCTATGGTGAGCTGCTGACATCCTGCAGGGGCTTTTGGAGGTAGACCCAGGAAGGCAAATGTGGCTTTCTAGATGTGAGAGCAGTCTAGAGTGTGAGCTCTGATTAAGGTCTCGGGATATAAAAACAAGCTTAGGAGGACAGCGGTGGAGAAGGTTAGCGCTAGCCTGCATAGCCACAGAAGGGCACATCAAAGACCCTTGCTCTTCCCAAGGACAGGAAGGCTACTAACTGACATGGCCTTAGTGGTCCAGGAGGAGACAGGCTAGGGAAGAGATGGGGAAACAGATCAAACATTTTGCTTGACTAACTAGGAGACCCAGCACTTCTTTGAGCATCGAAACTCATGGCTGCTTCAGTACCAGCTTTCCACAAGGGGAGCTCCGACCTAGCTGCTCACTTGACACCAAGGAGAAAAGAAATCTAATAGATAAGACAAGAAACTCCTGGAAACAGGCTGTTAATGACCTTGAACTGTGAACCCACCGAGGCTGGGAGGCTATGCTGAAGAGGAGGAGAAAGGGCTCAGGCAGCAAGGTTGAGGAGAAATGCCTTCCGGGCATAGAAAGGCTTTTCGATGAATAGAATCAGGTCCACAAAAGCTCAGATGTGATATGCCTGACCAAGAGGGAGATGGCCAAGCTGACTAAGTGACTCTACCCATCTTCTGACCTGAGGCTGCGGCAGCACAAGTCACAGTGCAGCTATATCTATGGGTCACGGTGCAGCTATGTCTCCCAGTACTGAAGTCAGGCCAGACTCAGGCCAACCCAGCAGGTGGTTACCCATCTGGCTACCTACCTGAACCCTTCCCTGAGGGTAGCCCTTCCTCCTGTTATCTCAATGTTTCTGTGTCATTGGTGCGTCCCAGAATCACAGTACCTGGGAACAGCAGCCTGCATCTGAAAGGCAGGTGAGGGGTAGGAGGCAAGGGAGATATGCCCAGCCGGCCTGCGCTGCACACTGTGATCGTGTGGTCTAGACAAAGCCCTTACACATAGAAGACGCAGATACATTGTAGCCAGATGATAGCGCTCTGGCCAGACCACGGGAGTCAGCTTTCTCTCTCTCTCTCTCTCTCTCTCTCTCTCTCTCTCTCTCTCTCTCTCTCTCTCTGTCCATATACATGTGTGTGTGTGTGTGTGTGTGTATGTATGTATGTATGTATGTATGTATGTATGTATGTATGTATGTTTAACAAGATAATTCAACTTATGGACAAAATGGCCTAGAGGGCTCAGTCTGGGATGGATTAGCCCTGTTGCTCTGAGCTTGTGGTAACCATACTGCGGAAGAAAACATGGAGAGGTGCAAGCTGCTCACCTCACAGTCAGGATACAGACTAGGCTAGGAGGAAGGAGTCCAGTGACTTGCTGCTCTCCACAAGGTTCCATTCCTTAAAGAGTCTACGACTTCTCAATCATGACACACTAGGGACCAAACTTTCAGCACAAAGGTCTTGGGGAGACATCTCAGATCCAACTTCAGCAACCCGTAAGACACAGGAGGGGGCTTAGTGAAAAGACTTGAGTTCAGCTGCTAACATCCCTGTCAGTAAGCTCACAAGTGCTCATTACTCCAGCTCCAGGGGCTAGGACACCCCTTTCTGACCTCCATGGGTACCTCAGCTTATATGCATATACCTCCACAGAGGTTATATACATTAATAAACATAATTAAAAATAAAAAAGACAGGAACCCCATGGCCCTGTTTTAAGACCCACAATTGCTGGGGGACCTACCCACTGTGAGGGACCTACCCACTGGGCAGTGTTCTCTCCATCCTCTGGGCCTGGCCTGCTGTCCTGGCAGGAACGTGATGTAGGGCTCTCGGCTGACATCAAGGACGTCCGCTCATCGCACACCTCTTCCTCGCTATCAGAGGCCATGAATGTGAGCATGGTCTGGAAAAGAAGCACAGGGACCCTGTTCCTGAAAGGCAAAGGCAGTGTGGGTGCTGGTTGATGGCACGGTGGCTTGAACACCAGGCATAGGTCTTGCCTATAACAAGCTTCCTACGTACACGTCAAACAGCCGCTCAGAACAGGAGTCCTAGAAGCCAGCAAGAGGTCGAGGCAGCCTTGGTTGAGGCTGGCTTGAACGGAACTCCTATCATATGGAGCAAGACGTCCAGTTAGGAAAGTCAGGGTCACTCTGCACTGTCAGCATGTTTGTTCAATCAATACACATCTGTGCGAAATCTTCCGTGCTTGGCTCTGGAGTCATAGCCTTGAATAAGAAGCCCTCTTGTCCAGTAAGAACAAAAAGCATCATCCAATCTAACAAATGACATGTCACCAGAGGATGAAGGAACTTGAAGCTGGTGACTGTGAGGGGAAGGACAGTGGTCAAGAGGAAGTGTCCTGATGGGGGAGACACCCTGAGGCCTGTTCTTTGTGGAAAGCTTGTCCCCCGATTAGTCACTCTTAGAATTCATGTGATCTTCAAGTGATTAGGGTCCCTTCACCAAGGCAGGGCCTGTGGCTGCCACTCTGAAGACAGCCTTCCTGGCTCCGGCCTGGATAACTCTTATAAGGACTTCCCTCAGTCTGCCGTTACAGAGATGGTACAGTGCCTGCCTTTGTTTACCTCCCTGACTGGACCTACTATAAAGGCACCCTGTCCTCACAGAGCCCAGAGCCCCCAGATGCTGCTTCTTGGGGTCTACCAGACATTAGGAGTGGGAAAACAGCTGCAGAAGACGACAGGCACAAGGTGGTGAGGACCATGCACCCTCCAAGTTCAGAGGAAGTAATGTGGAGGGGCTCCTTAGAGCTCAGTATCTTGGGTCTTGAGGACTGAGAAGGGCAGGGAGTGGGCCAGAAAGGTGTATGAGCTGAGATGGACGGAGACAGAACGTTCTGAAAAGATGTAACTATTCACGTGCTATGAACAGGATGGATATCTAACACCATCTTGCCTCAGTATGATGGTGGGATCAGGGAAGGGCCTGAGTGTCTGACCAAGGGGAAAGGAGCTTAATTAGCCCAGGTATCTCCTAGGAGGAGAGAAGAGAAACGCCCTTTTATGGAGGTTACACACAGCATGGCAGGTCCTAGATGGTGGGTCTACTGCCCTAATACTTGGCCTTAGCTGCTAGTTCTCAGAAGTAGCTCTGTGCCCTGGAGCCTAGGCTTTGGAAGAAGAGTCCACACCTGAGAACACAGTTTCAGGGGACGCAGCTTCAAAGGACAACTTGCCATGAGAGATGGGGAAATCTTAGCCAGGCAGGAGTCTTCAAGACTGTAAGGCCCCCTGTTCTGTTCTGTCATATCTTAAACATATACCCACCGGACCTGAGGTCTCTTCACTACCCCTTCCAGCAACAGTGAATTCTCCTCTCACAGATATCTAGATCAGGGTTGTGCCTCGGTGGCACAGCCTGGCATGCCTGAGGCCTTGGCTGTCACCCACGGCCCCACATCAAGGCTGTCCTTAAGCCTGGGTATTCTGCTGCTGGTTTCTTTAACACCGCACTGGGTAGGCTATTACCTCAGCGACAACACCGTTCCAGAGTTTATTCTGGCTCTCAGCTCATCAGACAGGCGCCTCACGGTGGGAGGAGCTTGACGCAGCTGTCAGTCACATCTCACCTACGGTTAGGGGGGCAGAGGGTGAGGAACCGATGCTGCTGCTCAGGTCTGTCCTCCACACACACAGTCGAGGGGACAGCGCCACCCACAATGAGCTTGTCTTCACACCCCAGTTAGCAAAATCCAGACAATTCCCAGAGGCTCCTCTCCTAGGCCACTGTAGATTCTGCCAAGTCCACGTTAACTATCACAGCTGTAAATCGGAAGTGTGGCTCCCTAAGCACTCCTCTAGCCCAGTGTCCGGGACACGCATTTGGAGACGGCATCCCTACACATGCACCCTTGGCCTCCCTGGCTTGGGTCTGACTCAGGAAGACAAGGGAGCCCCTTACCCAGTGCGCCTCCCACTCTTGTGACCGTAGGGATGAAGGTGTAAACCGTGCAGCCCTTACTCCAGGACACAGGACCTGGTCAGACAGCAACTGGGAAGAGAGGGGTGAGAGCTTCTCAGACTAGCAAAGTCGCCTATGGAGAAAGAGGGCTGGAAGAACTGGGCATATGATGCAGGGGACGGAAGGGTGTATGGAGATAAAATGTCTGTACAGAACCCCAAAGCTATGCAAAGAGTTGGACCTTTTAGATCCGGAAATGCTACATCTAGGAATTTTATCTAAGAAAAAACATCCATACAAAAATATGTGCTGTAGTCATCTGTTATCATAGAAAGTAAAAACGACTGAAATTTCTGCCTCTCTTCTCCAGTACAGGAACTCAATCCCCCTCGCCCCGCTTATCTGCAATTCTGCTTCCTGTGGTTATAGTTATCAGTGGTCAAGAATGTGAAGTGGAAAATTCCAGAGTAATCAATCCGTACGTTTTAGATAGCTTCCCTACAGTGTACTGCTGTTATTGCTGGGTTGTTGCTATTAATCTTTTGCTGTGCCAAATTTATGAATTCAACTATCATAAATATGTATGTTCAGGAACTAAACCAAAACAGAACACAGTTCACACAGGATCTGGTATTCAGCACCACTTCGGGCTATCCAACTATCCGATGAGGACTACTGCAGGAGCACCAAAGTCTTACTTGGAAGAATACTTAGTAGGGCTGGGGATTTAGCTCAGTGGCAGCGCGCTTGCCTGGCAAGCACAAGGCCCTGGGTTCAGTCCTCAGCTCCAGGGTGGGTGGAGCGGGTGGGTGGAGCGAGCGAGCTAGCGAGCGAGAGGGCTGAGCCTGCGGGGAGGGAGGGGGATTAAGAATACTGAGTAACAGGGGTTGGGGATTTAGCTCAGTGGTAGAGTGTTTGCCTAGGAAGCGCAAGGCCCTGGGTTCGGTCCCCAGCTCCGGAAAGAAAAAAAAAAAGAATACTGAGTAACAATTAAGTGATGTTAAATTGAACAGAACGGCAATATTCTTAGAAACGTCTGAACTGCGCGTGCGCATGCGTGTGTATACACACACACACACACACACACACACACACACGGCTGGTAAAACTATTACAAAATATTAAAGGTCATTGCTTTCTGGGTAGATTATGGGTGATTCTTGGCCTCGTATTTTTCTGCATTTCTCGATTTTATTTATTTTCACACAGGGCTTCGTGTATCCCTGACTGACTTCTACCTCACTATCTGGCTAAGGATGGCTCTGAACTTCTGACCCTTCTGCCTCCACCTCTCAAGTGCTTGGATCACAGGCATGAACCACTACATCCAGTTCACGTTGCGCTAGGGGTACAACCCAGGGCCCGCATGCTAGGCAAGTTACATCTCCAGGTCCACACCCCACACTCCCCGTCTTTAATAACCAATATGCATGCTAGACAAGTGCTTTATGGAGTTACATCTCCAGCTTCCTCACCACCACCCTCGCTTTTAATAATCAATACGAATTGTATCTTCAACCTACTTTTGTTTTTTTTTGTTTTTGTTTTTGTTTTTTCTTTTGACATAAGGTTTCACTAAGTAAGCCTGGTTAGTCTGGAACTGGATGGGTAAACCAAGCTCACCTGGGATTCTGGCTTCTGCCTCCAGAGTGCTGGGATTAAAGGCCCATGCCACAGTACCTAACAAGCCACTGGTTTGTAAAAGGACACACTAGGCATCAACACACAGGGTTTCCTCTACCTGAAGAATCGCCTGCCTGACCGGGGCGGGGGCAGGGGGTGAAGGTGGGGGAGTGGTGGGGTGACAAATGAGAATACAGGAAGCCAGTGACTTGATCTCCAGATCCCTGGGGGTGGGGAGTGGGGGAACGGGTGCTTCTTCCACTCCCTTTAGACTCCCTACGGGCCGGTCTGCAATGCCTTGGTGTCTGCTCTTTAGCCTGAGAGCAGTAAAATCCTTAGAGGGGAAAATCACATGCGAATGAGCACAGAAAAACAACAGCGTGGATCCTCATCAGAGCGATGCCCACAGGTCCGGGGGAGCCTGACTCAGCACAGGCGGTGATGGGCACGGAGCCTGGCCATTGCTGACATTAGCCGAGCTGCACATCCCCGGGGTCCACAGGAAGCACAGAGGGGCTGACAGGGAAGTGTGGACGGAGTGCAGAGGACGACAGCCAGTTCAGGAAGCCCTGCCGCGCCGGCACTGTGGCTCTGGGATTAAGTACCTACCCTCTGCCTACTTTGATTGGCTGAACTAAGAAGTTCCCTGACCGGCTCCCGCAATTATCAAAGAAACCAGGTGACCCAATTTTCTCAAACCTGCTTTTCTACAGTGGAGAGAGGCAAAGGATTGCCCTAACGTTTAAAATCAGTGACCCTGGCAGGAAAGAGACTTTGGAACGCCACAGAATATTCTAGCACCCCTTGGAAAACAATATTCTAAAAGTGAACTGGCAACTCTGGGCCACAAACATGTCTGTCTATAGAGAGGTTAGGACTCCCTGATACTTTTCCAAAGGGCCAACAGAACAATGTCCTTATCTTTCAAAAGGTCACCTTCTGTGGTCACATGGCTACTTCCCAGAATTTCCACTACCCCTGGAAAGTCCCGGTGTTCCTCTACACTGGGGAAGGGCTTCCCTCAATCAGGCAACGCCCTGCGACATCTCACAGATTCCAGACCCTTACAGATTCTAACCCTTAGCGCCTGACCAAGTATTGGGCTGGTCTACCTGGCACTTGCTGAATGGTTCTACTGGATTTGGGGAGACCCCAGGCAGGGCTGGAGTTAGAGAGCCAGACCCCAGACCCCAGACCATCAGGTGGCTTATGGTCTGGATTAAACTCCATTACCTATTTCTCTCTTGAAGTACCTGGGTTGGGGCAACTTTTCTCATGTCATGAAGTAGCCTGGGAGATGGGTAGTTAAGGGGGAGAGATAGGGAGAGTGCCCCTAGCAAACCACCCCACCCTCAAGTAAAAACTAGAATTTTTTCCTTTGTTTTTAGACAGGTCTCTCTGGCTGTCCTGGAATTTGCTCTGTAGACCAGGCAGGTTGGCCTCGAACTCAAGAGATCTGCCTGCCTCTGTCTTTCAAGTGCTGGGATTAAAGGAGTGCACCACCACCGATGGGTGCAGAATATTTTTTTCTTTAAATGAGACACAGCAGCCAGTGGTCGCATAGATTAGTGCGACATGAACTACACTTCCTGGGTAGCTTCTAGCCATGCACGGTGCCAGGAGCTATTTCCTCCTCAAAGGTCAGAAGAATGGGCTACCTTGTAAGGTTGGGAAAACAGGTGTGAGGCCTCTAGTCACAGTGGCTATTCAATAAATCCCCATCTATTCCCCTCAATGGAGACAGGAGGGGACACTGAGAGGGGATTAACAAAGCCAACAGGTGCCCTTCTTTGGAAGCTAGGGAACTGCTAAGCCACCAGACTCAGGAACTGGTACAAAGGCCGGGCCCCAGGGAGATCCTGTTTCCATCCAGCCTCAGCCTGACAATGGGGACATTTTGTCAAAGGAACAGTCACGTCCATGGATGATGTCAAAGCTAGATTGAATACCTTAAGAGCCATTAGTTGGTTCCCCATTTCATAGTTCAGGAAACCTCAGTCCAGGGTTGCAGGATGGAGCGAGAGTCAGATAAGGACCAGTTTACAGGTCTCTAAACTGCCCACAGAACAATGTCATCTCCCATCCAGTCAGGCCTGCCAGGTTCCTGCAGAGGCCAGGTAACCATTCACCCCCATACCCACACCCCTGGCTCCTCGAGAATGTTCTCATGTTGGGCTGGGGATTTAGCTCAGTGGTAGAGCGCTTACCTAGGAAGCGCAAGGCCCTGGGTTCGGTCCCCAGCTCCGAAAAAAAAAAAAAAAAAGAGAATGTTCTCATGCATTTAGATGTTATGCACCTTTACTGTGGAGCAGGATGCATCTAGAAATGGCCCCGGCCCACTCCCAGATCGTGCCGGCTCAAACCCCTCAATAAAGCCTGTCTTACACCCTCCCATCTCCAGACCCACTCACTCCCTGAAGGTCTGTGAGGCTCAGGGGTGGACCCGCCAGCTCTTAGCAATGAGGGAAGAAGGTACTGATTTTCTGGTTCAGTTCAAAAGACAAGTGGAAAAGGGTTCTGTTATGGGGCTGGTAAAAAAAAAAATAAAGACATTTTCAATGACTTGTCACACCTACCAAATCTGGTTTTTCAAGACGTTTCAGGTAGCTTTCTGTTCCTAAAACATCTGAAATACACTTTCCATTTACAGTTTGCTTCATCCTCATAACCTGGTCCAGGGCCCACCAGCTTTGGGTCTGTGGCACAACAAAACTTCTCGACTCAGGCCCAGAAGGTGAGGGTGGTAACAGCTTCACATCTCTAGTGACCAGACCCGCTACCAACCCCCAGCCCCAGCCCCTGAAATGCCCAAAGCAGTTATTCCCCGGCTGATGGGGAAAGGATGTCTTCTAAAGACATGTTTTTAGAATAAGTATGTATTACTTGATTTTAAAAACCATGTGGGACTTTCTGGCTGAGGTGCACTAGGAAGGCGGTCAGCATCCACATTCCCTTCATCTGCAAAGATGAACAAAACAAACCGCCTGTTCTCTCCATCAAGGGAGAGGCCACGGTGAGAGCTGTCTCCCTGAGGAGGCCTTATCTTTCCTGAGGATTGACATGGCATTTTTTTCTTTCTCCAAACTCTTCAGGTAGTAGTGTTACCATCCCTAATCCCAGGGAGGAGAGACTGCATGTGGACTACGCACCTCTCCCGGGCGGTCACAGCCCAGGGCAGGTGAGAAGACATCAACAGAAACCTTTGCCTTCTGCTGGGTCCCAGCTGATCAGAGGCTCAACCTTAAAGAAACAGCTAAAATACAGCCAGAGGTTTTTGTTAGAAAGATCCATGTGACCTACACAGACCACACACTGTACACACCACACACACTACACACACACTCACAAACACACACAACACACACACCCACACACACCCACACACCACACACACACCACATGCACACACACCCACACACCACATGCACATACACCCACACACACATACATATACACACATACACCCCCCCCACATACACCACACATACACACAAACACACCACACACACAGAGTGTTAATGGTTACTTCTCTCTCTCTCACTTTAGTTTTCTTTTTTTTTTCTTACTGTAGCCAGGATGACTTAGTTTTGGTCCTTTTGTTTGTTTGTTTGTTTTGCTTCGGTTTGGTTTGGTTTGGTTTGGTTTTCTAATGAGAGAAAGGCTCTATTAGAGCCAGGATGACATTAAACTCCAGATCTTCCAGCCTCTCTGCCTTCAAGCACTCGCATCACAGGGACTTGGGGTTGGCCTTAACTCAGAGATCTACCTGTCTTGCAGTATGATTTTTTTCTTGGGGGGAAGGGGTGGGGTGCTGTTAAGCTGGAAAAATGGCACTTTTCTAGAATCAAAAGCAGTGGGGGAGGGAAGCTGAGGCAGGAAAATGGCCATTAATTTAAGGCCTCCCTTGGCTACATACAGAGTACCAAACCACCCAGGGCTACACAGCAAAACCCTGTCTCAAACTGCGAAACAATTTCTCTCCCAGGCTCTCAGGAAGTCCTTACCGAAGACCTCACAGAGATGTTCTGGATAGCAGTTTGGACACAGGTAAGAGATGACAGAACAAGCCAGTGTACAACTCCAAAGGTACAGACAATACATGTAGCAGTGTCCAAACCGTGTGCTGACAGACTGTAGGGCCACACAGCTGGGCCCCCATCCCTGACCCCGCACCCCAGAACCCAGGTTCCTAACTTTAAAGGAGTCATAGTAACTGTCTCAGTGTTCCTTTAGCTCTGTTCAGTGACTTAACAGTTGTTGTTGTATGGTTGGCTGACTGGTTTTTTGAGATAGTGTCTCACTATGGGGCTCAAATTGGCCTGAAACTCACTACACAGCCCATGCTTGTCTCGAATTCACAGCAGTTCTCTTGCTTCCGTGATTATGCACTGGGATCATAGACACGAGCTATCACATTACTTAAGTTCTCTTTAAAAATTAAATCGTATCTTATGTGTACAGGTATTTTGTCTGTATGTCTGTCTGCTTAGCACAGATATGTCTGTACAGTACATTTGTGCCTGGTATTCACAGAGGTTAAAAAAAGAAAGAGGTTCTCCTAGAATTGGAGTTACAGATGGCTGTGGGCCTCCATGTTGAACGTGGGTCCTCTGGAAGTGAAGCCAGTGCTCTTAACTGCTGAGCCGTCTCTCTGGCCACATTACTATGGTTTTAAGGTAACTGTGATAACCATTGGACAAAATGGCTTTTTATCACGAACGTCCAACTCCTAACACATGGGCATGTCACATGGCTATTATCACCAACAACACAGAGAGGCCAAGTCTGGCGAGAGACTCTTACGTGGCAAACTGTGCAGTAGAAGCAGGAGCAGCCACAGAAGGGCCACTGGACAGGGTACGCCTAGACGCTGCCTCAGGCTGACACAGTGGCAGTAGCATTCCTCATCTGAGTCTGTTTCACCTCCTCAGATACCAGAAATATTAATTTCCACATATGAATGGATGCACAACCTATATTTTGGGTGTAGGCACGGGGCATGTCAACATAGTAGGAGACAGTAGTTTCTCCAAACCTGGCAAGCTCAGTCTGCACCTCCACTCACCCACACCCTTTTTTTTTTTGTTATCCCCCAACCCCCGGAGCTGAGGACCGAACCCAGAGCCTTGTGCTTGCTAGGCAAGTACTCTACCACTGAACTAAATCTCCAACTCCTTCCCCACACCCATTCTCTACCAGCTTTCTTCCCATCCTGTACCTCTGCCACCCTTCGCTCTATCCCTGCCAACCCCATTCTAGCCGCTGTCCCAGGGGCTAAGGAATGCACTTGGAGGATCACTGCTAGGCTGAAGTCAGGACGTTGGCCCCTTCACCAACGGAAAACACAGGATCTGTACTGTTTCTCAGGCTCCCACAGAGCCATCCACACACACCTCAAGGGAAACTTGAAGCTTACACACCTGAAGCAACTTACACAGAGCCTTAATTACTGCAAAAGTCTTGGCTGAAGGCCTGTGAGGTTCAGGTGTCCGCAGAGCGACTATTTAAACATCAGGTGCACCTATCCTGGATGATGGAGTCTCTCTGTCTCCAAGAGACTCTTCTGGGGACGGCTATCCGTTCTGAGTTAAATTGGTCCGCATCTGTTCTGATTTAGAGGCGCTGTAAATGGATGCTGTCATTTCAAAACCGTTTATATCTTTAAAGGCAGATACCTAAGCAGGGGTGCTAGGACATTTTATCAAACTGGCAAAGGACTTAGGTCTGGATAGCAGAAACAGAGGCCCAGGCAGCAAGTTCTAAGCCTGGCTCCACAGTATCTTACACAGGAGACCTTGGGCAACCGCACTTTTTAGTTCTGAGAGTTGTTCTCCTCACCCTCCTTTCCCTCCCCTGGCAGGCCGAATGCATGCTTGGCAAACACTCTACCATACAGCTACATCCTCAGTCCTGGGCGCAGTTTCTTCATCAGTGTAATTTAGTGGCAACTAACTCTTGCTTTCAGCTTTAAAGGCCTGATTCTGGGCGTCTCCCTACTGCCTCAAGAGATTTACAAAACACCAAACACCGCTGGTAACAGAACACCAGCCTCAGGCCCTGTCGGGCGCCCCGCTCCTCACACAGGAAATCCTCACTCCCTCGTCATCTATAGCAGAGCCCAGGTAGACCAGATCAGGTCCTGGGTAGCAGGGACCAAAATGCCTGGTGAATACAGCTGTGAGTCCCACGTGCACTGGCCCTTTAATGCCTCACTCCGCGCCTGGGGCTCTGGAGGCAGGAAGGGACGCGAGGGCACTCAGACGCGGTCAGAGGCCCAGAGCTGCTCCCTAAGCTCCTTCGAAGCCCCAGTTCTGGGCCGGACGCACTGCCGCCTCCCCGGCACGTTCTCCTCGCCCCTCCGCCGGCCAGAGGCCGAGATCGACGCAGGGGCCGCAACCTGAAGCCCAGACCCTGGTGCCCCAAGAGGGCAACGGAAGCAGCGGTCAGGGGCTTGCGCACGAAGGGCCTCGCTGCATCCGAGCTCTCCATGCGGCCCGCAACCCGCGATCAGCGACAGGTCCCGGGCCGCACACACCCAGCCCCCGCCCTCGGCTCACCTGCTCCGCCGCGGCGCGGGATAGAGTTTACGCCGCGGACGGAGCGCCTCTCCCAGGCTAGCGCCGGCCCCGCCCACTGCCCCGGTTCGTCCGCGCCTCGGACACGCCCCGGTAGGGACCCACCCACTTCTATGGCTCCGCCCCTGTTCCGTCCCTTGGGCGGTGCCAGGTTCCCCAGTGCACTTGCGCCTTCGCCGGTTTACAGAAAAACACTGAGTGCATTAGGTCCAGGCCTTCTCCGTGTCTTGCCCTGAAGATCGCAACGTCATATTGACATTGAAATTTGAAGTCGGGTAGTGTCTTTTCTTAGGGACCCGGTAGCGCCATGGGGACAAGGGGTGGGTATTTGCTTTGTGTTTTCAGGAGCCTCTGCTGCCCCTCCCTCGGGTTTCATGCACTTTAAAATGGAGTCTAAAGTAAGCTAACACAGTGAGCATTCTCCTGATTGATTTTTTTTAGAGTGCTTCGGCGACATGGGGAGCTCTGGGTAAATATGAACCGGGATAAAATTGCATTGAGACCTAGGAATTTGCCTGGGGCGGGGGCGGGAAGGTGTTGTGATTGCAGGATCTGGAGTCTGTGGAGTGAGTTGAAATTGTCAACAATTTGCCATAGTTGTCATTATCTCAGTAGCTTTATTTCTCCTTTAATTACGGTGAAATTCATATAACATAAAATTGTCACTGTAGGGCTGGGAATGTAGTTCAACAGAGGGCTTGCCTCGCATGCAGGAAGCCCTGAGTTCAATACTCAATTCTGGTGTATGCATGGGTACATAATCCTGTCACTAGAAATCCAAGATCATCCTTAGCTACATAGCAAGTTTGAGGCCAGCCTGGGGCACATTAAAACTTGCCTTTAAAAAAAAAATGTGGCTGGGCAGTCAGTGGTAGTGCTTACCTTTAATCCTAGCACTGGGGAGGCAGAAACAGGCAGATCTCTGAGTTCAAGATCAGACTGGTTTACAGAGTAGCTATAGAGAGACCCTGTCTTCAGTACCACCACCCCTGTAAAAAAAAAAAAGTAGACATTTTAATATAAGACAGTTAGTGAATTCAGTGTGTGCAGATCTGGCTTGTATGGTTGTAAAACAGTCCATTGCTCAAGAAATAAAAGGCAACTGTACAATTGAAAAGTTCATTTCCTACCCCTCTCCCTGACCCTGTTAGCCACCAACCTACTCTGTCTCTGTAGACTTAGTTCAATAGCTTGACATTTTTTCTTAACCCATGGGACGGAGGTCTGAAATCTTCCTCTTCTGCCTGTCTATTTCAGTTCCTTACTCTTTCTGGGCCTTGGTTTCCTCATCTGTGAAAGGACAGTGTGAGAACCTTCAGAGGAGCATAGCGAATTAGAGAGAAATGACAGGGCAGAGGCAGCACGGGTGCTCAACAAATGGTAATTGTTTCCCGCCTCTACCTTTCTTCTCCGTTTGAGGTGGTGTGGTTCCATTTATCCTGTTCGACATTGAAATGACAGATCACAGCTCTCCTCAAAGTCTACTGGCCCTCCCCCTGTAGGGGCACCATCTCTTTCTATTCTGTCCAACACAGGTGACTCATATCAATGAGAGCACCAGCGGCCACATACAAGTTGTAGCCAGAAGTTCTGGACCTCGGGGATGCTCACCACACTTGAGAAAGCCCAGTTGTACTGCAATGGGGGCTTCTTTATTGAACAGGACTCACAACTAACACACACAAGCCACTGTCTCAGTTTGTTCAGGCTGTTATAACAAACCACCATAGGCAGGTAGCATAACAATAAAATTTGTTCTGGAGGCTGGGCAGCCCAAGATCAAGACTGTAGCAGGCTTACTGTCTGGAGAGGACTTGAGTTCTGTTGAGGAGTCCATTCTTACCATTTCAATCATCTAAACTGGCCATTCTCAAACTGTTTGGATTTACAAACTTTCCACGTGTGCTAACCAGCTTCCTGGGGCTGAGAGAAAAGGCCTGGGATGATGAACTTTGAAGGAGGACAGTTGTTTTAGATTCATGATATCAGAAGTTTGAGTCCATGGTCACTTGCCCTTGAGCCTATAGTGATACAGACTATCAATGGCCAAGATGTGGGATAGAAGAAACCTGCTCCACTCACGGTGGCCTAGCTGCAAAGAGAGAGGAAGTGGCTGATATTCCAATGTCTCCCTCAAGGTCTTCAGTGACTAGACTTTCTCTCACTAGGCCTCACTTCTACTCAGAACACTTTGACACCAAATGTTTGTTGGGTGTGGGTTTCACACTAACAACCAATTATCTGGCCTTCTAGACACCAGCAATTGTGATAGTGTACACTTGAATTCAGTTCTGACATTAGCTACCTGAAGTGAGGGCAGATCTCACAAACTAAGAACTTGGTCCCCTGAAACTTATCCCTCCTTCAGAGACAATTTCTAGTCTTTGATAATTTCACCTTTTGGGTTCAATTGGGGGGTTCCTCTGGCCTCCTAGGGATTGAATACAGGGTGACCACTACATTACCTCCTGGCTTAATGCAGAGAAGATATGACCTATAGATTCCATAGGATAGAGCTGAGCAGCCAGGTAAGGATGAGCAGTAGGCCTGCCGTGGTCCTGAGCCCATGAACCTCTTTGTCCCTGCACCATGCCCCTGACACAAGCAAACATTTGCCAGCCTGGAAGCTCTCTGGATTATGCAATTCATGGATTTTTTACTTACTCCTAGTGTTAGGGACTAAAAGGCTTCTCATACACAGTGATGTGTCCTACCCAGACTCTAGCTTAGGGCTTCTGAAGGCAGATTAGGTTTTCCTGGAGGCTTCATGCCATAGGCCTAATTGACTAACCCTATCTTCAGCACCTAGATGGTGGGGCTCAATGCCCCAACTCATAAGTAGCCTCCTTCCATAGCTTCTGCTGCGAGAGTTACCCCTTTGTTTCCTGCCCTGACTTCCCTAGATGCCTGTAAGGCAAACAGACCCTCTCCTCTCCACTCATCTTCAGAGTGTTTGCTCGAAACAACAGAAAGGAAACTGAAACTCCTCGCTTATACACAACCGGGACCTTGCCAGTGTGCAGGTAACAGAGCTGTGACATCACGTCAGCATGGCACCCAGTTCTGCCTTCCCGAGTTAGACCTCTATTCTCCAGCTCGAAGGAAGACAGGAGGTAGCTAATGAGTGCAGGTTCCCTCACACAGCAAGGAGCACACACTGAGAGCTGTATGACCAATCTTTGGGCACAAACCCATAGACCCCCAGGAGTGCTTACCACCAGCAATTCCAAGCCAGAAACTCGACGCTGGACGAATTCCATCGATAAGTGCTCCTCCCCCACCACTGCCATATCCTGCAACTCTCAGATCTATAGGGTTGGTGCAACTGTGTTATAAACCACTCTGCCTTTCACTCTCTCTTCCCCATTCTCCAAACAGATAGTTTCATTTTTAACGTAGTTTTGAGTCTAGATAAAGCCCTTCCTATAACTAAGGGAGTTTACAGTCTCAGCAGTGGCAGAGGAGTTTACATTTATTCTCCCACAGACAACATCAATCGACCCTGGACAAAATATCGCAAAAACCTATCACTTTCAAGCAACCTATAACGACCCGAACCAGGAAGGAACAGGAGAGTGTCTGACTCCAAAGGAAGGGAATTGAGGTCTCCTTTACAGCTCTCCTCAGGGAATACAGACTGTCTGCGGCAGCTCATGGGTGAGAAGGTAACACTGGTCACAGCTCTGTTGGCTCCGGGGTCCACAGAAGTAGCTGGAGGCTGCCAGAGCGTCTGGAACACTACAAGAGCCAGGGTTAAAACGAAGCCAGCTGCAGAGGGAAGACCCCTCAAATAGGCTAATAATTCTCTCTCAAATCCGTGGCTGCCCCAACGCGAATCACTACGTTACAAAGAGGAGAATGGTGAGAGAGAGAATTCTTCAGGAAGATGCAGCTGTACTATTTATTGGTACATGGACCAAACCAGAAAGCTTCTGCACGTGTGAAGCAAAACCTCGCATTAAGGAAGGAAATCGAAAAAGACACAGGTTAAGAAGCATAGCAGTCCTCTTAGGATTTGATGAAAAACAGTCTCTCTGTGTGTCTCTCTCTGTCTCTGTCTCTGTCTCTGTCTCTGTCTGTCTCTCTGTCTCTCTGTTTCTCTGTCTCTCTCTACATACACACACACACACACACACACACACACACGGACATAGATCTTAATTTAAAAAACACCATGCATAAACATATTGAAAAATGTCAATCCTTTATCTATAAATCCATTATCATCCCAATTAAATTTTTTGGTGGAAAATGACAAGTCAGTTATAAATGTTGAACAGGCTCTAGGTGTGGTACATACCTTAAGTCTTAAGGAGCCAGGAAATCTGTGGGATGGAGACCAGCCTGGTTTAGCAAGCTTGTTTCAGGCCAGCTAGGGTTGTATAGCGAGACCCTATCTCAAAAAAAAAAAAAAAAAAAAAAAAAAGAAAGAAAAGGAAAGAAAAAGAAAATTTTAACAGAAACATATAGCATCTCAATGGCCAAAATTGTTTTGCAATAGTTGGGAGACTCACAGCCTGGTTGCTAGACATCTGCAAAGCTGTGGTAATCAGGGGCAGTAGATAATTGGGCTAAAGGCTGTTGCTGTAAAATTATAAAAAAAAAAATGCTGTCTTTTATCCCTCACTAAGTCCGGCACCTTGGTGCCCCATGATATCTGTTAGATATCCTCATCTCAGTCAGCAAAGCCTCTCACCCGCTTTGCTCCATCCCATATCACACTGCCGATGGCTGCTCTCTGAGCCTGGCAACAATCTCTCTACCCATCTAGTTCCCAAGCCAGGTTGCCACCATGCCAGACATACACATCCTAATTCCATGACAGCCTAGTATCTCTAGCCGCCACATGCTCTCTTAAACTTAAATCTCCACATGAAAGAACACACAATAACCTCTGATCCTATTGATAAGATACAATTGCCTACCTAGACATACAAAGCCCTGTACACATCCATCCCTTAAGAATATTCATAACAACCTGTAAATGTGCAGAGAGGAATCTAACATCCGCCTCCATATTCTCTCAGTTGCTCCTCTCTCTCCGCTCCAGTCTCCTTCTCCTCTCTAAAACTTTTCTCCCGCCCATCCTTCCTTCTCGTCAATGACAGGCTTTGTTCTATCCTTTGTTCAGTTTTTCTTTGAGTTCCTCCCGGGTGCCTGCCTTCACCTGTATAATGACATCATCCTACAAAAGGCAAGTAAGAGAATAGAGAAATTGTAGAGAGATAGCCAGTTGCTTTTTGCCTAAGAGGCTGAGAATATTTGATAGATAAAAGGAAGTCTTTTTTTTTTTTTTCCGGAGCTGGGGACCGAACCCAGGGCCTTGTGCTTCCTAGGCAAGCGCTCTACCACTGAGCTAAATCCCCAACCCCAGGAAGTCTTTTTTAAAAAAATTAATTTGATTTCACTTTTTGTGCATTAGTATTTTGCCTGCATTTTACCACGTGCATGAAGTGCCTGTGGAGGCCAGCAGAGGGCGTCAGACACTCCCCCCCCCCCCGGAAGTGGAGTTACCGACAATTGTGAGCTGCAGTTTTGGTGCTGAGAATTGAACCCAGGTTCCCGGAAAAAGTAGCCATTGCTCTTAACTGTTAAGCCATCTCTTCGGCCCCAAGGAAGTCTTGACAAATGGTGCTGAAATGATTGGATAAATATATAAGCAAAAGGAATCTTGTTCCTCATCCCATAAATCTAAATGTAAATGTTGACGATATAAAGTACTTAGAAAAAAATACGAATAATCCCATGGCCTTGTGTGCACACACATATAAACAAAAAATGAAGCTCAAACCTTTTCCCTTGATCGTCCTTATGAGGTACCTGTTTATTGATATTTTGAACACCTTCTTCAAAGTCTTTGTCCTATGGGAGTCAACTTCTCCCCTCACTTCACCTCCCCTCTCCTGTTTTTTCTTTTCTCCACTCCTCCCCTCCCTTCTCCACCCTCTCCCGCTTGACCATGTATAGCCTCCAAGCACATGTACCTACAGGTATAGAAGCTTCATTTCCATGTGTGTCTCTTCTAGTCATTGGCAGGGTACTCTGTGACCTAAGACTCTAATATAAAAGAGATGTAGAAACAAGGCCTTGGCACCAATAACTAAGCAGAATAGGACAATCCCATTTATGTGACATTTCACATTGAACATAATCTACGTGAAAGACATTACCACAGCGATCCCTATAGAGACTGACTGCAAGGGATACCCAGAACACAGACAGGATTGTGGTATGACATTACTGGGTTAGGGGGGTCTTCCTTCTTTTTTTATTTCCCACTGTAAATATGTGGTATCTTAAACTTGACCAATAAAAATTTTAAGTCTTCATTTTTTCTTTTTATTTATCTCCTGTTTCTCTCACCCATGCCGTCTAAGGTGAAAGAGTTTTTGTCAAGCTAGGAATCTAGGAAATGTTATTTCATTAACATTGTGTGTGCATGTGCGTGTGTGTGTGTGTGTGTGTGTGTGTGTGTTTCTATGTTTTTCTTTCTTTTCTTTTTTTCTTTTTATTTTTTATTTTTCTCGGAGCTGGGAACCAAACCCAGGGCCTTGTGCTTGCTAGGCAAGCTCTCTACCACTGAGCTAAATCCCCAACCCCCTACGTTTTTCTTTAATCCATCCAGAATGCTCTTGGAGAGGAAAATGCTTGCTCTCAATGACATACAAAAAAAGTCTTATTTTTTTCTTTGAGTTCCTCCCGGGTGCCTGCTTGCTCAGCCTAGGCTGACAGTATAACCCTTGGGAGGGTGTCCATCAGTCCACGAAAATCACTTGTCTCTTCCTGCACTGTCACTTCTTTCTCTATGTGACCTCATTGTGATGGATACAGCTTGAAAGTGGTTCATCTTACAATTCATTATTAAAACAAAGTGTAGACCTCGAGACGCTTGAAAGAAGGCAAGGCAGACGGCAGACGGAAGAATAGGAGAGTGCTTTTACGGGAAAGCAGGCCCTCTTGTGATGCCTGTGAAATACTGTCCCTGGATTATAGGAGCAGTGGGGGAAATGATGAGAGAGTGGCTTTAGTGGGCACCAAAAATAAAGGCCTGGGTCTAGTTGGAAGTCTATGCAGCAGAAGTTGCCCTCTTAGAAGGGTTATCTAAGTGATATATAGGCTTTTGGTACCCACGCTTATCCTCAGGCTAAAAAGCTGTTTCTGGCACAAGGTAACGTCTCACACAAACCGGTTTCAGAATTACCGGGGATGTGTGAATGCTGAGAATGTGAGATAAAACTCACAAAACAATCAACCTATTATATTCTCTGTTTAATCACTGGGGGACGGGCAGGGGGCGGTGCCCGGGGTGGGCGGTGCCCAGTGCCCTTTTGGATTCCTTCTGTTAAAATTGCTGTCTGATTCAACGGGTAACCCCAACGAGGGGAAATCAGTTTCATTTTCCTACTTCCTAATAGTTGGTTCTGAGTAACTTCTGGCCAAAACCCCAGTCTGCCTCAGAAAAGACAAAGATGTGTCACCTGTGAGAACATTAAAGAGAACGAGCTGCAGATTCTTGGGACATTTTGCCAGCAGAGGTGTGAGTGTGTATGGGTTGGTTGGTATTGGCAAGGGTTCTTTGCTTAGCCTAACTTTCATCAGGCTCCTCCTGAGTCGTCTAGAGCCGTTCCTACACTACTTCTTTTTAAGACCCGCTTTTAACAAAGATTGGACCAAGTCACTTAAACAAGAACCTCCCAAAACGTAAAAAGGTCCCATCTCCCCACCTCCGAGGGCTAAGAACAAGAGCTGAGAGACAAGAATTAGAAAAGAAAAAGAAGAGAAAATGAAGTTGGGAGGGGGATGCTGTTAGGTGAGGGGGTGGCAGGAGTAAGGGTGGTGTGGGGCAGGGGGAGCAGGCCTGGTCAAAATACATTGTATACATGTATACAATTATCAAAGAATAAATAAAAATATTTTAATGTAGATTAGATGGATGAATGATAGATTGATAAATAGACGATACACAGGCAGAGAGACAGGCAGGCAGACAGACAGACGGACAGGTAGGCAGGCAGAACAAACAGTAACAGATCCTCCTGGGTCTCGGGCTGAGTTCCTTACATTTTACACACATCCCTCCATCCCTGACTTGCCCCTCCAGGGTACCAGGATGTTCCTGCCAGAGCTAAAGAGTGTTTGCCAGCCTCTGATTTTCCTCACCCGTGCCTGCTCATGGTTTCTGACTTTGCTTGAAAATCATTCTCTCAGTTGCGCTTTTTTTAAAAATTCAAATGTTTTATTTTGTTAACATAAACCACTTTAATATATATTAAAAGAACTATTCCTGTAACTTCATTTATGGCATTTCTGAATGTGCATTTGTATCTGGTCCCTAAATTACTATTCAATTCTGACTCATTTTTCTCCTGTTTATTTATGACTCCACTCTAACCAGCATTCATTCTTTCTGTACTTCATTGGCTTTATTGCCTCCCTCCCTCCCTCCCTCTTCTCCTCCTCTTTCTCCTCTTTTTCCTCCTCCTCCTCCTTCTCCCACTTCCCACTTGCTTAGATTTCAGGGATGCACCACCACACCTGACTATTCTATCTGTTTAACTGTAGTAAAATGCACAGGAAATAAGATTTATCACCGTTTACCCATTCTTAGGCAGTCACCATGACTGTAAGAGCATTCATGGAGTGACACAATTGCCTCTATCCTCTTCTAGAACTTTTTTGAAAGGTTAAAGATTTTAGGACACTTTCAGGGTCACAGAATAATTGAGCATAGAGTACAGAGAATTCCTTGAGTTCCCTGCCCCTGAGGTGGAGAAATGGCTGAATAGTTACAAGCACTCACTGCTCTTTCAGAGAACACAGGTTCAATTGCACCACGGGTGATACAGTATCATGTGGCTTTCCATGAACCATAAACAGTATTGAACCATGTGCACACCTCTTTCTCTTCCCATGTGCTGTACAGCATTGGCTCATGGGATCAGAGCTAATTCGTCTTTGCCTGTTTGCACGCTGGTGCCTTCTTTCTATCATTAACATTTGAGGTCATTGGCAAGAAAAATAAACATCCCGGAACACAAGCACTGCAGCACTGGGCCGATAGAGCTGAGAAGGCTGCTGTCTTAGGGTTTTGCCGCTGTGAACAGACACCATGTCCAAGGCAACTCTTATAAGGATGTGATGAATTAAACTCTCATTTAAATGGGGCTGGCTTACAGGTCAGTCCATTATCATCAAGGTGGGAGCATGGCGGCATCCAGGCAGGCATGGTGCAGGAGGAGCTGAGAGTTCTACATCTTCATCTAAAGGCTGCTAGCCAAATACTGGTTTCCAGGAAGCTAGGATGAGGTTCTGGAAGCCCACACCCACAGTGACACACCTACTCCAACAGGGCCACACCCTCTAATAGTGCCACTCCCTGGGCCAAACATATGCAAACCGTCTCAGCACCGTGTATTAGTATATACTGGTGAAAAAGGAAATGTCTCAGCTGCACAGGGTAGGACAGTGGAAGATTTTGTCATGTTTCTCAGAATGGAGAATCATCTAAACATATAAACTTATTACTGGCATTCTCTCTCTCTCTCTCTCTCTCTCTCTCTCTCTCTCTGTATATGTTTCGATGTGTGAGGGGGGAGCTATAATTGACTTTGGGGTAATCAAAATTCTGAAAAACAAAAACTGGGCAAGGAACTATTTGAAGCCCCGCTTCCCCCCTTTTCCTCCAGACCTTGGCAACCACCATACCACTCTCTACATGATTTTTAGTGATGAGCCTGCTTGTGTCTGGTTCATTTCATTAGCATACTGTGTTCAGGGTTGCTACATGCAGCATGGATTGGAACTTTCTTTTTTCTTTTTTCTTTTTAAGCTGAATAGTCTTCCAATTGTGCGGCTACACTATCCTGCTCACCCACTGGTGGACAGTTGAGTCGCCATGTCTTATACATTGTAATCAACACTGCTGTGAGGGTGCATGAGCTGATATTTGAGAGCGAGCTCTCAACTTTGGCAGTTACATCCTGGGAAATGGAATAGCTGCGCCTTACAGCTTCAGGAGTAGCCATATTGGCTTCCTCAACAGGCAGCAGCTTTCAATTTTTACCCCAAAAGCCATCTTAGTGAATATGAGGTGTTGTCTTTGCTCCTTAAGCTTTAACTAAGACCCGGGTGTCCCTTTCAAATGTTAAACAGGTCCTTGGCCATTCTTTTCTGCAATTCCCTCCCCACTGTGTATGCACGGTTTCTCTCTGACTTAAGCTAACGGGGTAGGCATCCTCAGCCCAGAGGACAGTTTAGCCAGCGGGTGTATGAGCTCTGCACCGGGAGTGTGTGGGTGATTCACACAAATTCCTTGGCTTGTGAGGGATCTGTTCTTTAGTTTCCCCGAAGAGCTGTCCTAAAACTGTGTGAGCCCCCAGAGAATAGCCTTGAGAACTTCGGTCATATGGTCCTCACAGTAGGTCTACAGGTCATATGTTACACGATTATGAATGGAGCTCTAGAGGTCTTTACCTCTCTGACAAATAATGCAGGGGCCCGAGTCTGCGATGCTGGAAGGCGATTCTTGTGAAAACACACACATTACCTCACACAGTAGCGACGAATCCTAAAACCACCAAAGTTCATGAGGCCCGAGCAGCATACATTTTTCTCCTAATCCTGGAAGCGGGTGGCGGTCCAGGACCGCCTTGGGAGAGGCACAACCTGTTTGTCCTTGGGCAGACAGGAAGCAGCTTCTTTGCCGCTAGAGGGCGCCAGCACCCTTTGGTTCAATCTCTACAGAAACACTGGGAGGCGCCCCTTTCCTGTTTAGTTGAGCTTGCTGCTGTTGCGGCTCTCTTTAGGCCTTGACCATTCAAATGGGCGATCCAGTTTGAAACAACGAAGGGAACATTTCTCCCCCAAGGATCTGGGATGACATCCCCAGGAAATCAGGGTCCTTGTGGGTGTAGGAGGCCCCGCTAAGGGACTGAGAGGTCACCTTGCAGGTCACCACCATCAAGAGCTGGGACAGGGGAAGGAAATATACAGCCTTTCCTTACATTTTTGAGTCTTCAAAATCAAAACACCATTTCAGACTAAGTGAAGAGTGTGCTGTTGTCTAGTTGCACTCTCTGTGGTACTTTCTGGAAAGCCAAGCTCTGTGTGGGAGGCCCTGTGCACCCCTTTTCCTGTCTCTCCAGTGTAACCTGCCTCACATATTTGGATCCTGTGACCCTCCTAAGAGTTAAAGAACACCACCCCCAAAGAAATAGCTCCCCCTTCTTATGAGGTCCAGGGTGTGGCCCCACAATCTGCCTGCCCCTGAACATTCTATCTGCTCTTCAGGTAACAGACAAACCACAAGCCGAGAAAGTTTCCATCAGACCTTGTCCTCTGGAGCCATTTCGGTTTTAATATGGTAGTGAGCTGACAGAGTCTTCATTCTCTTGTGTAGTTCTGAGTCCCAGAGATGGGGCACCTTCCGATATCCCTTCTCACTTACTCCTTGCTTTCCAGTAAGGACTCACCGCCTCCCAGCACTGGTGCCCATAGTCACACAGGGGTTCAGACACCAAAAACTCCCTCTTAAAGAAGCAGGGCCGTTGGGAAAAGAAATAAACAGATTGCTAGGTCCTTGCCCTAGTTAGGGCTTCTACTAGGGCTTGCCCTAGTTAGGGTGATGGAACATCACCATTAGATTTTGGGGAGGAAAAGGTTTATTTCATCCTACAAATCTCAGGTCACATGCCACCATGTGTGAAGGGAAGCCGTGACAGGAAACCGGAGGCAGGAGGCAGAGGCTATGGAGGAGTGCTGCTTACTGGCTTGCTCCTCATGACTTGGTCAGCTCTGGTTTATACAACCCAAGATCATCTACCCAGGGGCAGCACTACCCAGAAAGGTCTGGGGCGCCCACATCAATCGTGAATCAAGAAACTATTCCTAAAGGCTTACCCACCAGCCAATCTGCTGGAGGCATTTTCTCAATTGAGGTTACCTCTTCCTGGATTATTGTAACTTGTGTCCGGTTGACAAAACTCTGACTAGTACAGCTTTCTAGTTTGTTCAATGGCATCTGGTGGTGTTGAACCAACTTCTCTTCGTTTGGGATATTGGCAAAAGGATGGAGGCATATTGCAGTAACCCAGATAAGCTGGTGCTATGATAACACAAATCAATTAATATGAATGCAAACTGTGTGCCCAGATTGGGCAGATCTACCACTGCATACCTCTGTTCCCCAGCTAAGACATATAAAGAGCACCGAGGCAACCCACAGAGGTGGGAGTCTGACTGTGGTCGGTTCACCAGGACAGAGGCCTTGGTGCAGCCAGCCCTCTGAACCGTGCTGCAGTTGAACAGCGGTCCCAAATATACCCACATATAGATCCCTGGGACACAGGACTTTGTCACCTGGTGTGTAAAAGAGACTGCACAGGTGTGGTTACGTTAATGTTCTCTGGATAATAAGATGGTCCTGGGAAGGGTGTCCTTGTGAGACAGGTAGTGTCTAGTGGCTGAGAAGGTAAGGGGACAGGTTCTCCTCTAGAATGGATGCCAGCCTGTGAGCAACTTCACTGAAACCCAGCGAGACTGATTCCAAAAATTAGACCTTAGAACTACAAGAGAATGGGTGTACGTTGTCTCAGATCACTGAAACTGGGGTCAGTTACTACAGAAGTGACAAGAAAATAGCAGCACCATCTAGCAGTCTCACCTCTTCACAAGACAGCACATTTATGCACATACACATATATATATATACATTCACATACATTTACACACATACATATACATATATGCAAACATACATACACACATACACATATATACACAGACTCACACAGACAGACACACATATACACATATACAAACATACACAGACATTCATACACATACATATATACATAGAGACATATATGAACATACATATACACATATATGCACATATACATAGACACACACAGACACACATATACAAACATGCATACACACATTCATACACATTTACATACACATACATATACATACACACAGACACATACATATACATACACATACAGAGACACATATGTACATGCATACTTATACACACACATATACACATACACAAACACACATACACATTCACACGCATACATAAATACATACACATATACATACAAACACATACATATATACATACATATACGCATAAGCACATACACACACATACATATACAGAGACAAAGAGAGAGAGAACACTCACTCTACCTGTGGATTCCCTGGCTGCAGATTCAATCATAAACCAAAACACATGAAACAAAAATGTCATCTATACTCAAGTGGGTAGACTTTTTCCTTGTCATTCCCCTTAAGCAATGCAGTGTAGTGATTGTGGACATAGGATTTACATCACGTTAGAAGTTGTCTAGAAGTAACCTGAAGTATTTAGGGGCGTGTGCATAGGGTATGTGCAACAATCCCGCCTTTCTGCATAAGGGACCTGCCTGTTTTTAGGCCATGGTGGCTAAATGAGGAGACAGCATAAAATAAGCAAATTCACGACTGTATAACTACTTTTTCCTGTTTTTTGAGACTGCCAGGCCAGATGTTTCACAGGTAGATCACAGGCGAATTATTCTACCCATGAGAGGTCCCCGTGTGAGCAAACTCATGCACAGAGTAGCTTCTCGTGGCTCAGCGGAACAACCCTTGGATTCTCCAGGGCAGCCATATTGAAAGTGGTAACGGACCTCAGCATCCAGGTATCAGCAGCACCTGTCCTTTGTAGAACACAGGCAAGGCTTGGGTACCATCTTGTACTGTCCCGACTCCAAGCCTGATTTTCTGGCCTTCCTCATGATTCTGTCAAGAGTGGTGGTTCTCAACTTTCCCAATGCCACAACCCTTTAATACAGCTCCTCATGTTGTGCTGACCCCCAAGGGTAATATTTGTTGCTACTTCATAACTGCCATTTTGCTACTGTTTTGAGTAGTAATGTAAATATCTGATATGCAGGGTAGTCTTGGGTGACCCCGATGGGGTTGCGACCCACAGATTGAGAACCACTGGTCAAGATTCTTTCTCGCTTAATCTGTTTGCAACCAAGCCTCAGACTGTAATTCTCCTGCTCGTATGTATCCATCGCCTCATGGCATGGGTCTGGTCTGTCTAGCACTGGAAGGTGAAGCCTGCTTCCTTTGCAGCCAGACAGGGTTGTTCAGTGAGATCCAAGCACAGATGAGTTTCCAGCTACAGCTGCAGAGTATCACAGCCGTTGCAGAGCAGCCGACTTCAGTCTGCCTTAAGAGCCACAGAGGAGGAGACAGGTTCAGATGGTAGCTGAGTTATAGGTGACCATGGAGTTTGCAGGTTGGCTTCAGGAAGGACTGTCTGAGGGGATCAAAGGTGGTTGTCTCCTTGGATACAGGTGAGAAAGGTGATGGGAGTTATCATTCAGAACCCGCTTTCCCCAGGGATAACAGGTTCCTGTTTCCGGTTGGGGATGAGCGGCTTGGTCTCTTGATTTTTCTCTCTTTCCCCCTCCCTCGGGAGCCTGGGCCAAGCTGAGGGAATGATGGGCCTGATGTGAGCCAGGCCTCCACACACATCACTTCCTGGATCTCCTTCGAGGCTCAGAATACTGCCAAGGTGATGACAGATGTGCCTCCTCCGTCCCTGGGTCAGCTTCAGGTGAAGTCATCCATCCCCTCTGCACTCCGTCAGGACCTGTTCCTGGGATTTCTGAGTCATTGGACAGTTTATAACATCACTTCAGGAACCAGAAGTATTGTGGGGATGACTGTGTAAAGGAGGTGCTTAGCCAGTGCCTTCTCGTTGAAAGAGGCTCTTGAGACTGAGCCAAGAGGACCAGCCAGAAAATTCAACAGCACAGAGGGAATTAAAAGGTGGGGGTGGGGGAGGGGTGCAGTTGCTAAGACCTGTCACTACTGCAAAATCCAGTCTTCCTCTTTAACAAGCGCTTCCACACTCTCCAGGGGATGCCACGGGTGAGTGTCCTTACAGCTTGCAACAAAGTGCCACGGGTGAGTGTCCTTACAGCTTGCAACAAAGTGTCACAGTCTTGTACATGGCTTCATTTGGTGGCTGCTATTGGCAGGAAGCTTTCTCTGCCTTCCACTGGGCGGCAGACTTTCCCCTTCATTGCTTATATTTTACCTTTAGATGCCACGGTGGTCTAAATGCCCGTGTAGGCTCCGATATTTGCAGGGAGTGGCACTATTTCAGAAGGATTAGGAGGCGTGGCCTTGTTAGAGGGAGTATGTTGCTGAGAGCAAGCTTGGAGGTTTCAAAGCCTACACCTAACCCAGGCTCTTTCTCTCTCTGCAAAACGCCTATGAATCAGGGTGTGTGTAGCTCTGTTGTGGTAAATATTATTTTGTTTATTTTCCCCCATCTTAGATCATTTAGCTCCCAAATAAAAGACAAAACCTTCATATTTACAGTAAGCCTTAAAGCACTAGAGCTGGGCAACTATCAACCCTCCACGCTATTTTGTCTACTTCCCTGTCAATAACCCAGAGATATCACTTGTCATGTTCTGCCTGGGCCTTTCCTACTCCAACAGGCTGGCCCTCATGGCTCTGTGCTCATGACTCACCTACCCCATGGTGCCTTCTTTCTTTGCCCCCCACCCTGGTCCCTGCCTCAGACCAGGAACCAAAGCTCTGCCTACCTCTCTTCTGCCCAACTAGAGTCTGTAGGCATCTTTTTTTTTTTTTTTTTTTTGAACTGGGGACCGAACCCAGGGCCTTGCACTTGCTAGGCAAGTGCTCTACCACTGAGCTAAATCCCCAACCCCTGTAGGCATCTTTATAATCAAGAATTTTAAACTAAGGAGCAAGGTTTGCACAACAAAAGCTGACATAGTTGTGAGAATTCACTCACCTTGAGGCAACTGGACCTTGGGATAAAGAATTTTGAGTTACACTATACAGCAACAGATCAAAACCTAAACCTAGCTGTCCCCTGCTTCTCCAGCAACAAGCTGGCCTCCTATCACACTCCTGGCCATGGATAGGACTACGCCTTTGAAATTGTCAGCAAGCAGTTTGTAAGTTTGTAACCTGTAAGCAAACCATAAGAAAGCAATGAAATGTTTTCTTTGCTAAGAGTTGCTTTGGTCATGGTGTCTCTTAACAGTAATGGAACGGTGACTGAGACAGATGGCTTGGGGTACTTTCTAGGACAGAACCCATGGTCGTATGCATTGTAGGCCAGCACTCTGCCATGGAAACTGTCCCATTACTTAAGTCTTAAGGTTAAAACAGCACAGTCTAAAAGTCTCCAGAGGGCTAGGGAGATGGCTCAGTGGGAAAAGTTTCTTGATGCCAAGTCTGATGACCTTAATTCAATCCCTGAGTCATACAGAGGTGAAGGAGAGAACCGACTCCTGTAAGTTGTCTTTTGATTTCCACACATGTGTCATGGTCTGATTACACACACACACACACACACACACACACGCGTGCGCGCACACACTGAATTAATAAATACATTCCCAAGGTTCTGCCAGTGGTTGTGTTCTCTCAGTCGGAGGAGAAGGATCGTCACCAATGAGGGAATGATATGGGAGGCTCAGTGGTCACAGTGAGCTGCTAAGGCAAAAGCTAGAAGATAGGCTTCTGGCAGCCCATTCTCCCTTCCTCAATGTGTGGCCTTTATGTACCTCATGAGGAAGTTTAGTCCCAGAGCATTCACCGTGGGCCTGATCTTACCAGTTAAAAGTTCAAGTACAGGGCTGGAGAGGTAGCTCAGCAGTTGAGAGCACTGGTTGCTCTTCCAAAGGTCCTGAGTTCAATTCCTACATGGTGGCTCACAATCATCTGTAATGGGATTCAATGTCCTCTTCTGGTATTCATGAAGACAGCAACAGTGTACTCACATCCATAAAATAAATAAATAGATCTTTAAAAAAAGTTCAAGTACAGTTCTGATGCTGATACTGTGGTAATAAACTGAAATCATAGCTGATGGGACGCAGCAAGTTCTAGCCAAAGCCTCGTTTTTGCTTAATGCTATGTTCCAGAGTATGTGCTCGTTTAAAAGAGAGCCCTTAACACAGCTCTGGATCGAGGGCCTGGGACACAAAGTAGCACAGAGGGCTAAGGGTTTCCTGAGTGACTTCCCTTGTCCCTCCTGCCTTAAGATCATTGGTGGAGGTCTAGCTCTGTCCCTTCTTGTTTGGGGAGTGACAACATTGCTTTCATAACACAGAGACTTCGTTGTCAGCCTCTGTAGAATGCAAGAATAATTGAAACATTGTTTCTTCTCTTCCCCAAAGCTAGACTCTCATCAGACAGATAGAGATAACGTATCCACTACTACCTTACCTCAGGCGGTCCACCCTAACAATCAGATTGTTATTGTTGTTGAATGGATGGATGTAAGGGTTAGGAATAAGAAGATAGCTACTTTCTGAAGTTGTATATTATGATTAGTGTTGTTGTTGTTGTGTGTTGTATATATGTGTACCAACTTACTTGTTTCCCTTGTGAGGCATGAACGGAGGTCAGAGGTCAATACTGGTGCCTGCCTCAACTGGTCTCTGTGTTATTTTCTGGAACATTCTTTCACGGAACCTGGAGCCCATCATTTTAACAACACAGACTGGTCATTGAATACCTGGGAACCTGCTGGGATCTGTGGTCTCTGCCCAGCCCTCAGTGCTAGGGCCATAGCTGCACGCTGCATGCTGCATGCTTAGCTGTTACTGGATGCTGGGAATCCAGACTCAAGTCCTCAGGCCTGTGTACTGGGTACTTCACCATCGGCTCACCTGTCTCTCTTCCTTTGTTTACCTTCATGCCTAGAAATGACACACTATGGGGATATCGGGACAATATGTCTTGACAATGTAATATCATGTGAACTTTATTCAACATGATGGTGAGTATCAGTTGGAAGCCTGAAAGGATATTGGAGATAAACCTCTGGGTACAGCTAGGAGGGATTTTTCCCAGTTAGGTTGACTGAAATGGGAAGACTTACCCTAAATGTGGGGGACACCATTCCATGAACTGGGGTCCTGGACAAAACAGAAAGGGGAGCTGAGCCAACAGTCAACTCTGGCTCCTGAGTGTGGCTGCAAGTTGGATGCCTTACCCGCCTCCCCTGGCTGCCCTGGCTCCCTTCAAATCGGGAGCCCAGATAAGCCTTTCCCTAAGCTGATTTGGTTAGGTGTTTTGTTAGGAAAGTAGCTAGGAGGCACGGATGACTTGTTTCATGGGATTTGAACTCCCAAAGCTAGCAACGGACAGTTTGAACCAATCACCATTTGGTTTCCTCCAAGACTGGTTTCGTCCAAGATGCCCTCTCCTGAGTGACCTTGTGTTGTTTGTGTGTGCTATGAGGTGACCTCAGCCCTTCCTGCATTCCAGGAAACAGGATGTAGTTGCTCTCCAATAATCTATAAAGTACCAAAATTACCTACTCGGCCTTCTGAAAACCATAGCGAGCTGCTGAATACAACCGCAGCAGGCAGACACGGTCACGTTTGCTCATGTCCTGCTTTGGAACTAACAAAACATCCCTTTCAGTTCTGGGCTTCCTTTCCCTCCCCGAAGGAATTTGCTATTGTTTGTAAATATAGTATGCCCCTGATATGGGCTTTATCTAACCATATTTCAAGCTTAGACTTTTCTAAACATTCCTATCGCAGTAGAGTTCACACACGATAAAGTGCACTTTTAAGTATACAGTTCAATGATTTCCATCAAGTATATATATGCCTGTGTAAACACCATTGAGCTCAAGATAGTGTGTTTCTCATACTTCTCATGAGTCCCCTCCCCTCCCCTTCTCTTCCCTCCCCTTGACCCCCCCTTCCCCCAACCCTCTTTTCCCTCTTGGCTATCAACTCCTCCATCGACCCTCAGTTCCAGGCAAGTACAGTCTTCATTCTGCCCTTCTTTAATGACTCTCTAGTCATTTAATTTCTTTTTAGATTTGTTTTTATGAATATGAATGAATACACTATTACTGTCTCCAGACACACCAGAAGAGGGCATCAGATCCCATTACAGATGGCTGTGAGCCACCATGCGGTTGTTGGGAATTGAACTCAGGACCTCTGGAAGAGCAGTCAGTGCTCTTAACCACTGAGCCACCTCTCCAGCCCCCGTGACTTCAATTTTAATGAGAATTTACTGCAACAATAAAGATGGGGTTCTACATGCTTCCACTTGAAACACTGCAAAGTCCACAAGCAACACATTTTGTTTGATCGAGAAAGGCTCTCCTGTAGCCTGAACGTTGCTGGCCTCGAACATGCTATGTAGTAGAGGTTACCTGGGATTTCTGATCTCCCTGCCTCCACCTCTGAGGGCTGGAATTATAGAACTGTACAACCATGCCTGACTACAGGATGATTTGAATAGGAACCAAGACAGCAAGCTGTCCGTTACTCAATTTAAGACACACGGTGCTTATCTCTTTGCAGATTCTCACTAGTGGGATCAATTATTTTGTTTTTGTCAGAGTCGGCAGTTCAGAACCGTCCTGTTCCCTTGACTCACAAGGGACATCTGCCTGAGCCCTTTGGATACCCCGCAGGTCTGTTAGATTTAAGAACCCTGCAATGGGTGCCAAGATATGTACCAGGCGCAGCCACGTTGAGGATTCTGGCTCTTTTCACACCCATTCTGCAGACAGAAAAGGGCCGCAGCAGACAGAATTTGGAGATGAGTTCATTGGTCTGCAGCTAACATGTTTCCATAGGGAAAAGCAAGCTTGGAGCACCCAAAGAAGTGTGCTGCTGTGCCCTTCCCTCCTAGAAGTTTTCAATTTCTTTGAATTTTCTTACCTGGTCATTTTCAACTAAATCTCTGGGTTGTGGAAAAATAAAGATCCTCTCATTTGAATGGAGGAAGCCTCCTCATGGGCACATGTAAATCCTGGTTAGAAATGTTTGAATAGCCAGATGGTAGAAACCAGGACTCCAGCATTTCCTGATAAACACAGGCGGTCTGCTGCGGCCAGAGACGGTTTCTAATTTGGACACTCTAATTTGGGGTGGCAAGGGCACTTGGGTACAACTTTGTATCTACTGGTCGTCTAACCCCTAAGAGAGAGGAGGTGGGGGGGCCGCGGGGGGGGGGGGGAGAATCTCCAAGTTCTGGTCCAGGATGCCGCGCCTGGTCAGAGAGCTTAAACGTTGAATGTTTTCAGTAGCTCGGGTTGTCATTTTCCCCTATGACACTGGTGTGGATTTCCCCAGCGTCACCTCCCAAAGAGGCAGGCAGGGACGTGGTGACCCCTGCGGTCTTTCTGTTAGAAAGGCTACAGATATGCAGCAAAGACAAAGAAGGGTAAGGGTGGGCCAGCAGTAAGTACAGAACAACCCAGATCGGAATCGAAGAGCCCGAGTGCTCATTTCTAAAATGGTAAACCCAAAAGGGTTGGCCCTGAGCTTATGCAACGTCCCTCCGCAGTGTGCCAGCATTTTGAGAGGCTCAGAGCTGTGCCAGCAGTTTGAGGCTCAGAGCGCAGGAGAGGTGAAGTGACTTTTGTTCTTCCCTCTGTAACTAAAGCTGGCCACACCCTCTGGCATCAGACTGAGTAGGAAAAAGGCCTCAGGGTGTCCTGTGCTGGGGACACCAGGTGACTGTACAGAGTCCATGCCAGGCAGGAGATTCCAGCAGGTGCAGGGCTGACGAAATGCCGACTTGCTGAAATGCGCAAGCGTGGAGGGTTTTCCTGCCTGGGCGGAGCCTCCAGGTGAGTCACCCCTCCCTAGGCGGGGTGAGGGAGCTGCGGGTTCTCCCCCACTCCTGAGGTCTCGGCTGCTCTTCTGCTGCCGCTAGGATAGCTGACTAACTGTACCGGGAACCCTACCACCCCTTGCTTTTATTCTTACAGATTCCAGATCTAAAAATAAGGGTCAAATGGCAAACAGACGGTGCTCTTCGACAACACTAGCAACTATTATGTACTAAACCAAGCCACTAATCAAGGATTTTAAAACCAAAACACAAGGGGGTGGGGTGTAGTCCAGCGTCGTAGCTACAGAGCTTCTCCACGCGTAGTCCTTTTGCTGGCCGAGAAATGATATGCCTTCAAACAGATCTTCAGACAGATTCAAAAATTACTCTCAAATTGTTACTCACATATCATTCGCGCCACCTCACGTTGGGTGGGGATAAAGGAGGCACTAATAACAAAACACGCTCATGTTTATTTTGCTCTCACAGACGTCTTGTCTTCTCTCTTCCTGCAGGTCACTGAGCTGGAGGGCCTTTAGGCGAAAGGCATCTGCCTTTGGGGACTTGTATGAATCTTAAGGTCAGTGTGGGCATGTGAATCGTCACCGACGGGGCCTGGCCCGCAGATGTCTTGCTGACTTAGTTGGTGGGGATAGCTTCTGATGACTCCCTAGGGAAAGCATGGTCATCTCCAGGGCATGTAGCAACGCAGCTTTTGTTGACTAGGGATTTTTTTTAGGTCATTCTGAAGGTGAAGTTTTCCTTTGACCTCTTACAGTCACAAGATATAGACACCTCTTAGTTGACATTATAGCAGGACGCTCTGGTGTCTCGGGGAACTCAAGGGCTCAAGGCACTAACGTAGGCAAGGCGTTTGGGCTCAGGACAAACACACACATGTCGAAGGCACATCACATTTCTCGATCTGTGGACAAGGACTCCTGCGACCCAGCAGGAGTGGGCAAGGGTCTGCCTTGCTCAATCAAACAGGCTGTAAGGCACTTGGAAACCAGAAACCCATCCTTTTATGTATAAGAATTGAATGTGTGACCTAGAAAACTTAATAAATGGCAGATTGATTGATTGATGCTGCCAACACCCATTCAGTAGGCCAATGTAAGTGACAATCTGACTAAAAGACAAGTGTACTCTAAAACTAAACCAGACTATAATACTAGTTAAGGGATTGGCAAACAGAGGTGAGTAGCTTCTAAGCCCAGAAACCACAGGGGAAAATATCAAGGAAGCATTGAATGTGTCTGACGTTATTGAGCTTGCTCCTTAAAAAGGAAATAAAATAAAATAAGATAAAATAAAATAAAATAAAATAAAATGTATGTATCTGTTTCTGTGTGTGCAGATGCACATGTGTGCAGGAACCTGAATAAGCCAGGAGAGGGCGCTGCATCACTTGGAGCTGGAGTTAGAGATGGCTGTAAGCAGCCCAGTGTAAGTGCTGAGAACTGAACTCTGGTCTTCTGGAAAATCTGCAAGGGGTCTTATCCACTGAGCCATCTCTCTAGGCCCTGGAAGTGTCTTTAAACACTGTATTCATACTATCTAAAGCATCTTTCAATGTGAAGATGGTACTGTTTTCTCTCTCTTTTTCTGTCTCTCTGTCTCTTTCTCTCCCCCCTTTCCCCCCTACCACCACACACAGAGGGTTTGATTTAATCTACAGCCTTGAAGATGCTAGGCAAGCAGTCTCCTACTGGGCTACCCCTCAGTCCTCTTCTTTAAAAGCATGGTGATTTTAGGAAACTTGCCAGATTATACAGGAAATGGTAGAGCCCTCATGCTCCCTCAAACCATGGGTTCCCCAAACCCAGCTCTTACCCTCCGTGCCTCTCCTCTCTCCTGTTTACAAACTTAGGTTAAGAGAGAGGTAGTATGCTTAGTGGCGATGGTGCATACATTTATGCTCAGCACTGGGGAGGCAGGGGCAGGAGAATCACTGAGTTCAAGGCCAGCCTGGTCCAGGATGCCAAGGTTACACAGAGAAAACCCCCGTCTTGAAAAACCAAAGGAACAAAGCAAAATAAAAACCCCAATGTAATGGTAATTGTTAATTTGCTCTAAACAACCCGGCGAGTATGTGCTTGTCTCCTCTACACCTGCCCAAAAGTTTTGGATTCACGAATGAAAAACACACACATATACACACACATATACATACACACACACACACACACACACACACACACACACACACACACACATGCATGCACACACTCACAGACTTATTTTTAATATGCCCTAAATAGCTTAATGGTTGGGCACTTCCAAACCTCCCCATAGCTAACACACTCTCCCCTCTGATATTCCAGAATTACAACTAACAGTTATATTTCATCTTTGCTACCCCAAACCTAGTTGGGGGAGTGGTCCCTGAGGTTGCCCCATTTCCCTGATTCTTACATGGCTGGTCCTCTGTCTTCTGAAGCTTTGCATCCTATTCCTTCCTTAGCATAGATAGAACCTCTTCTCTCCGTGGTTCCCTGCCTGGGAAATCTAAAGTCCTGACCCTGTCTCCCTGCCCAGCCATTAGCCAGCAACTTTATTTACCAGTTAGAACCAGCTGGGAGTAGGGACCTTCAGCTTCTCACGTGTAGATGTGCAGATTCTCGTGTAATTTGGGGACCCAATTAGCAGAACATAAGCAATAGACCAAACCCACAACACCCCAACATGTTTAACAAAAAAGGAGGGATCCACACACTTCTCCATGCAGATGACACTGGGCTTGATCCTTAACACTGTAATAATAATAAAACTAAGGAAATGGTGATCATGCGATAATAATAACAGTAAATATTGAGAGCCAGGTGAAACTGGTACTCTTCTACACTGAAGATGGCATTATAAAATGATATAAATACTTTGGGGGTAATTTGGCATGTGTCATAAGCTCTTACCATCTTTGACCTATTTTTTTTTTAACTTTGAAATTTCAAGCATTGGGAAAACATACTGTGTGACTGAGTATTTACTGAGGGCACACTAATAGTGAAATTTGAAGAAGAAGAAGAAGAAGAAGAAGAAGAAGAAGAAGAAGAAGAAGAAGAAGAAGAGGAGGAGGAGGAGGAGGAGGAGGAGGAAGAAGAGGAGGAGGAGGAGGAAGAGGAGGAAGAGGAGGAAGAGGAGGAAGAGGAGGAAGAGGAGGAGGAAGAGGAGGAAGAGGAGGAGGAAGAGGAGGAAGAGGAGGAGGAAGAGGAGGAAGAGGAGGAGGAAGAGGAGGAAGAGGAGGAGGAAGAGGAAAAGAGGAGGAGAAAGAGGAGGAAGAGGAGGAGGAGGAGGAGGGGGGAGGAGGCAGGGGAGGAGGAAGAGGAGGAAGAGGAGGAGGAGGAGGAGGAGGAAGAGGAGGAAGAGGAGGAGGAGGGGGGGAGGAAATAGTAATAGTGGACAGGTATGGTGGTACACACCTTTAATTCCAGTACTTGGGAGGCAGAGGCAGGTGGAACTCTATGACCTTGGGGCCAACCTGGTCTACATAAGTGAGTTGCAACACAGTTGAGTAACAGAGTGAGAACTTGTCTCATCGCAAACAAACAATGAAATAAAAGTTTAAAAACAAGACAAGGGACAGGGTAGGGAAGTAGAAACATAGAATTGTCTGCTCCAGTCACATGCCATGTGGTCCATCACCTACTGTGACTTTTGCCTCAAGTAACTTTCTAGGTTCTAGACTGTTCTATCCCTAGCCCCAGTAGAGTGGCCAGATCCATCCTAATGGGAGCTGAAGGCTGAAAGAGGATCCTGTCTCCAGTCTTTTACAGGATTCTGGCCTGGCTGAGGGGACAGGTCAAGCTTAGTCCTCTGAGGAAGGAAGGATGGTGGCCCTTGGCACTGATTCAAATCTCTGAGAAGCCCTGGCAAGGTGAGGAGGGAGAAGTCCTCGTTTTACCTTAAGATGTGGGATCCACAAAGGGACGATCTTTGTGGCCATGCTGGCCTCTTTTTGACAGCCCACAGTGAGCCTGCGATGCCCCAGTAGAACGCAAGGCAGCGGAGAGGAAGAGGATTCCCCTGACCTTGTCCAGTTCGGCATTTCCCCTAACCTCTGCTCAGTATGTTTTTTTCTCTTAAAAGCACCTGAGGGGTTGGGGATTTAGCTCAGCGGTAGAGCGCTTGCCTAGGAAGCGCAAGGCCCTGGGTTCGGTCCCCAGCTCCGGAAAAAAAAGAACCAAAAAAAAAAAAAAAGCACCTGAAATCACAAGCCAAGTGCCTCAAGGTCATATCCCGGCCCAGTTCAGCTGCTCCAGGAGTTATTCAAATGAGGGGTGTTCAGCAAGGGCACAGTGGCAGCTGTCTTGTTACCAAGCAATTTCTGTGAGTATGCTAAAGCCGGCTTGGAATGCAGGCAGTCTTCTGGGGCGGTTAACTGGAGATCAGCAGTCTTCACAGAGGGGTATTTTGTGGAGTCAAATGACCTTCTAGATTTTCCATTTGTGTAAGCAGGAGCAGACCCAGCCACCTCCCCAACTGCCTTTGTTAGCACAGCCTCAGGACCCCTTGGGACTGCTCTCGCCAAGGCCCTTCGGAAAAGATCTGACAATGAGGCCGGGGGTAGAGAGGCAACTCCAGAGGGCAACACTTCACTATAACCACAGAAAATCAGAAATCCCAGAATCATTTCACGCTTCTTCTGCGACTCCCCCAGAGAGGCTGCTGTGTCCAAGCAAAACAACACTAGGGTGCCTCCCTGGACCTGGTCCAGGATAAAGTTGCATTCCTGGGCGCCAGCAGCGCCGCCACCCTTGTCTCTGTGCACACAAAGCCATGGTGAGCAGTCCTTGACTGTTCCAGGGCTAGGGCGGTGCTAGCAGGACTCCATCTTGTGATTCCTCCCTGCCTCTGTCAGTTGCTAACAGCCCTCACACTCCACATGGCCACACATCTGCAGCCATCTGCCGGGCATGATGTCAAGACTGGACACTTGACCCAAAATTCTAAGCGAGTCTCAGGTCAGTCCGTATGCCAGCCCCTTATGAGCCACCATGTGGGTACTGGGAATCAAACCTTCATCCTTTGGTCAAACATGTGTCCTCTGGAAGAGCAGCCAGTGCTATTGACCACTGAGCCATCGCTGATCACTGAGAATTTAAGAATTCTAAACTACTTGGTGTGTTATCTTCCTAGGTCCTGTCCTCACCTTACTCAAACACCCCCCCCCCAGGGCAACTCGTGGAGTCCTCTTAGAAGTCCATCACTGTCAGGGTCATGACCCCATTGATGGGGATCTAGCTACATGAGTGTTGTCAAGAGACTTACATGGGCTTACGAGAGAGAAAGGGTAAGGCAGTGGTGGTGCATGCCTCCGCGCATATGGGAGGGAGAGGCAGGTAGATCTCTGTGAATTCGGGACCAGCCTGGTCTACAGAAGGAGTTCCAGGACAGAGTTATATGGCAGGAAAAGAAAGAGAAAAAGCAAAACTTGTGTGGCACGGGGCTTAGATCCCAGTTACTTGAGAGGCTGAGGCGGGAGGATCATGAATTCAAGGCCAGCCTGAGCAGCAGCTCTGTGCAATGAGATTCTGTCTTTAAAAAAAAAAGAAAAAAGAGGGCTGGAGAGATGGCTCAGTGGTCAACAGCACTGGCTGCTCTTCCAGGGGACACATGTTTGACCAAAGATTGAAGGTTTGATTCCCAATACCCACATGGCGGCTCATAAGTAGGCATCTATGTTCCCTTGCCTGGCCCCCCGAGGGCAACAGGTATACACACGGTGCACAGACACACATATAAGCAGAACCCACCTCCTCCCCCACACGCAACATAATTGTAAACTCGTTTTTTTTTTTTAAGTTAAAAAGAACAGTCCCCAGGGGGTATCTCAGTGCCAGGAATAAAAGAAGCAAGAGAAGAAAGGAAGGGAGGGGAGGGGAAGAAGGGAAGGGGGAGGGGAGGGGAGGAGGAGGAGGGAAGGGGGGAGGAGTATAGGAAGAACAATCTGGTGGGAGAGACTAAAGGAGATGGCGAAGGTTCTCTATCAGTAAAGAAGCAAGGAGGAGGGAGGGAGGGAGGGGGAGAGAGAGTGAGTGAGAGAGAGAGAGAGAGAGAGAGAGAGAGAGAGAGAGAGGCTATATTTGTGTTCTTTGGTGTTCTTTGAGGCTGTGCTCTGGAGCTCTTCCTGTGTTTGGGTTCCCATAAAATCCCATAATGGCTCCTGTTTCTGGAACCAATCAGACTGGGACTCTTCCCAGCATGCTGTCTGGGCTCCAGATGCTGTCTGGGCCTCTCTCCTGCCTGCTGCCGGGAGCTTCCTCACCTGCTTTATCTGAAGAGCCAGCGTGGGTTTCCCTGATTTGTTCAGGAAGAGCACCAATCAGCCGTCAGCTCTGCTCACAGGAAACTCTCATTCCCTACACCTAGGAGCAGCGTGAAGGCCTGAGGTGGGACTACAGTTAAGGGCAGAGGCTAGTCCTCCTGGGGAGGACCATCCTGAAAAGCTAAGCTCTGTGGGAGCTGTGAGTCACCTGAGCACCAGGAAGTTTGCAGAAAGGGCAACAGTGCTTCCCTGGGAGGCAGGAGGAAGCAGCTGATGTCCAGGCAAATCAGTGGTCAGCCAGCTGGGAGAAGCCCTTTTGGAAGTGTTTTGAAGTGACCACATCCCTCACAGTTCACAATGCGCCCTTTCCCAAGGCACTGAACAAAAGGACATCCCAGCGGGGGAACCTTTCACCTAGACAGGTGGATCCCATTTGTCCCCCAGGCTCCTGGAGTGTTTCTCTCAGGAACATGCCCACGCATGGGCCTGACTTATTTTCAGACACAGGAGGAAGCAGGGCTTCCTGTTATCCACTCCTGCTATGTCAGGTCCCCCGGTTGCCTGCTGGGTCTTCTCCAAGGGGACAACCACCACCGTGCTGAGGTCCCTGCTGAAAAGCCAAAGGGAGCCCTCAAATAAGATGCCCTAAGGCAGCATGGGATCCTGATTCTTCAGGACTTTGTCACAGTCGTGGGTGAAGTAAGGAAAGGAACATACCGGCATTTATTTAGCCATTGCCAGGAGCTGAGCCTAGGGCTCATCCCATTTATTTCCATATAATATATGGATAATATATAATATAAAAATATATGCATTTTTATTTAATTGTCATTTGTTTATTGTGATACTGGAGACGGAACCCAGGGCTTCAATCATGCCAGGCAAGCCCTGAGCCACACCTTAGCACTTTACACTTTAAAAACTACATTTCTTTCTCTCTCTCTCTCTCTCTCTCTCTCTCTCTCTCTCTCTCTCTCTGTGTGTGTGTGTGTGTGTGTGTGTGTGTGTGTGTGTGTATGTGCGTGCGAGCACAAGACATCTTCAAATTTATGATCGTTAATTTGGAAATGGACATAGCAGCAGTAAGGTTCTCAAGGGTAGACCAAAATATAGGACACATACAGTCCAACTTAGTTTTAATAGAGGTTATGTTTAGGGGACAAAGTGCTAGGTGATGTTCAGATTGAAATCTTCTGAGCCAGTTAGGACACAAAAAGGGGGTGATAAGATAGCTCGTGGGTAAAGGAGCTTGCTGCCACGCCTGATGATCTGGGCTCGATCTCCGAGGCCCCATATGGTAGAAAGAGAGAACTAACCTCTTCAAATTGTTCTGATCTCCACATTCATTTCATGCATCGTATGTACATACACATGCACGCGCGTGTACACACACACACACACACACACACACACACACTAAAAGGTAGAGTGAGAAATGATTAAGGTAGCAGACATCAATAGTCACTTGGGACGAATAAATCTGGTATTACAGTGTGGAGCAGTCAAACCAGGCCAGGCCAACTCTGGTCAACCAACTGCCCAGGAAGACGCCTACTCCCACGAGTCGGTCTAAGAGCCTGGTATGCTTGGCCCCTAGGAGTTAGAGCAAGGGACATGGGGAGGCACTCTAAGTGGGCAGTGAGGCCCCTCAAGTTGCTTCAGTATTGGAAGGGTGTGTGAGAACATTAATTGTCAACTCAACGGTATCTGGCATCATCTGGAAGAGGGGCCTCTGGGCATGCGTGGGGGGCGTGGTTATCTCGTGGGTGGGGCCACCTCCTGACTGGGCTCCTGGTTTGTGTAAGTGGAGAGGGGGTGCATGGCCCCGTGGGGAGCAGCTAGCACAGAAATGGTTTACATTGAGTTTTCTCTATATCTTAAAGAATTGGGGATCCCTGCGAGTTCCTACCATTTGCTGTCAGATTTCCATCTTCTCCTCGCTCCATATGAAGACTGTCTTAAAGACTGTGGAAAGGTTACTGCTGCCCACTCCACATGCTGAGGTGGGAAGAGAAGAACGCGAAGCAGCAGCAGGCCTCGTTCACCAGTCTTCTGTGTGCTCAACTCTCTCCTGAGCAACCCTGGTAGCTGGCAGATAATCTCCCCGCCCCGCCTCTTCCAGCCCCTTCACAGGGGTGCCCAAGGTTCCCTGTCCAGCCTCCTTCTCTGGATATGGAACCCACCTGAGGGGCTGTAAAGCAAACTGTTCCCTAATGACTGATGGTTCTCAGGTGGAAAGTTAAAGCAACAGGAGAATAATGGGACGAGCTATCCCAACTCTTTCTTTCGCTTTTTTTTTTTCCTTTCCTTTTGGGGAAATATTATACATAAAACAGAAGGAAGCAAGATTTCGCCAGAAAACGTATTTTCTCAGGCAATCGCAGCAGCTGTCCTGTGGAGTGGTCAAGGCCTGGGCCGCTGAGCTAGATAGAAATTAAGTAGCTACAGTTGACAATGAGGAAGAGACACCCCTCCCCATCCCTTACCCCAGAGTTCCCTGGGAACCCTTCAAGGATGTTCTGGGCTGGGGCACAGATCCCTCGATGGAGTGGGGAGCGTGAGCAATAGGAGCTTCTCTCAGCAGGAAATTCAAACTGGAATGGAGGCCAATGCCCATCATGTGATTACTCTTAGGCAGGACTGGCCATGAGGGCAAGGGCTCTCTGAGAATACTGCCGAGCTCAGCCCTGTGGTTCCAGGAAAGAACTGGGTCTGGCCGACTACAGGTGGGAAGGAGCGCCCTATGTTGCCAGCAGGTGTCTGACTTTGCTCCCAGACCCCGCACCAGCTTGACCTTCCACAGTTCTAGATGGAGTCAACCAGTGTTGACCTGGATAAGACACTGAAAAGCTAAATGAGGTAAGATACAAAAGGTGGTCAACGTAGTATCTAAAATGTGCTACACATTTGGTAAACGGGGGTTCACACATCGGCTCAGGCAAGAGTCACTCCCCTCCTCCTAGAGCGAGCCTGCTCTGTAGCTGTCTCCTTGATTTGCTTTGTTAGTAGGAGATTCACATTTACTCAATGAATGTTGCAAAAAAACTTTCTAAAACGTGACCCAGTTACCACAGAAAGAGAAAAAGAAACAAAGAAAGAACCTCTGATAGCCATGAACTTTGGAGTTTTCAAGGTACTTTCCAAGCCTGGTGACATCCTCACGGGCCACCTCCGATTAGAGACATACAGATGTGTTCCTCTACGTCCTCACTCCACAGACTCTAGATCTTGGCGCTTGTGTTGGGCCCTTCCTGGGAATTTAATTCCAGGAACTCCATTGTGCATATTTCGGCTGGCAACCTTTGCAGGGACCAGTGCTCAGTGAAAATTCCCCGAGACCCCTTATTCAACAATGTGTTAAGAATTCAAGGTAGGGGCTGAAGAGATGGTTTGGTGGTTAAGAGCTGTTTGTGCTAGACGAGGGAGCTGGGTTCCCAGCCACCTGTGACTCCAACTTCAACATCTGATGCCTGAGGGATCTTCTGAATCTCAGAAGGCGCCTACATTCGTGTGTGAGTGTGTGTGTGTGTGTGTGTGTGTGTGTGTGTGTGTGTGTGCGTGTGTGTGTGTGTGTGTGTGCATACATACACACGCGGACATGAAGATAGCGGAGCACCCTCCCTCTCTCTTTTTAATTGACAGCAAGAAAACTCAATTTTATAAGATTCATGACTTAGTTACCTTTCCCTTGCTATAGTAAGACATCATGACTAAGGCAACTTAGAGAAGGAAGAATGTATTGAGCACTTACACGCTCAGAGGGTTTTAGTCCGAGACCACCATGGTGAGGAGCCATGGCAGATATAAGAGTTCATATCTTGTTTCAAAAGCACGAGGCAGAGAAAACTAATTGGGACTGGGCTAGACTTTTGAAATCACAAAGTTTACCCCTGGTGACATATCTCCTCCAACAAGGCCACACCTTCTAATCCTTCCCAAACAGTTTCACCAACTGGGAACTTAGTATTCAAATTCGTGTGCCCGTGATGACTGTTCCCATTCAATTCCTGTAAGGATGGCACCAGCAGCAGAGGTGGAAGAACAGTCAGGCTGCTAAAGCCTTGACTTTACCTCAAGACAAACTTTGAAAACCATTCTGAGCCAAATCTTTTCCAGGGCTGATACCCTTCAAGAAGGTTGGACCAGCAGCCACTGGGTTTGACTGTGGCTTCAATGTGCCTTAGAACTATCAGCTGGGTGGGTAGTCAGGCTGCAGCGGTGCTTACTGAACCCTTGTTGCATACCTACTAAGTGCACAAAGCCCTTTGCCCTGAGAGCTGACAGCTTATACTGTGTATCGCAATTTAAACAAAAGCCCTCAAACCTGCCCTCAATCACATAGACCAAGTCAGGATTCTTCTGTGTACTGTGTAAGCTTTCCTGAGGAGATGAGGAAAGGTGCCTGGTCACCCCAGATAGGGTTCCAGTGACAGAACAAAGTGGGATTCACCAGACTCTAGCTGGGGACAGTGAGTTTACTGGGCTTATGTCCAGAGCATGGGGAAGGGGCTTATAGACAGGAGTGTTGGTGACTCAAAGCAGTCACATTACAAGAAAGTTCTACCCCAGAGTGAATGACTGCTTCTGCATAGCTGCAAGGATAGAGTACCCCCTCCCCCCTCACCCCACTGTCAGTTAACCTTCCTCATTCTATATACTCTAGTGACTTCTGAGACCATGAGAGCATATGGAGTTAGGAGAATTACATGCATTTGGGAAGGAGGCACAGGAAGCAGTGGTTGGAACCTCAGGTAAGGCTCTATAGACAACGCCCTCCCCTTCCTTCTATGAGGGAACATTGACAGGTTTGGTCTTGATGGTTGCTTGCAAGTAGGCACAATTACTCTGATGAAAATGATAATGATGGCTGCTGTGCTCAGAGGAAGGACAGTAGTCTACAACAGAGTGTGTACACAAGTGTGTACAGGTACATGTCCACAAGTATGTGTGTGTGTGTCTGTGTATGTGTGTGTCTGTATGTGTGTGTGTCTGTGTGTGTGTGTCTGTGTGTCTGTGTGTGTGTGTCTGTGTATGTGTGTGTCTGTGTGTGTGTGTCTTGTTCGTGTGTGTGTATTTGTGTGTGTGTCTGTGTGTGTGTTTCTGTGTGTGTCTGTGTGTTTCTGTGTGTTTCTGTGTGTGTGTCTGTGTTCATGTGTGTACCTGTGTGTGTATCTGTGTGAGTCTGTGTTCATGTGTGTGTATCTGTGTGTGTGTGTGTGTGTGTGTGTGTGTGTGTGTCTGTGTGTATGTGCTTGTAGAGTTGTCACAGGATAATTTCTGGTGTCATTTCTCAGGCACTGTCCACTTTTAAAAAGCAAAGCAAAAACAGGATCTCTCTGTGGCCTTTAACTGGCCAAGCTGGCTGGATGGTGATCCCCAGGAATCCTCTCATCTCTTACCTCCCGAAAGTTGGGGTCATAAATGTGTGTCTTCACACTTGGCTCTGTAAAAACTGCATTCTGGGGGTCTACCTTACATCCTTGCAAACACTTACTGACTGAGGTGTCTCTTTAGCTCCCACGGTTTGTTTTTTTTTTAATCTTTGTTTTCGTTTGTTTTCAGCTGTTACCTGGGTCCACAGAGATGACAGTTAAGAGTTCTTACCACTCTTGCAGAGGACCAGAACTGGGTTCCCAGTACCACATCAAATGATTCGCAGATGCTTGTAACTCTGGCTGTAGGGAATCCGATGTGATCGTGTGGCTTTCACCAGTGCCCACACACGTGCACATACATAGACACAGACACGGGTTCTAATGTTTGGACAACCACAGACAGTGGGTGTGTGATGAGCTCCTGAGTACAGAAGGTGGTACCCTCAAGGATAATGGGGTAGTGGGTTGCTGAGGACAGACCATGGAGAAAAGGGTGGGCCCCCCTGTGTAGTCACTCCCTCTCTGTCCCTCCTCCTTTGTCTCCTCCCCCAATCCCCTTTCACTCTCCCTTTGCACAATGGACTTCTGTGGCAAAGGCGAGTAGATGTCAAAGTCAAACAGTATGTGCTAAAGTGAGGCATTAGAGCCAGATGTGGTGGCACACACTAAGTACTCAGGAGGCAGAGGCAGGGGGATTGCTGCAAGTTCCCGAACAACATAGCAAAGCTTCATCTCAAAAAACCTTTTAGTTAAAAGTCAATGAATGAAAAAAGCATATACTATTATAGGAGTCCCCCCCATGGGGGAGGGGACAAAATGAGTGGATAACTTTAGGAAGAGGTGGGTACAAGTGGGTCCTGACAGGATTCTAGACCTCATCTGGGTGTAGAACAGAGAGAATACAGCACGGACCCAGGGAATTAGGAAGCAGAATCGGGTCATGCTTCAGGGAGCTCAGATAGGGTCAGCCTTCTTCAGACTAAATGATAGAGTTTATGGCCCAGTACGATGGCTCAAAGTTGATTGCCACCAAATCTGATGACCTGAGGACCTGAGTTCAATCCCTGGAACCCATGTGATAGAAGACAAGAAGCAGCTCTCCAACCCCCAATTATCCTCTGACCCCCACAAGTGCACATGCACAGAAATAAATAAATGTAATGGAAAAGTTTAGCCTATATGCGGCTAGAACTGATCTTAGAGTTAAAAGTAGGATCTAGAAAGTAGGGAAATGCATGTCAGAAGTGTTAAGGAGATGACGCAATTTTTAAGTTAAAAAAATAGAGAAAAGGGGCGAGAACAAGGCCTTTTCTTGGTGGTACACATTTTGGTCGTATTTGCACACAGCATTTTCCTCTTTTTTCTTTCTTTTCCTTTTTTTCAGAGTGTCATGTACCCCAGGCTAGCCTGAAGCTCCCTCTGTAGCCGAGGATGACCTTGGGTTTCTATCCTATCTGCATCCCCGAGTGTCTGGATCACAGACCAGGCAGGCGTCCTCCCAGGGAGCCAGGGCTCCAAAGTCTCGCCTGCTCGCCTTGTTTTAGAAGAAACAAAATGGGACTGATAGCATGGAGCCCCTTCAGTGGCCGCTCTGACTCTTTCTTCAGGGACAAGAACCACCCGATGTTTAAAGTTTATCCTTCAAGTTCATATTAAATGCCGTCATCCACGAGCCTCGGTACACAGAGACATTTTTTGGCTTTTTTGTTCATTCCTTTTCTTTCCAGAGCTTAAACCCATAACCTCTCCTCAGCAGCCGCTTTCTTTCCAGCCCCTTGGGAAGCTCCTGCTCTCTGCATACCCAGGACTCTCCCACCTTCCTCACCAATTTCTTTCAGAGTAAATCTTATCTCCCTCCTCTTCTCCCCACCTTTATCTTCCCTCTTTCTTTTCTCACTCTTATTCTGAATTCCTTCCAACTTTGGCATATTAAACCTTGCCTCTGTGATTGCGGTCAGTTAGCGTTGCGATGCTGTAACAGAATGCCAGAGATCCTCAAATTAGAAAGAAGAAAGGTTTTTTTTTGACATCATAGTTTAGGGCCTCTCAGCTCACGGTCAGTCGGTCCTGTTGGTTTGGTGCCTATGGTAGCCAATCACATGTGCACTGAAGCATACGCAGAGGGAACCGATTATCTTCTGGTGGCCTGTTAGTGTTAGAACCTTTCATATTAAAAAGTATATTGTAGGTTTTTACAAATACATATTTGTATCCAAAAAGAACTGTCTAATGTTAGTGGGCAGATACCCTAATAACTCCACGGTGGGTCCTTTTCCCAGTGGTCCAATTTCCTCCCACTGGATCACCTCTTAAAGACTCTGCCACCTCTGGGCAGTGCCATGATGATGATCCAGCCTTAGCACATGTGGGGGCCATCGCGTGATCATGTGCCATGACAGCTTCTCACCTTCATAAGCCGGACAGCCTCTATTTTAAGCGACAAGTGCATTAAGGCTCTGCTTTATCAGACAAACCAAGAACTGTCCGAGGAGTGGGGTCACATCTCTTCCTGTATCTGTCATAACCTACAGCATGGAGGTTAAACAAGGCAATCAGTAACTGCTTATTGAGTGAATAGAACCATTCTAAAGTCTCTCTCTCTCTCTCTCTCTGTGTGTGTGTGTCTGTGTGTGTGTGTGTATGGATGGGCATATAGAGGCCAAACACTGGGTGTCTTCCTCAAAGGCAGAGTCTTTTGTAGAGTTCACTGATTTAGCTAGAGATGACCAAACTGCTCCTTAGTTTCCCCCGCCCAGCTTTTTATGTGTGTGCTAGCAAGCCAGACTCAGGACTTTGAGCTAGTGTGGCACGTACTTTACTGACTGAGGCATCTCCCCAGCCCCTGAGAGGTTTTCCTATGTCAAGGCTGATAAGTCTCCTGCTTCTAGACACTCCAGGGAATTCTCAGCTTTGTGTATATAGTCCTTAAAGCCTTTGCCAACACAAGCAGAGCCATACTTTGGTGCAATCTGGTTGCTTCACAATCTCATACACGTTATTCATTTCATAACTTTACTCTGAGAAAAGGAAACTGGGGACCTTGGTGCCAAAATGGAGATCAGAGTTCCCAAGGCCCCTTTGACACATGTCGGTATATAGAAATGACTGTTTCCTCAGAGAGGCCTTACAGAGAAGTGGGTTCTCTCTGTGTTTGTCTGGACTTCAAACACGGTGGCTGGAGCTTTGGCAGGTCTGGGGCCTTAGAAATGGAAAGCACAAAAGACAGCATAACAAGATAGTGCTGTGGTTTCTGGCCTGCTGGGTGCTGCACAAGCCCTGAGCTGATCACTTCCAGGCTTCCTATGCAGAGGAGGGAATGCCCTTGCTGCTTGCTGTGGCTTCTGCTTCTCTGGGTTTCTCCATTCCTTGCTGTTAGGCTTAACATAGCAAGCCTTTCTGAAGACCAGTTGAAAACAGTGTTAATTAGCTAGGCATGGTGGAGCATGTCTTAAATCCAGCACTGGAGGCAGAGGCAGGCAGATGTCTGAAATCAAGGCCAGCCTGGTCTACAGGGTGAGTTCCAGGACAGCCAGGGTCCCATATAGAAACCCTGTATGGGTTTTACTGCTATGAACAGACAACATAACCAAGGCAACTCCTATAAGGACAACATTTAAATTGGGTCTGGCTTACAGGTTCAGATATTCAGTCCATTATCATCAAGCAGGAGCATGGCAGTGTCCAGGCAGGCATGGTGCAGGAGGAGCTGAGAGTTCTAAATCTTCATCTGAAGGCTGCTAGGAGAATACTGGCTCCCAGGCAGCTAGGACAAAAATATTAAAGCCAACACCCAGAAGGCCACGCCTACTCCAACAAGGCCACACCTACTCCAACAAGGCCACACCTCCCAACAGTGCCACTCCCTGAGCCAAGCATATACAAACCATCATACTCTGTCTCAAAAAAACCAAAACAAATGGATGGAAGGAAGGAAGGAAGGAAGGAAGGAAGGAAGGAAGGAAGGAAGGAAGGAAGGAAGGAAGGAAGGAAGGAAGAATATGGTGTCATTGAAAGTGTCTTCTGAACTCACCCTTTGTTCTCTAGGAAAACCTCATCCCAATCCAGAAAATGGGTTTTTCAGTGCGGGGTCTTGAACCTACTATCTAGATGGAAATAAGTTATATGGTATATATTTAGATACTACACATGAACTTAAGTTCTTTGCAAGTTTCAGAGAGAGAGAGAGAGTGTGTGTGTGTGTGTCCCTTTGTCCTTCCTCAAACACACAGAACGTGTGTGGCTATACTGTTGTGTGACCACAGCTCCTAATTCCCACGAGTGTCAAGGATGCACTTTAAAACATTTCTAAATGAAGTAGTGAAGACTACCCGACACCCATCATTGTATTGATGGACTCAGTAATCACAGTCTCTGACAGTGTTTCTGTTACACATTTCCGAACAGTATTGTTATAAAGCCCAGGTTGGCTTCAAACTCACAATTTTTCTGCTTCAGCAATCCAGTGCTGGGATTATAGGTGTGTGCCAACACTCCTGGCTAACAGCACCTTCCCCCGTTTTATTTACTTATCTTGAATTTTAAAGGCATACTTCATGTGCACCAATACCATTTATACATTTCAAACAGTAGATGATTTTATGTCATTTTAAACTGAAAAAAGAGGGTGGGGGGGATTATGAAGATTGGACTCTTTAATTCTATTGGCCATTCAGGTAACTGAATACTTCTGTCATGTTGATTCACTTAAACCGAGGTTATTTTTGTTTTTGTTTTTGATTGTTTTGTTTTGGTTTTTGTTGTATTTTTTTTTTTTACTGTTTTGGGGGAGGTGGTTTTGTCTTAGCTGCTTTTCTGTTGCTGTGATAAAACACCATGACCAAGACCACAAAGAGAAGAAACCTTCACTGTGGCTTATGGTTTCAAAGGGTTAGAGTCTGTGATGGTGGCTAGAAGAAGCAGCTGAGAGCTCACATCTTGATCCATGGTTCCCAGGGAGAGAGAGCACTAGGAATCACAGGAATCTTTTGAAACCTCAAGGTACTGTGATATGCCTGGATTAAGGCCACACCTCCTAATCCTTCTCAAACAGTTCTACCAACTAGTGGCAACTATTTAAAGATATGAGCCTATGGAGACCATTCTCATTCAAACCACCATAGGTTTGTAACCTAAAATAATATTACCTTTTAAGGTATCATGCTAGCTGGTTTCAGGGGTGTACACTTCGATCCCAGCACTTGGGAAGCAGCAGCAGGCAGAACTCTTAAGTCTGAGGCCAGCCTGGTCTACATAGTTCCAGGACAGCCAGAGCTACACAGTGAGACCCTGTCTCTACACTCCACAGACTCAAAGACACTATACAAGAAGGAAGACCCAAGGAAGGATGTTTGGATCTCACTTCAACAGGGAAATAAAACAGTTGTAGGAAGCTGGCAGAGGGAGGGAACTGGATGGGAGAGGGTATGAGGAGGTTCTGGAATGGGGGGTGGGTCCGGATCAGGTACGGGGAGACAGAGGGGAGATGGTCAGATCACCATGAGAATGAATAGAATCTGTAGCTGGCTGGGGTGGGGTCATCTGAAATACATGCCAGAGACCTGGGATAGGAGAGTCTCCCAAGAATCAATGGGGTTAACCTTAACTGAATCTCACAGCAGTGGAGATATGGAATTTGAAGAGGCCACCTCCTGTAGCCAGGCAGGAACTCCAGTGGAGTGATTGAGACACCAACCCATCCACAAAACTTTCAACCCAAAATTTATCCTTTCTACAAAAAATGCAGGAACAGGTATTAGAGTAGAAACTGAGGGGATGGCCAACCAATAATTGGCCCAACCAGAGACCCATCCTATGGGCAAGCACCAATCCCAGACACTGTTAAGGATACTCTATTAAGTTTGCAGACAGGAGCCTAGCATGGCTGTCCTCTGAGAGGCTCCACCCAGCAGCTGACTCAGACAGATGCAAATAGCCACAACCAAACAGTGAATGGAGCTTAGGGACACTTGTGAAAGATTTGGGGGAAGGATTGAAGGCCCCGAAGGGGAGAGGAACTGCATAAGAAGACGAACAGAATCAACTAACCTGAATCCTTGGGAGGTCTCAGAGACTGAACCACCAACCAAAGAGCATACATGGGCTGGACCTAGGCCCCCTCCCCTTTTCACATTTGTAGCAGATGTTCAGCTTAGTCTTCATGTGGGGCCCCAACCAATGGGAGCAGTGGCTGTCCCTAAAGCTGTTGCCTGTCTGTGGAATCCATTCCCCTAACTCTGCTGTCTTGTCCAGTCTCTGTGGGAGCAGAAGCACCTATCCCTGCAAAGACTTGATATGCCAGGATGGGGAGATACCCAGGAGGGCCTCCACTCTGAGAAGGGGGAATCGGGAAAGGGACTGTGGAAGGGGGAGGGGAAGTTGGGATATAAAGTGAACTTTTAAAAAAAGTGAAAAAGAAATAATAAAAATAAAAGATGCCACGGCCATGGCTGGCTACAGCAACTGTTGTCCTTGGGCAAGATTCAGCTCTTCACTGAGGTGACATACGCGTAAAAAGGTAAGTGGCATCCAAACAATGTCATCAGCAGGAGGTCTGAGATCCAATAAAAGTGATGGAGCATCAGGGAGACACTGGCTGGAACCCATGGGAGCTTGGATGATGTCCTCAGTAAAATTCTCCGATTCTTCCAGGTGGCATAGAGCCACCCTGCCCTCATGGTCCAGACGGCTTTGTGACAGCCGATAATGCTACATGTGTCCCAGGATAGGTATATCATGAGGACAGGGCCACCCTCTCTTTACCAGACATTTACTAGAGTCCCAGAAAGGATGGCTAATGGCTATTCGAGTTCCCCTGGGTGGATAGTATTTCTCTTCAGTGTCCTTACCCAAGCAAGCTACCCTCACCTCACATTTCTTCAAGGTTACATAAAGGAGACTGAATCATAGCTCGGTTGGTCGAGTGCTTTCCTAGAATTAAGGGATCCCTAGGTTTGAGTCCCAGCACCACATAAAACTGAGTATGGGGGTATGTATCTGTAGTCCCAGCATTCGGAAAGCAGAGACAGGAGGATTACAAAGTTAGGGTCATCCTTGGCTACAGAGTCAGTTTGTGGTTTTCTTCGGGTAGGCCCTATGATGCATAAATCATTGTGGTCCATTTTCAGTCTGAGGTGCACTTAGAGTTCATCAGAGAGTCACAGGTAGCAGGAGGTGCTAGGCCCCGGACTTCCCAGGAGGCAGCTGGATCAGTTTCCGGGTTCTTCATAGAACTAAGCAGTCACAGGTAGTCAACTCTGAGACTGGTCCCAGTGTCAGGAAAGAAGGGAATCTCAGGCCCTAGGACAGACATTAGACAAGACTTTACGTCATGAACCAATAACCTAGGGAGTCTGGAGAGGGACAATAGCAGGAAGACTGTGTCACCCTGAACAACTCAGCAGATGAGGAATTCGGGGCAGAGAAATGCAATTAGAAATATAACAATAACAATTTTGCACCAAATTGCCCGTTTGGTGGTTTTTATTTTCTCTCTAGGCTGATGCCCAACTTAATAAGACTTTAAACTGCTTGACTCCATCACAGTTAGTCTCCAGTGTTCTTGTTATATAGTCAGGACAGACAGACAGACAGACAGACAGACAGACAGACAGACAGACAGATAGAATTACATATGAAGCCAAGTATAGAGTCTCACTTTTTTTTTTTTAAGTTTTTGTTTGTTTTGTTTCTCAAAACAGTCTCTCGATATAACCCTGGAAGTCCTGGAACTCGCATTGTAGACTAGGCTGGCTTTGAACTCAGAGATCTGCCTTCCTCTGCCTCCTGAGTGCTGGGATTAAAGGCATGCACCAACTACCACTGCCCAGCTTGGGTCTTACATTTTTTAAAAGCCAGCATTTAGGAGTATCAAAGATTTGTCAAAACTTCAGGGCCTGCCTGGTTTACATAGTGAGTTCCTGGCTACCAGACATACATAATGAGATTTTGTCTCAAAACCACAAAATAAATAAATAGCTTTACCTAAAGGGCCTGGGGATAGAATATGTGCTGTGCATGCATGAGGCCTTGGGTTCCACCACCAAAAATAAAATCAGATGAAAATCACATTTATTGTGGAGTGGTTTTAAAATACCAGGCAAACATTTACAAAGGAAGCTGATCTTTCATTACTAACGCCAACATCCAAAGTCCTGGACATATCAGTGTGTGTCCCAGAGTGACACAAACAACCGCTATGTTTGAATCTTGAAAACCTGTGTTTAAAGCCAAGCATGGTGGCACATGCCTTTAATCCCAGTACTAGAGAGGTAGAGGCAGGCAGATCTCTGTGAGTTTGAGGCTAGCCTAGTCTACAAAACAAGTTCCAGGACAGCAAGGGCTATACCATGAAACCTTGTCTCAAAAAACCGGAAAAGAAAAAAAAATATATTTAATGTCTCCTGAGTAGCTTTTCTTATCAGTAGGAGGCTCTCTCTCTCTCTCTCTCTCTCTCTCTCTCTCTCTCTCTGTGTGTGTGTGTGTGTGTGTGTGTGTGTGTGTGTGAGCAAACCAAACACCTTTATGCAGTGAGCCATATTTTCCATCCCAACTCTATTTTAAAGAAAAAAAAAAGGATGAAATTCACATAACATACAATTAATCATTTTATTTCATTTTGTGGAGTTGAGGATCAAACCCAGGGCCTTGTATGTTGGCAAGCAAGCCTTCCCCCCTGATCCACGTACACTGCCCAAACTGACCGTTTTGGAGTAAGTGACTCAGTGATGTTTGGTAGCTCATGATGTTGTAAGATGATTGGCTATACCTAGTTCCTGAATTTATCCACCACAGCACAGCAACAGCCAGTCCTCATTAAACCTTGTGCGTCTTAATTCCCTGTGCCTGCAGCCTCTGACACCCACCCATCTGAGTTATGCCTGTCTGGGTTTATCTACTCTAAATATTACCACATGAATGGACTCGAACAAGAGGTAGCCTTGCAGGATTCTTTTATATGGTGTGCTCTCAAGACCATTTCATGGTATAGCACACGTCGGGTCTTCCATTTTAACACTAACATATATTCCACTGTGTGAAGATCTGAGGAGATCTCTATGACACGGGATCTACAGAGCTAATCAATGGTCTCCTCCACTGACAGATTCAGAATTTGGATAGACGGTTGGTAGGCGCTGCAACTATGGACAGTAGGAGTGTGGGTCACCAGGTCTTTGACGAATTATTAACTTGCATGGCCCTGTCCTCTTTGTTCATCTTGAGGTGAGAAGTTCTAGGTTAGAGTACTTGTCTACCATGATGCTCTGTCTTACACAGACCTAGGCATGATGGTGGCGGCTGCCATAGACTGACTTCTACAGTTCAGAGCCTGTGGTGGTTTGACCGAGAATGGCATCCACAGGCTCATGTGCTTTAGCATTTGTTCTCTAGTTAGTGAAACTGTTTGCAAAGAATTGAGAGGTGTGGCCTTGTCGGGGGAGGTGTGGCCTTGTTGGGGAAGGTGTAACCTTGTTGAGGGAGGTGTGGTCTTGTCAGAGGAGGTGTGGCCTTATTGGGGGGGGGAGGTATGGCCTTATGGGGGGGGAGGTATGGCCTTATTAGGGGGAGTTGTGGTCTTATTGGGGGGAGCTGTGGCCTTGTTGGTGGAGGTGTGGCCTTATTGGTGGAGGTGTGGCCTTACTGGGGGGAGGAGTGGCCCTATTGGGGGGAGCTGTGGCCTTGTTGGGAGAGGTGTGGCCTTGTTGGGAGAGGTGTGGCCTTGTTGGTGGAGGTGTGGCCTTGTTGGGGGAGGTATGTCACTGGGAGTTAACTTTGAGGTTTTAAAGGCCCTTGTCGGCACCACCCAGAGCTCCCCTCCCCCGCCTGTGGATCAGGGTATAAAGCTCTCAGCTACTGTTTCAGTCCCATGCCTGTCTGCTTCCAACTGTGATGATCATGGACTGATATTCTAAAAATTGTAAGCAGGCCCCTAATTAAATGCTTTTTTCCATAAGAGCTGCCTTGGTCATGGTGTCTCTTCACAGCAATAGAACAGTGTGGCTAAAACAGAGCCCAGATAAACCTTCCTTCTCTTTACATTGTTTTCTCGGATATTTGATGGACAAAGATGACTAAATATGTCAATATTTACCAAATATATCTGGAACTCACTATGTAGACCAGGCTGACTTTGAACTTGTGGGTGATCTTCCTGCCTCCTATAGGCGACAGCCTTTGCCTGACTCTGTGGAGTGTATATACCAAATATGTGTAATGCAATTTGTTTCTCCAGCTAAGCCTGGTGAGTGTTTGGGTTGAGCCCTACACTTTTAGTGAGATCTCTCTGTAAAGGCAATATGTAATGCTCTGGACATTTATTGACAACATCTCATGGCTAAAGGCAATGGTTCATCTGAACTCACACTATTAGGCTACACTAGAGAATAGGTAATGCCTTCAAGTGCCCCTACATTATAAATGTTATAACTAGGAAAGGCCGGTCATAATTACACTCCTCAGAGTCAGGCACAAGGCTGTCACCTATAGGAGGCAGGAAGATCACCCACAAGTTCAAGGTCAGCCTGGTCTACATAGTGAGTTCCGGATCAGTCAGGACTACATGGTAAAGCCCTCTTCCCAAAACAGAATGATTACCTTTGCTTTCCAGCCACGTATAAGACAATCAGCTGGTCTGTAGCTCATGGTAGAGCCCTTCCTTGCATGTATCATATCTTGGGTCCAATCCTCAGGAGGGAAAACAAACTAGGTAGACAATTAGGACAGGAGACAAACCCATGTCTCAGAATAGTCCCGAATGTCGGTGGTAAGGAGTCGCATGTTCTGTGCAGGAGAAGGGAAGAGTCTGAAAGCACACCCCACACAGTCTACCAATCCAGCCCTGCCTCTTTTACACAGTCATGGACGAAAGACAGACGGGTGGCAAACGGCTGCAAGTCTGTGTCCACAGGAACAAGCCTGGTCCGCCGGGACTAGGGTGCTTTCACTGTTTTTGCTCTCAGTCCACTGCCTACTCTACACATTCACATTTCTTCACCTTGGATCCCGTGGCCTGCTTTCCTGGCCATGGTGGCTTTCCTGGCCATGGTGGCCATGGGGTAGTCAGGGAGTATTTGACTGGGGAAGCAGGCAGCGCACAGCCTTGTACTCCACGGAGAAGCTTTAGTAAGGAGAATGTAACAAGAACGCTCACACCCAAATCCTGGGCAAAGGCTCCCTGCTGTGCACTCGATTTGCAGTGAAAACAGCAGCAAATCATCTCCCAAACAATGGCCACCAAGACCTGAGTGTCTCCGCTGTCCCTGCTCCGGGAGAACAAGAGGACTTCCTTCTTACTTTCTTCACCCTCAGAAGTGACACAGCCACATCTCTCTGTCATGCCTACGGTTCTAGTGACTCTAAAGACCAGCCCTAGAGATCAGAGCCCCTTCACGGCGTCCCTTCAAGTGCCACGAAGGCGGCCCAGCGAGGATTTTGACTGCACACCCTGTGGTTTCCTGTTCATCTCATCCACTGGAAGGTGGCGGCTTATCACAACGGTGTCAAGATGGGAAATACATTTTTGTGCAAGCCAAGACCAAAGCACAGGAGCTGGGGGCGGGGGCGGGGCTAAGGAGAGGAGGGGGAATGGGAAGTTCAAGGCTGACACACTGCAGGCCAGAGAAGCAGCCTTTGCTCTTTTCCGGCCCTAAGAATAAAAACTCCCTGATAGGGCTGCCTTCTTCTTTCCTATTATGGACATGTGGTTTGGACCCGGAGAACAATTGTTCCCTATAAACAGAGGTGGGCAGTCTTGCTTTCCCTTCCTTTTCCTTTGAGAGTCATGCAGGCTGATGTGGCCCTAGACACCCTCCGACTACAGATTACACTTTGTTTGAATTAATAAAACCTTGTTGGGTTTATGGATGGTTTTAGGGCTCAGTCCCTTATTTGGTGTTGTAAAAGGACATGTCTCTGCTGATTCATAGCTCCCCTATTGTACTGGACACATGAAGGAGATATGGACACCCAGAGGCTGGGAACCAGGGGACACAAGAATCAGAGGACAAAGTGAAGGGCATTGATGCTACCCTGCGCCTGTCCCCGTGTGCCTAAGCACAGACACTCATTAATGGCACTTCTGTTGATAAGAAGGGGCTCCTGGGGACTGTGAGTTTATCCAGGTATGCGTCGTTAGTGTAGAGAGAGGCCCATGGCGGTCTTTGTAGTCACAGTAAGATGGGCTGAACACCGGCTCTTTGTGTACCGCAGGGCATCACTGTCCTTACTTTCTCACTTGCAAAGCCAGATGAAATACACAGAGGAAGAGGGTGGCCAGTGGAACAGCAGTGCAGAGAAGGGACCTTTGGGGGAAGCTGGCTGGCTGGTTAGCCAGCAAGTGATCCCTCAGGGTCACACTTACAGGGCAGCATCACCACAGGTTGGAGTCTGTCGTACCGCTTTGTAATCTGATTTCCCACTCTTTGAGAACACCCAGTATTCGATAGGTCAATGACTGTTAGTCTGACTCACAGATGAGAGAGTACCCTGTCACTGATGCAAATGAGAAATTTCAGCCTCTGGAGAGCCCTGTGCTCTGAGCACTGTTAGTCGATGGGGGAGCACGGAGGAAATTTGGGTGAGAATCAATATGACTAGATGGTGCTAGTTAAATGAGGCGATCTATTAACTGCTTACTCCATAGTTTTCTTCCCCACACCACACATACCTAACAGCTTTGCTTTTCTGTTGCTTACATGTGCTGAGGGTTCATTCACTCTTCCCTCCTCTGCATATTTCCTAACAATGCTCAAATTTTTATTCTAGAATCTTGGGCACAGTCACTGACCCACGGGCGTCCACGAGACTGGTACCACTTGCGAGCTCTACTCTAACTATAACTTTTTAAAAAGAATAATTATCTGGTACCTCAGACAAACCATGAGTGAAGGCAGATGGGTGACTTCCTCTGACCATTCCCAGTTTGATCTCGGGAATCTCGCTGGAGGAATACAGGCAGCACACCCCACTTTGGTCGGGCCTCTGTAGTTTGTAGATTTGAACCTGAAATATAGTTAGTGGCCAACTTGCCTCTCTCAGGATGTAACTGAGGAAGGCAGGACTCAGAAAACCATGGGCAATAGGCCTGGAGTTCTGATCAAGCCGTTCATGAAGCCCATTTCTTCTAGACAAATGCTTCCCAAAGGGAAGGGAGGGAGAGAATCTGCCATTCACCTGTCTTCAAGCCCGTGGACTTAGACTAGGTGCAGGCCTCATAACCTGGTTTTATAATTTGATGGAGTTTACCCCTCTGGTCTTCCAGGCCTCCGCCTGCTTCACTGCAGGTCCTAGGGCTTCCTAGCCTGTGTAGTTATGGGGACCAACTCTTGCTAATATGTCTGTGCTATTTCCCTGAAGGTCTGCCTGCTTCTCTACTGAGCCCATGCGTACAGCAATCCCCTGGAGATCTCTGACCTACACAGGATGAACCAGGGAAGGAGAAACTTGCTAATTGCTGGCGCTCTGTCTACTAGAGATGGGAGACAGCTGCATCCCTCCAAGGCTCCTGAGGGCTGTGTATGTGTTGGTCAGTGAGCTCAACGGGCTTCCAGACTAGAAGTCCAGGACCAATAGCCAAGGTGTCTGGGCTGTGCTTAGGAAGGCAGAGTGGAGTTGGGATCACTCTCAAAAAGAGCTGGACTCACAGTCTGGTTGGCAGAAGACTATGGCCTCAAAGGTATCCATGTCCTTAGCCTCAGAGCCTGGCTGTGTTTGTCAGCTTTCTTTCTTTCTTTTTTTAACATTTTCTTTTTAAATGGATTTTTAATTTACATTTTAAGTGTTATTCTCTTTCCCATTTTCCCCTCCAGAAACACACTATCTGCCCCATTGCTTCTATAAGAGGATGCTCATAGGGTGGTGCAGTTTCTGAATGGCCTTTCCTTCATTCTCTGCTCTATACTTTGTCTCCATATTTCCTCCTGTGAGTATTTTTGTTCACCCTTCTAAGAGGTCTGAAGCATCCACACTTTGTTCTTCCTCCTTCTTGAGCTTCATGTGGTTTGTGAATTGTATCTTGGGTAATCCGAGCTTTTGGGCTAATCAGTGAGTGCATATCATGTGTGTCATTTTGTGATTGGCTTACCTCACTCAGAATGACATTTCCTAGTTCTATCCATTTGACTAAGAATTTCACGAAGTCACTGTTTTTAATAGCTGAACAGTACTCCATTGTGTAGATGTACCACATTTTCTGTACCATTCCTCTGTTGAAGGACATCTGGGTTCTTTCCAGCTTCCAGCTATTATAAATAAGGCTGCTAAGAACATAGTGGGCATGTGTCCTTGTTATATGTTGGAGCATTTTTTGGGTATATGCCCAGGAGTGGTAGAGCTGGGTCCTCAGGAAGTGCAATGTCCAATTTTCTGAGGAACCTCCAGACTGATTTCCCAAGTGGTTGTATCAGCTTGTTATCCCACCAACAATGGAGGAGTGTTCCTCTTTCTCCACATCCTTGCCAGCATCTGTTGTCCCCTGAGTTTTTGATCTTAGCCATTCTCACTGGTGTGAGGTGGAATCTCAGAGTTGTTTTGATTTGCATTTCCCTGATGACTAAGGATGTTGAACATTTCTTTAGGTGCTTCTAGGCCATTCGAAATTCCTCAGTTGAGAATTCTTTGTTTACCTTTGTAGCCCTTTTTTTTTTTTTTTCCGGAGCTGAGGACCGAACCCAGGGCCTTGCGCTTTCTAGGCAAGCGCTCTACCACTGAGCTAAATCCCCAACCCCTGTAGCCCATTTTTTAATAGGGTTATTTGATTCTAACTTCTTGAGTTCTTTGTATATATTAGATATTAGCCCTCTATCAGATGTAGGATTGGGAAAGATCTTTCCCCAATCTGTTGGCTGCCATTTTGTCCTAATGACAGTGTCCTTTGCCTTACAGAAGCTTTGCAATTTTATGAGGTCCCATTTGTCTATTCTTGATCTTAGGGCATAAGCCACTGATGTTCTGTTCAGGAAAATTTTCCCTGTGTCCATGTGTTCGAGCTCTTACCCACTTTTTCTTCTATTAGTTTCAGTGTATCTGGTTCGATGTGGCAGTCCTTGATCCACTTGGACTTGAGCTTTGTACAAGGTGATAAGAATGGATCAATTTGCATTCTTCTACATGCTGACCACCAGTTGAACCAGCACCATTTGTTGAAAATGCTATCTTTTTTCCACTGGTTGCTTTTAGCTCCTTTGTCAAAGATCAAGTGACCATAGGTGTGTGGGTTCATTTCTGGGTCTTCAATTCTATTCCATTGATCTACCTGCCTGTCTCTGTACCAATACCACATAGTTTTTTTTAATTGCTATTGCTCTGTAATACAGCTCGAGGTCAAGGAGGGTGACTCCCCCAGAAGTTCTTTTATTGTTGAGAATAGTTTTTGGTATCCTGAGTTTTTTATTATTCCAAATGAATTTGCAAATTGCTCTTTCAAAGTTTGGGAAGAATTGAGTTGGAATTTTGATGGGGATTGCATTGCACCTGTAGAATGCTTTCAGTAAGAGGGACATTTTTACTATATTAATCCTGCCAATCCATGAGCATGGGAGATCTTTCCGTTTTCTGAGATCTTCTTTGATTTCTTTCTTCAGAAACTTGAAGTTCTTCTCACACAGATCTTTCACTTGCTTGGTAAGAGTCATCCCAAGGTATTTTATATTATTTGTGAATATTGTGAAGGGTGTCATTTCCCTAATTTCTTTCTCAGCCTGTTTATCCTTTGAGTAGAGGAAGGCTACTGATTTGTTTGAGTTAATTTATACCCAGCCACTTTGCTGAAGTTGTTTATCAGGCTTAGTAGTTCTCTGGTAGAATTTTTGGGGTCACTTAAGTATACTATCATATCATTTGCAAATAGTGATATTTTGACTTCTTCTTTTCCAATTTGTATCCCTTTGACCTCTTTTTGTTGTCTGATTGCTGTGGCTAAGACTTCAAGAACTATATTGAATAAGTAGGGAGAGAGTGGGCAGCCTTGTCTAGTCCCTGATTTTAGTGGGATTGCTTCAAGTTTCTCTCTATTTAGTTTGATGTGGGCTACTGGTTTGCTGTATATGTCTCTTACTATGTTTAGGTATGGGCCTTGAATTCCTGATCTTTCTAAGACTTTTAACATGAAGCGGTGTTATATTTTGTCAAATGCTTCTCAGCATCTAATGAAATAAACATGTGGGTTTTTTCTTTGAGTTTGTTTATATAGTGGATTACGTTGTTGGATTTCTGTACATTGAACCATCCCTGCATCTCTGGGATGAAGCCTACTTGATCATTATGAATAATCCTTTTGATGTGCTCTTGGATTCATTTGTGAGAATTTTATTGAATATTTTGACATGAGTTTTCATAAGGGAAATTGGTCTTAAGTCTCTTTGTTGGGTCTTTGTGTGGTTTAGGTATAAGTGTAATTTTGGCTTCCTAGAACAAATTGGGTAGTGTTCCTTCTGTTTCTATTTTGTGGAATAGTTTGAAGAGTATTGATATTAGGTCTTCTATGAAGGTCTGATAGAATTGAGCACTAAACCCATCGGGTTCTGGGCTTTTTTTTTTGGTTGGGAGACTTTGAAAGACTGCTTCTATTTCTTTATGAGATATGGGACTATTTAGATGTTTTATCTGATCCTGACTTAACTTTGGCACCTGATATCTGTCTAGAAAATTGTCCATTTCATCCAGATTTTCCAGTTTTGTTGAATATAGGCTGCTGTAGTAGGATCTGATGATTTTTTTTTTATTTCCTCAGATTCTGTTGTTATGTCTCCCTTTTCATTTCTGATTTTGTTAATTTGGATATACTCTCTGTGCCCTCTGGTTAGTCTGGCTAAAGGTTTATCTATCTTGTTGATTTTCTCAAAGAACCGGCTTCTGGTTTTGTTGATTATTTGTACAATTCTTTCTGTTTCTATTTGGTTGATTTCAGCCCTGAGTTTGGTTATTTCCTGCCATCTACTCCTCTTGGGTGTATTTGCGTCTTTTAGATGTTCTGTCAAGCTGCTAGTGTGTGCTCTCTCCAGTTTCTTTCTGCAGGCACTCAGAGCTATGACTTTTCCCCTTAGTACAGCTTTCATTGTGTCCCATAAGTTTGGGTATGTTGTGACTTCATTTTCATTAAATTCTAAAAAGTCTTTAATTTCTTTCTTTATTTCTTCCTTGACCAGGTTATCATTGTGTACAGAGTTGTTCAGCTTCCGTGTGTATGTGGGCTTTCTGCCATCTTTGTTGTTAGTGAAGATCCATGGTGATCTGATAGGATGCATGGGATTATTTCTGTCACCTTGTATCTGCTGAGACCTGTTTTGTGACTGATTGTATATATGGTCAATTTTGGAGAAGGTACCATAAGGTGCTGAGAAGAAGGTATGTTCTTTTGTTTTAGGATGAAATGTTCTATAGATATCTGTCAAATCCATTTGGTTCATAACTTCTGTTAGTTTCACTGTGTCTCTGCTTAGTTTCTGTTTTGATGATCTGTCCATTGATGACAGTGGGGTGTTGAAGTCTCTCACTATTATTGTGTGAGTTGCTTTGTTTGCTTTGAGCTTTAGTAAAGTTTCTTTTATGAATGTTGATGCCCTTGCATTTGGAGCATAGATGTTCAGAATTGAGAGTTCATCTTGATGGATTTTTCCTTTGACCAGTATGAAGTGTCCTGCCCTATCTTTTTTGATAACTTGTGGTTGAAAGTCAATTTTATTTGATATTAGAATGGCTCCTCCAGCTTGTTTCTTGGGACTATTTGCTTGGAAAGTTGTTTTCTGGCCTTTTACTCTGAGGTGGTGTCTGTCTTTGTCACTGAGGTGTGTTTCTTGTATGCAACAAAATGCTAGGTCCTGTTTACATATCCAGTCTGTTAGTCTATGTCTTTTTATTGGGGAATTGAGTCTATTGATGTTGAGAGATATTAGGGACCATTTGTCAGCTTTTAATTACTGTAAAAAAAATACCTGAGATCAATTTAGAGGAAGAAGGATTTATTTAGGGTCATGGTTTCAAGGGTTTTAGTCCACTTTCTGGTCTCGCTTTGTGCCTATGGTGAGTCAGACTATCACAGCAAAATCCTGGGACTTTTGGTCATGATGGGTATTCTGTTCACCTCATGATAGCCAAAGAGAAAGAAGTAAAGAGTGCCATTTTATACTAAAAACACTCTTTAAGCTTTGAAAAAGGAAAGAAGAAAAAAATCAAAACAACAACAACAAAAACACCAGGCAACTAAGGACAACTGTCTTTGGCTATAAGGTTCAGGTACCTTCAGGGGCATGCCCTGAAGTGGCCTAACTTCTCACTGGGTTAAAATTTCCACTACTTCCCCGGAATGCCACAGGCTAAACACAAAGCCCTCAACAAGAGATCTTTGAAGAGACAGACAAAATCCAACTGCAGTAACATCAGGAATGGCTTTGCAGACATGCCTAAGGGCTTGAGACACACCAGATGGTCCCAGATTATTTACTTGGGCCAGATACAATCCAGGTTTTATAAAAAGGACCAGCTTCTGGATCAGAGAAGAAGGTGATGTGGTGCATGGAAAAGGGAGGAGCCCCATGCTCTGAAGAGAACAGAAGAGGCCACAGGTCAAGGGTCCCCCATGGCTCCTGGAAGTTGACTGAGGTCAGAAAGTGTGTTGTCTCCTCCCAGGCCCTGTAAGGAAGCCTCAGTAAACTGGCTCTAAGCACAGAGACGGAACTTTCAGAGACATTTGCCTTGTTTAAGCTGATCAGTGTGTGGAATTTGTTGGGGGGCATAGGGAACTAACAGGCAAAGGTATGCCTGAAGGAATGTGAGGCAGCTGGAACACGTGCCTTCATTAACTGAGGCTGGGCCCTAACTCCATCACACATACACACCCACAGCATTTTCCCCCTAACAAAGCCATACTTTCCAGGGAAGACTGGCCTCTGCCAGAAGTCCTTCCCACTTCTGAAAGTGGTCTAGGCTACGTCAGTACCCCACTGAGCCACCACCAATACCATGTGTTAGCCTGTGCTTGTCACCGCCATGTTTAAAGAAATTCTTATATGAGTATCTCTGTCCCACCCCCTAGATGTCTTCTATGGCAGCCATGTTTTAGTAGTGTCTAGTGTGCCGGTCGGCTGTCACAAAACACTTAAGGTAGGAAAGGTTCCTTATGGCCCCTGGTTTCAGAGATCTGCAAACACTTGGCCCTGTTAACTTCGGTCTTGACAGGAGTTTCTGTTAGGAGACTAGACTACTAACCTTATGGCAGCCAAGAAGTGAAAGAAAGAGGAAGGCAGGAGTCCCACATGCTCCTTCAAGGGCACACCCCCCCAACCCACTGGGTTTCACCAACTCCCCAAACATACAGGCTGGCCACCTGTGGGAAGATCCAAACCACAACACATCAAGATACATTTTTTTTTTAATTTTACTATCTGACCTCTAGTGACCTAATTATCTCCCTATCCCATTGCCTTTTTAGGGAGTAAAAATCTCTATCCACGTGGGTTATATTATACTCTGAGTTTTAGGAACCAACTTGTTAGAGAAAGAATCCACAGCTTTTAAGCATCGATCTGCCTTCTGGGTGTGTGTTTTCTACCCTCGGGGCTGCATCTTCCCTGAAGATATCACTCTCACCTCTCAGGGAGTCTCGATGACCAGGAGCAGCCTGTCCGACCAGAACCGCCTCCCACCTGTTATAGATATTGTGAGGTCATGTGACTCCATTTCACTCTGTGCTGTGACTTAAAATCCCTCTGTAGAGGGCCTCCAGTGTGATAACCGTGGACTGGAATCAGTGTGTCGAGCAGGAGGAATAGATCCCTGTGTAGCGTCCACATCCTCTCCAGACCCGGGGGGGAGCAGGGAAGGAACCCCTCAGCATGTGTGATTTCTCAGCATGCATGGCAAGGGTGGCAGGTCCCACACCCTCTTTCTGCAGCTGATGTCCCAGGCTCTGTCCAGGTTTATTTCTGCTTTGTTTTGAGACAGGGGTCTTTCTATGTAGTTCAGGCTGTCCCGAAGCTCAATTTGTAGACCAGGTTGGCCTTCAACTCGCAGAGATCTGCTTGCTTCTACTTCCTGACTGTGCAGGATTAAAGGCGGGTGCCCCCATGCCCAGCAACTGTTTAGTGTTTTAAATGCCTGAACCCTGAATGAAATTTAAATACATTGAAGGTTCAAGCCAAAACACACCGAGATACATTGTTTCCATTTTTACTGTCTCTATCTGATCTCTAATGACCTAATTAGTCCCCTCCACCCCCAACACTTTTGTAGGAGCTGAAATCTATGTGCATGTGTACTAAGTACTAAGTTGTAGGAAACAGAAACTATTTGTTAGAGAAAGAAACCTCACATCCACAGCTTCCTGCCTTTAGAGAGAGACAGCCTACAATACACATTTAAAAAACTGCTTCAATTCATTTGGCCATGAGCTGGGTCAGTGGTCTTTCTCCTCAAATCTATGTTATTAACAAGCCCTGTAGTTAAGCAGGCCTGGGCTATATCATCCTTCTTTACAAGAGCTTTGGGAATTCAAACTCAAGACTTTCACAGCAAGCACATTACCCACTGAGCTTAACTTCTTTCTCTGCCATCCTTTCTTGGAAACGATAAACAAACTTCTCAGGAAAAGTCGACCACAATAAAAGTCCCACACAAATGCAGAACTTTGGGAAAGACAGGAATCAAATGTCTGTCCTACGGGAGTTTCTGAGGCAGTGGAGTCAGGTTATGATGTGAGTGGTGAGGACTGGGCCTTATGTTAGTTACTTTTTTCTGTTTCTATGATAAAATATCATGGTCAAAAACAACATCAGAAAAGAAAGTTTTGGGGGGCTGAAAGGTCTGGCGGATTAGAGTCCAAAATGGCAGAAATAGGAAGCTCAGAGTTCACATTTCAAATGGACAAAGGGAGCAGAGGGAGCGAATAGGAAGCAGGGTGACACTGTAAACCCTCAAAGCCCACCCCAGAGACGGACTTTCTCCAGCAAGGCTGTAAAAGGTTCCATAGCATCACCCAACAAGGACATTTCTCATTCGAACCACAACAGGCCTGGTTAGTTCTAAATAGAACCTAGGCTTGGTGAGCTACAGGCTGCCACAAATGACAGCCCAGGCAGAGTTTCTGTTCCTCAGTATCCGTAGGGAAGTGACTCTAGGATCCCTGTCCTCAGCAGGGGCACCAAAATCCACAGGTGCTTAAGCCCTTATACATAACTGCATAATATTTACACATCACCTCTGCATCCTCCTGTAAACACTGTGGAGGCAGAGGCAAGAGGATCTCTGTGAGTTCAAGGTCAGCCTGGCCTACATAGTGAGTTCAGGGCCACTCAGGGTGACACAGCAAGATTTGGCCTCAAATGCAACAAAAAAACAAAACAAACCCAACCCATGTGGGTTGTACCATGTTTGAAGCAGTTCAAACGTACTCACTTCCTCACAATTCTAAAATCTTTTCATGAGCCAGCAGGTTAAGGCGCCAGGCTGATGATCTGAATTCAATTCCCAGTATCCACAGGTTGGAATAGGAGGCTGGACTGCTGTAAGCTGCTCTCTGACCATCACCGGCACTGGTAAAGAAGTAAGTAGGGAAAGAAAGAAAGAAAGAAAGAAAGAAAGAAAGAAAGAAAGAAAGAAAGAAAGAAAGAAAGAAGAAGAGAAAGAAAGAAAAAGAGAAAGAAAGGAAGAAAGAAAGGAAGAAAGGAAGGAAGAAAGAAAGAAAGAAGAAAAGAAAGAAGGAAGAAGAGAAAGAAAGAAAAAGAGAAAGAAAGGAAGGAAGAAAGGAAGAAAGGAAGAAAGGAAGGAAGAAAGAAAGAAAGAAGAAAAGAAAGAAAGAAAGAAGGAAAGAAAGGAAGAAAGAAAGAAAGAAAGAAAGAAGTGAAATGAAATTTAAAATAAAGATCTCTTCTACACACCTCTACTGTTACTGATTTAGACATTGCTGTCCGTCAAAAGAAGACCAGTTGTACCCCTAAGAGTAAAATTCATGATTTTGATAATTTGTTGGCTCAAAGTCACCCTCTTACACGGATTGAAGTTTTCTGTAGTCACAGAGAGATTTCTCAGGACAGAGAATAAAACATGGGCTATTTAACAATAGCCTGACTGATTCCTTCTGGGTGGGGGTAGGGTTGAGACAGAACTCCTCGGGTACAGTTCCAGCTGGCCTCAAGTTTGTGATCCTCAGCCTAGGCCTCCCGTGTGCAGGTATCTCAGATGCGACTCATCAAATGGGACATGCCTTATCACTGCTTAACGCATAGCTTCATTCGTGCCCACCATAGGGGCTGCACACATCACTACAGGTCTGCTTCGATAAGGGTAGAAGACAGGATGCTAAGACTGTGTATCCCAGCTCAGCAGATATTCTGATAGTCTGCCCAGGTCTAGCCCTGTATCACAGAAAAACATAACAGCATTTGCTCAGTTAGAAACACCCCAACAATAGGGCTAATTGCTGGCCAATAGTTGAGCGGGGTCACAAGGCTGATAATGTCAAGTCATTTGTTCCTGAGAAAACTCACTCTCAGAATGCCTTACTACCCACTCTGGGGGAAGGACAAGGAACTTCTGTAAGGGGAACCCATCCAGATCCGGGTGTCATGACAATTCTGAGCATGAAATGTTCTGGAAAACAGAGGAGCACATGTCCATTTCAAAGCTCTTACCTCTGACTGAGTCCAACGAAGACTTCTAATGAAGAAGCTAAAGACAAACTTTGAGGCTGGACTTCGGTACTCCCACCTTTAGAAGCTGGAGCCGGAAGTTATCCTGACCGGAGCCGGGATCCAGGTCTGCATCAGCCGTGACCTTGCTCCGTTCCTCTCACCTCTAAGGCCTCCCCGTTTCCTCATCTTGGAAACAAAGGCCATTTCAGGTGATTATTTCAGGTCCCTCTTGCTCTGCAGCTCTGTGAATTGATTCATCTGCCAGAGGGATTCCTTCTGTGTGTCTTGGAAGACATCCAGTCGAGGACGGCTTATTCTGAAAGGCAGCCGTCCCTTTGTTTGCTGGCCTTGGGAAACCCAGACATTTTTATGATGTTATGGGAGGGGGTGACAGGGAGTGCCTAGCAGGGGTGCTCCCTGCCTCCGGCTGCGTCATTGGCACAGATTCAGCCTCTTTGGTGGAGGTCATCCCATCCTTGTCATATGGTCAGACTTGCCACCTCTAGGGAGGTACATGCAAGACAATAGCTCCCTTTGACAAGGAAAAGGCCCTACGATAGAGTTCTGCTGCTGGCTGCTTTAAACCGAGGCTTATTTTCATGAACTCAGCCCATAGAGGTTTAAATGGAAGGCTGTGTTAGCTGTCTGTAACTGTACCAAACACTTCAAGTCCTCAATTTATAAGGGGAGAAGGCTTTCTTTGGCTTACAGCTTGGCCTTCAGAGATCCAGCACACCATGCCTCCTAGACTTCTGTGGGAGAGTCAGATACCAATGGCAGAGGGTCGTTGTGAAGCAAAAATGAGCACTTCATGGTCAGGGAGTGAGAGAAAGGGAAAAGGTTCCCACAGTCTCCTGGGGCAGGTTCCCAAAGGCCTCCCACTAAGCCCCGCCTCTTCATAGGCTCAACTTGTGCCACAGACTGGGCCAAGCCTTGAGGACACAGGTCTTTGTAGGGCATTCCAGATCCAAACTGTAGCGAGGACACTAGTGACCAAAGAATAAAGTAGTTTAGCTGGCCCAGTGATGTGTGTTTATAACACCAGGGCCAGGGAGGAGGTAGAGGCAGGAAGATTAAGAGTTCAAGACTAACCTAGGCTGCACAGTGAGTTTGAGGCTAGCCTAAGCTACTTAAAAAAAAAAAAAAAAGAAGGAAACTAGTTTATATAGATAATTGGGAGGTATCTAGTACAAAATAATTTCTGATAAATACTGGCTCTCAAGTATTGGTTGCTTTTTCATTATCTCTTTCATATATATAATAATATATATAATAATATATAATATATTATATATGTATATATAATATATAATATATAATATATAATATATAATATATAATATATTATATATATGAAATATAAATGTATATATATGACAAAAGAACTGAAGTCATGATCTATTTTAGCTCACAGTTTGGGGATATGCTAATCATGGTGGGGAAATCCTGGCAGCAGGAGCTGCAGGTGGCTTGTTACATTGTATCCACAACCAGCAAGCCGAAAGAAGGATGCTGGCTCTCCACTTGCTTTCTCTTTTACATTCTGTCTTGGTCCCCAGGAGTTGAGGTAGTTTGGCCTATATCCAGGGTAAGTCGGGTTTTTTTTGTTTTTTTTTTCCTTCCACTCTAGAAATACCCTCAAAGACATACCCATAAGTGTGTTTCCATGGTGACTCTAACCCCACGGTCAAATTGAGAGAGTAACCATCACAAGCATTTGAAATGAACACCAACTGTTCTTATCTACCCGGCATATCTCCCTCCCTTCCCTAGACAGGCCCGTCTTTCCCTGATCTTAAGGGTCACATCCTTGGGACGAAATCAGTTCTTAGAAAATTAGTTGTAACCTATTTCATTCATTTTGAAGTTGCATTTAGTTATCCATTGTTCAGATTTGGACTGGTGTAAAATTCTGTCACCTGGTTTTCACCAGACAACTATTGTCGCATTGGAGCAAATTCATATCATTTATGCTGTGATAATTCTACTCTTTCCCTTTAAAATAACAATTCTCTATAAAAATCAATGTAAAATTCTCTGAGCAGTGTGATCAAGGACTCCATTGGATGAATTTCATGAACCAGCACCACCACCCCCGTTTGTGTGTGTGTGTGTGTGTGTGTGTGTGTGTGTGTGTTGTGTGTGTGGTGTGTATGTTGTGTGTTGTGTGTTGTGTGGTGTGTATGTGGTGTGTGTGTGGTGTGTGTTGTGTGTGTGTTGTGTGTATGGTATGTGTAGTGTATGGTGTGTGTGTGGTGTGTATGTTGTGTGTTGTGTGGTGTGTGTGTGGTGTGTGTTGTGTATGTGGTGTGTGTGTGGTGTGTGTGTGTGTGTGTGTGTGTGTGTAATTGGTAGAGTTGTAGGGTGTATGGGTAACCAGCTTGACAAGGGGATGCCAAGTATTTTCCTTTTGTCTTGTTTGTGGGAATTGAGATGGCTGTAAGCCACCTGAAATGCATGCAGGGAACCGCAGTCCTCTTAACCACTGAGCTATCTCTCCAGACCTTAAAGATTCTTGTGATCATGAGGAGGTCAAAGGACAACTTCCCACCAGACCAAACTCAGGTTGTTGGCTGAGCCACCATATCCCTGATTACACACACTTCCGAGTGCAGCTTTTATTCCTTGTGCTGGGCTCCCCTACTGCAGGGCCATTGTCACCCTTGTGTTAACCACCCTTTCCTATCCTCCTTTCCATGCCTTTTTTGTCTATAGTACTGATTATCACTGTAGACTTTCCCCAAAGTTTGTAGCTCAGATTTCAATGATATTATTTCTTCTCGCTTCTAATTTGTACTTTAATTTTTTAACTCTATATATTTAATCTATCTTAAGTCCTATTTAAGTATCTTAAATCCAAAATCATTTTCCCTTTTGTTTCTGTTATTTTGCTGCCAGCATGGGTTACTTTTAAAAATGACTGTCACAAAGCACCAGAGGATGCAAGGTAAGAGAGGAAGGGCTCCTTTGGTTCATGGTTTAGGGGATACAATTTATCGTGACCAGAAAACAGTATGGCAGCTGTCCCAACTGGGTCTGTGGCAGAGGGAACTTGGAATGTGGCTTGTGGCTCTATAGACTAGAAAACAGAGCCCAGGAAGGAAAAGATGCCCACTACAACCCCAGAGCCCATCTCTTCGGGACTCGGTCCTCCATCTAGGTCCCATGGCCTCCCAAAACACGAGTGCCAGCCGGGCACCAAGTATCTAAACACGGGAGCAGGTAGGAGATGTCGTGCTTTCAAACTGTTACAGTGTCCACAGTTGGGTTTTCTGTCTACTTGATGGGCCCATGTTCTCACTGAGCTGTGCGCTGAGGAGAGTGGGAGAGGTGTTCTGCTTGTTGGTATCAGGAACTACTTTCCACCTCCAGCAGTGACTGTCACCTGGTTACCTGCTCATCTGTTGCCATGGCAATGGTCATACCTTCCCAGCATACCTTTGGTGCAGCTCCCACCTTCACTTGGGAGCAGTTATTGTCACATTTCAAATGAAAGGCAGACCTTTCCTGCCCCCTTCCTCTTTTTCTTTCTTTTCTCCCTCCCTCCCCCCGCCCCGCCCCCTCACCTTGTCTCCGCCATCCCAAGAAAGCTCCTCGCCATCCCAAGAAAGCTCCTCCACGTGGAACCGTGTTGGCCTGGTGCGGTTTGTCCGGACTGAGCGTGATTTCCATCCCAACACTGCCTGAGTTCTGATTCCCTCACAGGGGCACGCTGCTTTCACCCAAACCCCCCCCCCTCTGCCCCCTTTCTCCTCACACTGGGTCTTCACATTTGCTCTGCTTTATCTTTTCAGTTTGGTCATGTGTTTGGGCAACTTCTCCCACGCGTACTTGTTCAAAACTCTCTTCCTCTTAGTCTCCTTTTTGTCCCTTGGTTTCCCGAGAAGGTAAGACAGGGAAGGCGGGAGGGCAGAGCACTGGGGCTCTGTCTGCAGTGACTCTGGAGCTGTGTCAGGAGTCAGTCCTCCAGTTTGGATAGCACGCACAGTTCCTGTAGGGAGGCAGAACCTTCGCATTGTTGACCAAATTTAGCTTGTTGCCCTGGAGCCTCCACTTTGGCCAAAATCAGCCAAGTTATTCACTTCCCCCATTTTTACCCTTTTCCCCCACAATGGCTATTTCTGATTTCTTTTTAGACGAAGCGGGGAATGCTAAAGAAACAAAAACCACCGGAATGAACAAAACCCCTGCATTTAAAGCTGGGGAGAGATCAGACTCTGTGGGACTCCAAGCTACAGAAAATGTTCCTAGGAACAAGAAAGGCAGTGCAGAAGGCACACATCACATATGTCACCGGCCCGACTTCTGCATCCCAGCCTCTCTATTCTTCCACCAAGTGCGTCTGCGTACAACTGTCCTTTAGAATGCCACAGCGGCTGCCTTTAGCCACAGGCACGGTTGGCTTCACTTTGTATCCACTCAAGTGCACACACCATGAGTCATGTGAGGTTCAAAAGCCCAGCAGGACCAAGGTACGTTCATGCCCAAACTTGTGGGGCAAAGCGGGGTAGGGCGCAGACACGCTCCAGTCTGACAGAAGGTCTGGGGGAAGCTCTACCTTGGGCGATGACTCAGAGCCTGGAAACAATGACTTCAGCACTGACGGTGACCTGGAAATCAATCTAGTCAGCTGTCTGGGCTGGAAGAGAGATCCCCAGCCAGGGGAAGCAGCCCAGAAGCTCCCATCCTGCCCTTCCCCCAACACTCTTGGGCTTGTTTGAGGGCTGGAGTGATGATTTCATTCTGAATCTCTGAGTTCAGTCTCAGGGGCTGCTGTGGTGGCCACAGTCTCTGGGTTGAATAATGGGGAAATCAAGCTGATGTGGTAGAGTAGGCCTCAAGGACTTTTAGCAGCTAAGTGGACGTGCAGGTCCATTCACTTAATTAGCAGAGATTTCAAAGTAAGGCCCATTGCCAGTTGTTACAAACATGCAATTATAATCATTAATGGCGCGAATGGCCGCCTATTGCTAAACACTAATTTCACTATAGCTAATCATCTTTTTAAATTATTTGCTTACAATGTGCCCAGGGTACAGTCTCACTCACTGCCACCATCTCGTTCACCCTTCCCAATGATCCCTGAGGTCCGTATTATTGTTTTCATTTTATCACTGAGTAAATATGTATATCCACACTGGCACGTGAATTTGTGTAGTCTCCTTATGTCCTACCCGAGATCCCTTTGTAAGGCTGGTGACCTCATCTCCCAGTGGCTATGATAGTGGTTGCTAATGCTTTGTACCCAACCCTCTTCAGGAAAGTGGTCCTGGCTTAAATGAGAACAACTTCCCCCTGGAGGTAATTCTCTCTCCTCCCTGCTACCAGAAGCCTAGGGTTATTAATACTCAGAGAGTGCATGAGGCTGGGAGGGGTTAGCAGGGAAAGTGCTTGCTGTACCTAAGAGCCCCTGAGAAGTTGGGTGTGTCACTGCATGGGTCTGTAATCCCAGTGCTCCCACAGGAGGGTGAGAGGCGGAGACAGGAGAATCCCTGGAAGCTCATTGGCTAGCCAGCTTGGCATCTGCAACAAGAGACACAAGCAATAGGTCAGACAGGTAGTGGAATTCACAGATCAGATAGCCCTTGCCTCTGACTTGTCTCCGGCTGACACTCTGTCTTCACGCCCTTCTGTTGTTTTCTCTGCCTCTTCTCGCTTTGTTTTCTCAGAAGTCCTTGTTTTTAAGTGATGTACTTGGGTCCTACTTCCTGTGAGGTCTACCCACAACAGCTGAGGAGTGAACACAGGCTTTAATTCCAGGCCCACTGAGTTCAAACAAGTCCTCTTAGCGGTGTGTCAGTCCGTCTCTCTGAGTCTAACTGTTCCCATCAGTTTTAAAACAATGGAATAACGTTACCCAATAATCTCTTCCTTTCTTCTCAATAAACCTGAGTATTTACCTCTGTTAGGACTGTAGACTACAAGGGCCAAGTGTCTGTTTCCGGTGCGTGGTGTTTCTCAGGCTGAGGCTAGAAGGTGGTGAAATCAACCTCAGTGGTTTTCAACCTTCCAAATGCCGCGACCCTTTAACACAGTTCCTCATGTGGTGCCCTCCCCCCCCCCAACTATAAGATTATTTTTTGTTACTGTAATTTTGCTACCAATATGAATCCTAATGCAAACATCCTTGTTTTCTGATGGTCTTAAGTGACCATTTGACCCTCAAAGGGGTCATGACCTACAGGCTGAGAACTGGAGAATTGGAGCAGCCTTTGGGAAAGAAATGAAACAGACTGGAAAGGAAAGAAAGGCACCATCAGAGGGCATCACGCTCACCACGCAGGTGCTCTAGCCTTGCTGGAGATGACATCTGGCAGAAAGAACTTCAAAGAGGAAAGGCTTATTTTGGCTCATGGTTTCAGTTGTGGCAGAGAACCTATTCGTGTTAAGACAAACCAGGATCAGAAAGCGAGAGAAATCCGGACCAAGTATAACCTTCGGTGACCCACTTCCACCAGCTAGACCCTACCTCCAAAAGCTTCCAGAACCTCCCTGAATAGTACCACCAGCAATCATTTCAGATTTCTTCCCTCCCTCCTTCCCTCCCTCCTTCCCTCCCTCCCTCCCTCCCTCCCTCCATCCCTTCCCCCTCCCTCACTTCCTACAGTGCTAGAGATGGAGCCCATGTATACTAGATTGGAGCTCTACCACTGAGCTACACTCTCAGCCCCAAACTTCCATTTCTGTACAGCGAACCTGCTTCATGTCTATCTCCACAGAGGTTTGATAGGAGAACCATGGGCATGCTGAGTAATGGCACAAAAATGTCTTTTTGACTACTTGCCAATAAAAGGAGTTTAAAGGCTATTTGTCTGTGGGAATGAGAGGCGTTGGGGGGTGTCTTATTTTATAATTTATTTTGGTTTTGTGCTTGCAGAAGATTTCTTTCTCATACTACAGTTTATTTACAATTCTGTTTGTATTCATTTAAGTAACCTTATGATAAAAACGGGTTTGTTAACACTAGGGTGCCCTTGAGAATACTTTTCCTTTAAAGGTGGGATAAGGAGTTGGCGAACCTTGTGTTCTAGTTATGAAACCACTCGGAGGTTCGGAATTAAATCTCAGAGAAGTGGAAAAGGCTTTGCTACTTTAAAATACAAATTATACAGCAGCCACGTCGTGGCTGACAGGATCTGAAACCTGGGATACCCAACTACTCAGGCCAAGATCAAGGGCATTGGTCTCTTGTAACATTTTTAACTTACCTTGAGAGTAATTCAGCCACAGTAGGAACTTAATTCCTTGCATGAATGAACAGATAAGAGGATGGGTGAATGGTTATGTGGACAAATAGGAGGGTGGTGTTTAAATGGGTAGGTGTTGGGTAGGTGGACAGATAGGAGGTTGGTGTGTAGATGGGTGGGTGGGTGTTGGGTAGATGGACAGATAGGAGGGTAGGTAGGTGAATGAGTGGGTAGTGGGATCATTTGGGTACTGTTAGCATCTGTTCATTGAATTATAGCATTCTGCTGACATTTTTATCCCTGTTAGAGGAATTTGGCCCTGTATATATGAAAGAGGGCACTCCTTTTTTAAACAAAAGAATCAAACTTCTCTTTGCTAGCAATGAAGGATTCACAGTGCACAGACATTTATGGCTCAATGGCTTCAGCAATCATCTCTTCCAATGTCCTTTTATGGTGAGGGTTCAGATGATTATTTAATGATTATTCCATTTTTAAGAACAGGCCGAACTTCATTTCACTTCTCACTTATTAATTTATTTATGTATATATGTTTTGCTGTGCTGAGGGCAGAACCCACATCCTCGGGCGCTCTAGGCAAACTCTTTGCTTGCCCCTGGCATGCACCCTGGGGCCTGTAAATCACCATAGTCTACCTTATTTAACCTTCCCATCCTGCAGTCTCATGGTCTATAAAATGGCGATGAAAATATTGTCTAATTCTTGGATTAACATTATAATGAAATGCTCAATACATGTCCAGGATATAGAGTGTTGAGAATAGCATCTGGCACTTTCTACACATTTAAATAACTAACCTTGAGATTATTACTACTTAATGGCAAAGACTTGGGATTAAGAATTGAGTTGCAAATCAAATCCTTAAGAATGGACAATACCAACCAACCAGAGCTCCCAGGGACTAAGTTACCATCTAAAGAGTACACATGGACAGACCCATGGCTCCCGCTGCATATGCAGTAGAGGATGGCCTTGTTGGGCACCAAAGGGAGGAGAAGCCCTTGGTCCTGCCACAGCTAGACTCCCTGCCCCTCCCAGTGTAGGGAATGTCAGAGCGGGAAGGCAGGAGGGAGTGGGTGGATGGGTGGGGGAGCACCTCATAGAAGAAGGGGGAGGTGAAATGGAATAGGGAGGTTATGGACGGGAAACCGGGAAAGGGGATAACATTTGAAATGTAAATAAAAAATATTCAATTAAAAAATACTGGAATTATTTATTTTTTTTCTTATCTTGGCTTTAGTATGGAGTGTTAGTTTAAATAGCACTCTGCTTGGTAGCTCTCTTTTCCTTACTCTCTCACCTCTTCCCTTCTTGCTGAGACAAGGTCTCCTGTAGCCCAGGATGTCCTTGAGTTTGCAATGCAGCCAAGGCTGGTCTTTACCTTCCTGCCTCTCCCCCTTAGTGAGAACCATGGCTTTCTGATTTTTGTCTAAACGAGGGCTCTGCCCTGGTCTCTTCTGTACATCCACAGGATGGGGCCACGCAGTGGGGTCTCTGGAGAAATGGTGGCCCAGCCTTCCTCCCCTCTTACCACCTGTCATGCCTCGAGTGGTCCACTCATGGTCTGCTGCTTACAGGGCTGCTTCCTGTGGAAGAGATGTTTATTTCTGACATCGGCATGTAGGCATTCAGACAGCCTCCAGATGGGTTTCCATTCTCCACATGATGTGGGCTGGTTGTCATGTCACCCTGGGGTGAGAGGGTTTGGATGGGAAGCTTCAAGCAGAGTCTCTGGCCCCAGGGCTGCTGGAGGGAGTGCTGTTCTGAAGCTGCATCTCAGGATGCTTTCCCTGGGGCCCTGTAATAGCTGACGAGGCTGGTCTCTGAACCAGGTGAGGAAGAACAGGAGCGTCAGGCTCCATCTTCTGAGTTCTTCCAGGAGCATGAGGCCTTTCAGCAGGGTGAAGACCATCCTGGGAGAAGCTCCTCCCCGGCCCCTCCTCCCTGCCCTTCTCCTACCTGTTTTAGCTTACCACACCCTAGTGCACAAAACAGACACAGTTAAGGTTCATTTATTTTGCCCTTTTTGTCCATTTTGAGACAGGTCTGATACTACAAACTAGACTTCTGCTCACAGTCCTGCATCCTCCCCCCAAGTTCTGGGGGGCGGGGTGTCTAGGCCTGTACCATTAAGCCAGGCGCAAAATAGATACCTTAAACGACAACCCAAGATCTTCTCTTCTGCTGGGGGGCCTGGAGATCATGATAAAGGGAGATTTGCGTAGGTAATAAGTAAAGCAACTAATCTCAGCACGAGAAAGGCAAAGGCAGATGGATTTCTGTGAGTTCTGGGCCAGTCAGGGGTACATAGTGAGTGAGATCCTGTGGAAGGAGGAGAAGCAGAAAGAGGGGAGAAGAGGAGGAGGAGGAGGAGGAAGAGAAAGAGGAGGGAGAGGAAGAAGAGGAAGAAGAGGAGGAGAAAATCTATATAGAGGGCAGAACCAGTTGACTTTGGTTGAGGTGTTTACCATAGCAACAAAAGCAACCTAGAACACATAACTACCAATAAACTTCCCCACAGGTCCAAGAATGTCACTCTATGCTTTCTACCCACGTTCTGAGCCCCTCTCATCCTGTACTCCAGCCTCACCCAAGTCCCTGCCTCTCTGTGTAAATAGCCTTGCACACAATGTGCCCTTGCTATCGGACTTCTTCTCTCACCTGCCAAATTCTTTTCATCTTTTAAGGCCCAGGAGAACCCTGGCCTGATGTGCCCACACTGGCGACTCCCTGGTACTTAGCTCTGAGATCATGCACCAGGCTAAATGGCAATCCCTTTTAAGCTCAGCTCCCTTCTGAGTGCGTGAGTTCTCTGAAGATGAATGCCACCCCTTTTCATTGCCTTTTCTTTTCTTTTCTTTCCTTTTTTCTTCTGCCTGGAAAACTCAGGAATGGTCTGATGGATAAGTGAGCAGTATTGATAACGCCCAGAGTTAAAAACAAGATGCTCATAAACTGGGCATAGGCTGTGTTGGTGGAAGTGGCTACGAGCACCTGAAGCATTGCCCGAGAACAGTTTGCAAGCAATAGAGATATAATCTCTGCTTTCACCTCACTGTGAGGGGAAGGAGAAATGGAGGCAGAAGGAACTTCCTCTTCCTGCCAGGGGTAGCTTCTGTATTGTGTTAGAATGTTGCAAGGTGACATATTTCAAACCTCTGTCCTTAAAGACTTGGGGTGGAAACAACCTTCCTTTCCCATTCCAAAAAACCTCAAAGGACCTGGACAGGCAGCATCCACCCCTAACCCCAACACTTGGGAGGTAGAAGCAGGAGACTGGGGAGTTGAAGATTCTCTGCCACCCTGGACTACATGAAAGCCCGCCTCCAGAAACAAAAAGAACCAACCCCAGAAATGATAGGTCCTGCTTTCCTTTCCTCTTCCTGGACTTCCTGCTGAAGCCCCTTCCAAAACCAGGCCTGCCGTATCAAAACCCCGAGGGAAATGCTCCACAGAAACTTCATGGGTACCACACATTTATTTTTGTCCTCCAGGGTCCCCAGATGTCACACAAGTACAGCTATGCAGAGAAGGGTGCTAAGTCTGCACCTCACACCACCATCATTTAAGATTTCTGTCAATGACAGGGTGTCTTAGTCAGGGGAACTATTGCTGTGATGAAACACCATTAAGGAAAGGGGTTCTTTGGCTTACACTTCCACAGCATTGGTCATCACTGAAGGAAGGCAGGACAGGAACTCAAATAGGGCAGGAACCTGGAGGCAGGAGTGGGTGCAGAGGTCATGGAGGAGTACTGCTCACTGGCTTGCTTCTCATGGCTTGCTCCTGTTGCCCTGGCTGGACAACCAGACCCGGAGACTCACCTGTTGCTGCCTTGCCAGTGCTGGGATTACAAATGAAAACCATGGTTTCTGCTTTTTGTTTTTTATTTTTATTTTTTTAACATGAGTTCTGGGGATCAAATGCACACCCCCAAATGCCTGTGAAGTGAGCACTTAATGAACTGAGCTATCTGCCTAGGCCTAAAGTGTTGGGAGTAGTTTTTGTTACACCTTGTTAAGCTCCAGGTGGACCTTGCTACCAATCCCGCCCAGGTTCCCTCAGATCTGCAGATCAGACACGCATATTAACTTAATTTTCAACCTGCCTTATGGCTCAATTGCTGGGCATGTCTAATCTCAGCTCAGCACCCTAAACCTGCCCTCAACTTTAGATGTGTTCCTAATCTCCTGGATGTGGCTACTCCACAGATCTCATACACCTGGTCACCTTTTCCTCCTCCAAAGCAAGGCCCAAATCCAAATCCTCCTCTCTCTCCTGAATCTGCTGACTTGCCTGAGGGAACCCAGAAGTCCCATCTATCCTGCCCAGCTCATTGGCTATTAGCATCTTTATTGATGGATCAAGAACCAACTGGAGAACAGGACCTTAGCATCAGCGGCACACCCTACACTAAAGTGTAGTCCTGATGGCATCTTTCAGCAGGGGTATTTGAATGTGTAAATTCACACTGAGATCTACAAAGTGGGGCTTCAGTTGTTTCCGTCCATCTCTTCTAGTCCAGCTGTTTCCAGACAGGGAAGAGGTGATAATGTTTATTATCCTTCCCTCAAAGAATGGTTGCCCCAGGTTTTGGATCTCTGTGCTTGACTTGGAACAAATCAACCCACCTATGTGATCTGGTGCTCAGATGTTTGAGAAAGTCAGTGGGAAATGAGATAACTGTATCAATATCCGCACATGGAAATGGAGGATTCCTATAATTACCTTGGGTTTCACTGCACAGATATTTCCAGTAACCTTGAGCTTCTCTTTCTGGCACCACAGATCCCCCTTGAGGATCTGTGGTGGTTTGTATATGCTTGGCCTAGGGAGTGGCACCATTAGGAGGTGTAGCTCTGTTGGAGTAGGTGTGTCTTGGTGGGCGTGGGCTTTAAGACCCTCATCCTAGCTTCCTGGAAGCCAGTACTCTGCTAGCGGACTTCAGATGAAGATGTAGAACTCTCAGCTCCTCCTGCACCATGCCTGCCTGGATGTTGCCATGCTCCTGCCTTGATGATAATGGACTGAATCTCTGAACCTGTAAGCCTTGGTCATGGTGTCTGTTCACAGCATTAAAACCCTAACTAAGACAGGGTCCCTTCTAGGTGATTATACCTGGTGTCAAGTCCACAGTCAAAATAACCATCACACTTGGTTACTAGCTGGCTGTTACTTGGACACAGTGGAACCTTTAGGAGGAGGGGCCTAGTCGGAAGTTGGTAGGACCCTACTTCCTTAATCCTTTGCTCCCTGACTACCCTGGATGAACAATGTCACGATGAACTGCACCATGTCAGGTTCAGAGCCACAGGACCAAGAGACCATGGACAGAAACTCCGAACCATAACAAACCACTGTTTTTATAAGTTGACTAATTTAGGTATTTAGTCACAATGAAGGAAAGCTGACTAATATAACCCTAAAATACCCACCGAAAGAGGAGCTCCTAGGAAACCCATTAGTAGGAAGGGCAGACATTGGCCCTTCGGTGAGTACTTAAGTGCCTTCTCTACCCTAGGTATTGCAGATGCATATGACACTAGGTATCAACATGGAGGAGACAAAGAGAGGTGCAGAATGCCAGGGAGTGCATGTAATAAATGTTGAGTACACGGATGAATAAAGAATGAACTATTATGCTGTAGGGTGTGCTCAGAAAGGCTTCGCACTAGGAATGGGGGCAGGGCAGGGGAAGTGAATTCTCTCTTCCTCATAGCAACCTGGAAGCATAAGGTTTGCTGTTCTCTCTCTCTCTCTCTCTCTCTCTCTCTCTCTCTCTCTCTCTCTCTCTCCTCTCCTCTCCTCTCCTCTCCTCTCCTCTCCTCTCCTCTCTCTCATACTCTGTCACCTGTCACAGTGGCAAAGGGCAGCATGTCTATGTGTGCATGAGCATGTGTTTAAATGAATGTTTTTCTGTTAGTGCATGTGTGCGTGTGTGTGTGTGTGTGTGTGTGTGTGTGTGTGTGTGTGTGTGTGTGTTTGTGTGCTCTCATGAGGCCAAAGTGGACCCTTGGGTTGGGTGGAACAGAGCTGTTTACAGCCAGCACCCAAGGATAGACACAGGACTATGTGAGGTCTCACAGGTCCAGTATCTGGGATGCTACCAGCTCATGGGAGTGACTTTCTTTCTCTTGCCATGGTTTAAACCAGGCAGTTTCTTTCCACTCAGCACATTGGTTCCACATTCTCCTGTCTCTCCATATAGCCTTTGTTCATTCTTGGCCTCTCCCCTAGAGCTCTTACTCGGGATCCATGGGCCTCAAGTGTTCCTCACTGGGTCTCTATGGCAAGGATTCTGAGGTTCCATTAGAAAAACCCAGCTGTACTTGTGTTTTCGTGCCGGGGTCCCAGCCAGTCTGGGGATGGCAACTTTGTTCACCATGGTCTAGTCAACCATGGGCAGAATGGTGCAGTAGTACGGGCATCTCCAGGCAGGGAACCTGGCCCACATGTTCTCTTGGCAGAGCTTGTAGGTTGCCTACTGGCATCTCTGCTGTAGTTATGTGTGTATAACTGTCCAGGGATTGCTATATTTTGGAGTCCCAGACGTGAGAACAGAGAGCAATGCTAGACAGGCTCACAGTTCATCTCCTTCAACCAATACTGTCCATCTGGAGGTAAAACGGTTCCAGCCTAAGAATAGGAGTCCTCGAGAGCCTAAGAAACTCATTCTAGAAGCAGCCTCCCACCGGGTGCTTGCTGTGCACGAGACAGGCTTTATACTAGCATTAACTCTCAGATCTTTTTTTTTTTAGAACTTGGGGCTAGAAGGTTGAAGGTCCTACTCTTCAAGGAAGCGTAATGTTTGGAGTGTTTAACACACACTGTTTCATAGCTCCTCATGAGAATGCTCGGAAGCAGGATTATAACACGATTTAGGTCTGCCATTTGGACAGACCTAAAGCTGACTTCTGGTTTCTTGCCAGGGATACACAAGCTAGACCAGCAAGAAGCGCCTGTGGTAGCCTCTGTGGAAGCTCTGCCCACTTCTACCTGCTCAGCACTGGCTGAAAAGTGGGCCTGGTATGTTCTGGATGTGCTTGTGCCCCCATTAGACCGGAGGGCAGAGACTGTATTCTCTGTACTGACCCAGGTTCCGACACACGGTTCGCACTCAACAGTGGCCCCACCCAAACAAATGCTTTCTTGCCGTCATCCCCAGATCAAGGGGGAAAGTGAACCAAATAAGAATCCTGGGGACAGGACTGAGAGAAAGGACAAAGCAAAACTGCTCTGCTGCTTCTGGCCCAGGCCTGGGAGTTCCTGGGGTAATCTCCCTTAGGGACAAAACTTGGCCTCAGTCATGGCTTGGGCCCATGAGGTTTCAGAAAGCAAGGGTTGTGGAGCAGGGGAAAGGCAGATGAGACCTTTGCCCTGGCTGTGCCGTGGTGGTGAAACATTCTTCCTGCTCTCTGCCGCTGGCGAGCCAGCTCCTTCCCCGGTGTGCTGGTTCCTTGGTTGTTCTGCATAGCCGCTGATGGCCCGATTAGGTTTTGTTTCTCAATTTAACAAGCATGTATAGACCTATTCAGTGTGGAGCAAAAGTCTAAGTGTGGAGAGGTAATTAAACTAGGGTCCTAGCCTTGGAAAAGCCCTGGTAGAGGACAAAGATAGGGATCTCAACGGTGTCACAAGTAACAGACTTGCGTTTGAAGTGAAATACTGACATGGTGTTAGCCCACGAAAAAACAGTGAAAATATCAATAAATGACGTAATATTCACGATGGCTAATCTCGGTTGTCAACTTGGCACACTGAGAAGGAAAAATAACTTTCCTCTATCAGATTGGCCTGTGGGCATGTATGGGAGGTATTTTCTTGATTGCTAATGGAGGTAGGAGGGCCCAGCCCACTGTGGGCGGTACCACCCTAGACAGGTGGGTGTTAAAAAAAAAAAAAATTCTGTTTTCCCTTCCTAGCCCAAGCTTCTGGAATGATGACTCTGAGACTAATTATTCATAATGCTGAGGCCGCAAGCTTTGGCTCATCCCCCAACCAGCTCATAACGTATTTAACCCATTCTGTGTCTTCTATGTAGTTAGCGACCTCTTCTCGGTATCTTCATTCCAGACTGAGTTCAGCTACCTGAGTGGTTGTCTCTTTCCTAGACCTTCCGGGTGATCCTCCTCTACTCTAACCTGAATTCATCTCCTTGCTGGCTAGTTACTTCTCCTTCAGTCCCGGCCTCTTCTGCCGCGGCATTCTCCTCCTCGCCTGATTTCTTCCGGCCAGCTTAGATATTTAAAGCTTTCTGAATTCTGCGATGGCCAAGAGTCCTCTCTTCTCCCCCAAGAGCAGTGGCCAAGCGGCATCACCCAGCACATACCCATTCACTGCCATCTAGATAGTACATTTTTTCTCAATTCAAATAAAGCTGCTATGCATATTTTTGCATATGTATTTGGTTTTTTTTAATCTATCTATTTTTTATTTTTTACCAGTCCTGGAGAGTGAGCCCAGAGCCTTTCGCCTGCCAAGCAAGTCCTCCTGCACTGACTCGCATTCCCCAGACCCTTTTCTTGTTTTCAGTAACTCTTAGAAGTTATTGTTCTTTTATGTGCATGTTCTTTCTTTCTTTTGTTTATGACAGTGACTTGACATATAGCCCGGGCCGGACTTGAACTTGAGATCCTTCAGCCTCTGCCTTCTGCTAGCCGAGACTATAACTATGTACCACATGCCCACTTCTGTGTGTTTTCAGCGGCAAAGTGCTTGCCGCTCAAGCACACAGCCTGGGTTCAGATCCCCGGCACTCGTGTACTGAGCCAGGAGTGCTGACTTGAACTTTTAATTCTAGTACTGGAGGCGGGGCGGGACATGGAAGGAGGTGAATCATGAAACTCACTGACCAACCAGTCTAGCCAAACCAGGGTCATGAGAGACCTTGTCTGAAAAAAATAAGGAAGAAAGAAAGATCTGTATTGACCCTTGACCTCCAAATGCACATGTGTACATCTATCCATCCATCCATAGGACATCTACATACCACACATAGGCACACACACACACACACACACACACACACACACACACACACACACACACCAGAGAGAGAGAGAGAGATTTGTTTACCCAAAATCTCAGAGATTTTTCTGCTTTTCGAGACAAGCTCTCAAGTATAAGAGGCTAGCCTTGAACTTGCTATGTAGTAGAATGTGAGCTTGAATCTCTGATCCTGCTACAGTGCAGTGCATTACAGCCACAAGCCACCATCCCTAGTTTATGTGACTCTAGAGTTCAAACCCAGTTTGTGCCTGCTAGACACTTCACCAGCTGAGCTAGCCTTCTACGTGCTCTCACGGAAGTTTCATGTTTTTATATTTAAAGATTTTTTTTCTACTTTATTATACATGTATGGGCGTTTTGCCTAAATGTGTGTGTATTCACACATGCACAGTGCCTGTGGAGGCCAGAGGGGTTTTGGATTCCGTGGAACTAGAGTCAAAGGTGGTTGTGAACCACCCTGTGGGTGCCGGTAGTCGAACCCAGATCCTCCGGAAGAGCAGCCAGTGCTCCTAACCGCTGAGCTACCGCTCCATCCCCGAGTTTTAAAGTAACTCTTGACAGCAGGTGATGTCAGTTTTTCTAGTTTCTTCTTTGTCAAAGCGGTCTGTCTCTTCTAAATTCTGGTGTTTCCCTGTGACGCTTATGAAACAAAGTAAAACAGAACAAACTACTGGGATACTGTGCTTACACTGTATCTGTTAGTAAATTTGAGATGAACTGACATCAGGGATATTGAGTTGGGCTGGGGAGATAGCTTAGCTAAATGCTGAGCACTGACTGCTCTTCCAAAGGTCCTGAGTTCAAATCCCAGCAACCTAGCAGTGGCTTGCAACAATTTGTAATGGGATCTGATGCCCCCTTCTGGTGTGTCTGAAGACAGCGATGGTGTATACACATACTTAAAATAAATAAATCTTTTAACAAAAAGAAGATTGAGTCCTCTAATCTATAGACATGTTCTCTCCAATTTTTCAGGTTTTATTTTTTTTCTCAGCACTGTTCTGCGTTTTTTCCCTCCAGATCATATACATGTTTCTTCGTGTTTTCCTCTATGTATTTGACAGTCTTCGCCATTATTACAAAGGTACTATTTAATATTTATTATGTATATGTCATACAGCTTTCTGCCTGCATGGACGCCTGCAGGCCAGAAGAGGGTACCAGACCTCATTACAGATGGTTGTGAGCCACCATGTGGTTGCTGGGAATTGAACTCAGGACCTCTGGAAGAGCAGTCAGTGCTCTTAAATCTCTGAGCCACCTCTCCGGCCCACACAAAGGTACTATTATTTTACATGTTTTAAAGGTCTGAGAGGCGTATGCAGCATCATTTATTGCTCTTATGTCTCTGAGCCTTCCCGCTGTGGCGTGATCACATGGTCAAGTCCTCATTTCAGTGCCTCAGAATGAGATTACAACAGAAAGGTGGATCTTTCAAACGGCAGTTAAGGTTAAAATGGGTGTGGTGGTTTGAATATGTTTGGCCTGGGCAGAGGCACTAATAGGTGTGGCCTTGTTGGAGTAGGTGTGTCACTGAGTGTGGGCTTTGAGACCCTCCTCCTAGCCACCTGGAAGATAAGTCTTCTCCTAGCAGCCTTCAGATGAAGATGTAGAACTCTCAGCTCCTCCTGCACCATGCCTGCCTGTACACTGCCATGCTCCCGCCTGATGATAATGGACTGAACCTCGGAACCTGTAAGCCAGCCCCAATTAAATGTTGTTCTTATAAGAGTTGCCTTGGCCATGGTGTCTGTCCACAGCAGTAAAACCTAACTAAGACACTAGGTATGGTGTGTTCTAATCCGTTAAGACGGGGATCCTTAGAAGAAGAGGAAGGCGTTGAATTGGCATGCACAGAGGAAGATCTTGTGAAGATTCAGGAAGGAGAAAGTCATCTGTAAGCCAGGCAGAGAGGCTTCACCTCTAAGCTAACCCTGCTGTTACCTTAATCTCACACTTCCGCCCTCAAGAACTATGAGAAAATAAATCTCTGTTGTTTCAACTAACCAGGCCCTGGCTCTTGCTTAGCAACAATAGAGATATACATTGTCTAAATTTACTTGTATTTCCGGTAGCTTTTTATAAATCCCACTGGATTTTTTTTTTCCTGCTGACATGCTTAGTGTATTTAAAGAAAAATTAGTTTTATTTCTTTCACCCTAAATGTCTTTTATTTCTTTTTCTGGTGTGACAACACTAACCAGGACATCAAGAGTGTCCAACTGGCTTTGCATTTGCAATGCGTTTGAAATGGGAGTGTTGGGATTATAGGCATGTGCTGCCTCATTCAGCTTTTCAAGTACAATATGGAGTACCACAAGAGTGGTAAACGGGCTGGAGAGATGGCCCAGTGGTTAAGAGCACTGACTGCTCTTCTTGAGGTCCCAAGTTCAATTCCCAGCCACCACATGGTGGCTCACAACCATCTGTAATGAGATCTGATGCCCTCTTCTGGTGTGTCTGAAGACAGCTACAGTGTATCTATATATTAATAAATAAATCTTTAAAAGACAAAAAAGAGGGGTTGGGGATTTAGCTCAGTGTAGGAGCGCTTGCAAGCGGAAGGCCCTGGGTTCGGTCCCCAGCTCCGAAAAAAAGAAAAAAGAAAAAAGAAAAAAGAAAAACCAAAAGATTGGTAAGCAGAGACACCTAACCTCCTTACTGTAGGGCACATCTGCCCAGTCCTTCATTGTTAAAGGATGTTAGCTAAAGATTTTACACCCTCGCTCTTTTTACATATTAATTTTATAGCATTGATCGGTAAAATCCCATCCCAAAAACAAGCAAATGGGGGTCCCAGAAAAGTTAGGGAGTAACTAGTTATGAAGAACCAGAGTAGGGGTTGGGGATTTAGCTCAGTGGTAGAGCGCTTGCCTAGCAAGCTCAAGGCCCTGGGTTTGGTCCCCAGCTCCGGGAAAAAAAAAAAACAAACCAAACAATGCCTACCTGACCGTGCTGTTATAAGGTTGACAATATGCAGTCTCTCTCTCTCTCTCTCTCTCTCTCTCTCTCTCTCTCTCTCTCTCTCTCCCTCTCTCTCTCTCTCTCTCTCTCTCTCTCTCCCTCTCCCTCTCTCTCTCTCTCTCTCTCTCTCTCTCTCTCTCTCTCTCTCTCTCTCTCTCTCTCTCCCTCTGTGGTAGGACCTAAAGCCTACCGGGCTGACTTCTGCTTTGGGGACCTTTTCCCAGCAAACCCTCTCAGTGTCAGGGCTGGGATTATCATCTAGTCTCCCTTGCATCCAAGCCAGGAGTCCCATCTACACCTTCTACCTGACAGCTGCTGGTTGGTCAAGAATTACTCGGAGGCTAAGGGCACTTTCCAGAAGCCTTCATTTCCTCAGCTAGGGGAGGCCGATTGAATCACCTATGAGAGATGAATTCAAACAGGAATGGCTTCTCAGGGGCTGGCAAGGTAGAGTTCTGGGTTCTGGGTGTGCTTTGCTGTGCTCTTCAGTTGCTTCTACTGAGGCATTGGTCACCGCCCTTGGCATCATCTCCTAGGGCAAGCACATCTCAGATTAGACTTTGGAGTCTTCTGGGTTGGATAACTTCTCTTCTTGCCACTAGGGACCAAAGGAGAGAATCTAGATAGAGGTAGCTTCTTTGTCTCAGGATTACACTAGAACAAACACCTGGTATCTTTCTGAAGCCCCATCAAGGGTGAGAGGGAAGTCAGGTTCAAGCCTTTCAGGGCATGTTTTAAAAACAAAACAAAACAAAAAACAAAAACAAAAAACAAAAACAAAAACAGAAAGGACTTGTCTGATTCCAGGAATTCTTGGCTGGAAGAGCTCTAGGTTTCAGATTTGCTTGAGTCTTTTCCTGACCAAGCAGCAGGTTTCTTTACTCACTTCAACGGTATTGTTACATAAACAAGTAAGCCTTCTGCTTGCTACAGGCTGAATTTTGGCTAATCAGGATATATGGGCGGATTCGAGCTTTGGATTCTTAAATCTCCTAAGCCTCACAGCTGTGTTTCCCTGTTTCCACTAAACGCTAGAGTTTAAGATTTAGGGAATTATGCAAAACACAGTTGCAGTGCCGGATGAAGCTTGAGTGTGTATGTTTGGGGGCAGGAAGTGTTCCCCGCCCTCTGGTGTTGCCTGGTTCCCCCCCACACACACCCCCGTTTATTTGAGGGTGGAGTAGAACGCTTGAAAATGCAGGAGAGTAAATTCACAGGAGACAGAGCAAGTGGTTTAAGACATCGATTGGGCCTCAGCCCCAAGACTATGCTTTTTCTTAAAATAACTTTGAGAATCGAGTGCAAAAATATTCGAACGGCACAGTTTCTGTGTGCATTTATAAATAAATTCTTAACGCGAAGCTCCTCCACACGTCTAGCAGTCACTCCACACACCCCTCAGCAGCTCACAGCTCAACCAGTCTTCCAAAATTCTACCCCGATGCATTAAAATCTGCAACTGTGCAAGGAAATGCCCTGCAGGATATGCAATATACTTTGTAAACGTTGCCTATTGTAGTGTACAAGTACACACGCTGTTTATGCGGAATATCACCCCTCTCTTTCAATGCTAAAAAAACCCCTTACTAGCAGCTTTGTTTAGCACAAATACTCAAAACTTTATTAAAAAACACTTTTCAAAAGTAGCTTCATAAAACTAGACACCAGCAAACCTTGGTCAAAGGGGTGGAAAATAAATCGTATATCTTTAACCCGCAGAAGTTAAAGCCTCTCTCTCTCTCTCTCTCTTTTTTTTTTTTGTTAGCTAACAATGGAAACTTTTTTTTTAAGTGTTTCCCTCCCTCAGTTTGCCAAGCAATAGAAAAAAAAAAAAAAAAAAAAAAAAGAAGAAAAGAAAAACTTGTTCCGCTGAGTTCAACCCCAGACAGGCTCACAACTTCCTTCCTGCTTTCCTCCCCCGAGCCCCCGCCTTTCTGCCTCCTCCCTCAACCCCCAACTTTTTTTTTTTTAAATCTTACATTGAACAAACACTGAAGTAGCCGGGAGCAGACGCTGACAGCAGTAGTGTCTCCAACCAAGCACGGAGCAGCGCACGACCTGGCGGTGTCCCCTACGGGATCGCCTAGTCCCTGCGCCGGTACATTCAGCCTCGTTGCACCCCACTATTTTCGTCTTCCAAAAGTTGTTGCGGAAACCCTTTGGGGGCTTTTTTTTTTAACTTTAAGCCACCTGGTCTGTACGAGCCCGGAGTCCCCGGGGCATGTCGCCTGCACAGGACCTGGGAGTCTGAGCAATTGCAGGTAAGCGTGGCGGCTCCTTCCTGGCCCTTGTCTCTGAACCCTCTTTCCGCCCCATCTGTGCTGGGGTTCCTCTGGGTGTTCCGGGGTCCGAGCACAGCACAGAGGGGAGGGCTAGAACGACTGAGAAGAGGGGCTGATTTGGGACGGTAGCGTGGGGTGGCCTTGGGGGAAGAGGGGAGATTCGACTTTCCCACCGTCTTCCGGGCCGCTGCGCCGCGCCACCTCCCCGGCGCGTTGCAGGCGTCAGGGGCTCGGCTTGCCGGGCGGCTCCGCTGGCGCCAGGCGAGGCTGCCTGGGATGCGCGAGGCCCTGCCCTCGGCGGGCCGCGCTGCTCCGGGGCTTAGCATGCCCGACTAGGGAGGGCTGCAGATTCTTAGGCCTGCACAATTAGAAGGCCTCCAGGCTGCAGCGGTGCAAGCAAGCTCAGAGTTCCTCCGAGGGGTGTGGGTCCCGGAGGCTTACAGAGGCACTCGGGTCCTTGCTAACAGGATGCGCGCAGGACTGAGTAGCTGTGGGCATGCACCCCCCCTCCCAAACACACACACACACACACACACACACACACACACACACACACACACACACACACACACACACTAGCTGCAGGGTGTGAGGGGACAGTAGGGGAGTCTCCAGGAATGATTCCGGTGCTGGATACTGCAGAGTTTGGTCCCTGGCGCGCACGCGTGCCCACATTCACAAAACACACTTGTTTGGAGGCAGACAGACATCAAGGCTAGCACTGAAAAGTGCCTGGGCTGCCCCCACTCCCAACCCCCCGCGCTCTCCCAGGCCTTTCAAAGGCTGAGAGACACAGCAGGGTCAGAAAGAAAACGGCGGGCACACAAGCGTCCTTCCAGGTCTCAGCCCCAGCAGCGGTTTGGGGAAGGCAGGTCCGGGTCAGGTTCCCTGTGACTTGGTCTCTGATGTCCTGAGAGGGTGGAGCAGGGCTGCCTGTCATCCTCGACAGCCGGTGTTTGCTCTGGCCAAGGGAACCTGGCCAGCCTTGCGGAGGGAACCAGCGAGTTGCACCTCCTCCCTCAGCCATCCGCGTGGCTACCGAGACTAATTTCAGAATTTGGGATTCTAAGAGTTCTTGGAGCGTATCACAAGCTGGGGGAGGTGGACCACGGCCGGAAAATACAAGCAGGGGCCATCCAGGCGGCCTGGCATGCTTCCTCACTGAGCATCACACCCCTGTAGGCTAGACATCCAGGGGCACCTCGTCCCCAGCAGATTGGGGTTCCGGGGCTCCCTCTGCTCTCTGCGGGTGGACTCTCGCCAGCCTCCCTTGATGCTTTCGGGAATTCTGACTTTTCTCCTTGTGTCTCCACAGCCGCGAAATCGTTTATGGAGCTTGGCGCGGGGGCCAAGCCTGAGATCTTGCCCCGTGCCCGCCGCCTAGGCCATGCTGCTCCATCGGCGCGCGGAGCTGCGGCCGCCGGGCCTCCAGGACTAAGCCGGGAGCCGCGGGAGGAGGAGGCGCCGGCGGTGGAGCGGGACCGAGAGCCGCGGCGGCGGGCGGACCCAGTACTATGGCTGTGTACTGCTATGCCCTCAATAGCCTGGTGATCATGAACAGCACCAACGAGCTGAAGAGTGGCAGCCCCCTGCCCAGCGGCAGCGAAACGCCTCAGCCCTCCGGGAGGGCCGCGCTGAGCCCCGGCAGCGTCTTCAGCCCTGGGAGAGGCGCCTCCTTTCTCTTCCCCCCAGCAGAGTCGCTGTCGCTGGAGGAGCCTGGGAGTGCTGGGGGTTGGCGCAGCGGCCGACGGAGGCTGAATAGTAGCAGCGGTAGCGGAGGTGGCAGCAGCAGCAGCAACAGCAGCAGCAGCAGTGGCGTGGGCAGTCCCAGTTGGGCTGGCCGCCTGCGAGGGGACGCGCAGCAGGTGGTGGCGACCCGCATCCTCTCCCCACCTGGGCCGGAGGAGGCCCAGAGGAAGCTGAGGATTCTGCAGCGCGAATTGCAAAATGTGCAGGTGAACCAGAAAGTGGGCATGTTCGAGGCGCAAATCCAGGCACAGACCTCTGCTATTCAAGCGCCCCGAAGCCCGCGTTTGGGTAGGGCTCGTTCGCCCTCCCCGTGTCCCTTCCGAAGCAGCAGCCAGCCTCCTGAAAGGGTCTTGGCTCCATGTTCCCCAAGTGAGGAACGGAGAACAAAGTCCTGGGGAGAACAATGTACAGAGACCCCAGATGCCAACTCCAGGAGGAGAAGCAGACTCAGCACACACCCCTCGAAGGACAAGGAGGGAGTGGCCCCTCTTTTAGGCCCAGCCAGCCCGACCAGGTTAGGGACTCAGAGTCCATCTACTTCAGTGAGAATGGAAAGAGGTTCCCCGGCCAGTCCCCGCTGTGGCTCACCCACACCCATGGAAATTGACAAGAGGACTGCTCCCTCACTGGAGCACTTTGGGACTAGCTTAACGTTGGCCACTAAAGTGGCAGCTTCGGCCGCATCCGCTGGACCACACCCTGGACATGATTCTGTTCTCATGGAGGCAGACTGTGAGCTAGGGGCCATGCGCCCCTGGGAGGCCCACCTGGAGAGACGGGGGCAGTTTCTGGGCAGGGAGACCGGCTCAGCCCCAGAGCCTATCCGGACCCACATTAGAGAACCCCCTGGAAGGGTGGAAAGAGTTCATTCTGTTGGTGGCCAGGGCTCCTGGACACCTGAAGTCATCAAAAGACCAGAAGAGGGAACTGTGGATGCCCAAAGCTCAGAGCTCTCAGAGAACCCGAGATGGTCTAGACTGCCTGGAGACCCGGGTTCCGTAGGGCCTGAGAAGGGAGGTAGTAGGATCCCAGGAATCCGAGGACCCCAGCAGACCCTGGACAGCATGAGAGAAGGGTCTTCAGCACTGGGCTTGCTTGGGGGCAGCCAGGCAGCACAGCCAGGGAGCATGGATGTGGAGACAGGCATTAGTTGTGGCAGAATGCTGGAACCCTTACCACCTGGGGAAGTAACAACAAATTTGAAAGAACCCCAGTGCCTCCCTGGGGACAGGATGGGGATGCAGCCTGAGAGTTCCATAGTTTGGCCCAGTGCTGTGGAGGAAGCTCCCCTGATCTGGACGTGTGACACAGGGATACAGTTAAAGGGGACTTGGAGAAGCCAAGATGGAGATGCTCATCCTAGCTGCCAAGAGAAGTCCCCAGACCAGAAGGACAAGGCCTGCAGCCCCAGCAACATCCCGGCCATCCCTGCAGTCATCATTACAGATATGGGTGCTCAGGAGGATGGAGGGTTAGAGGAGATCCAAGGAAGCCCTCGGGGTCCCCTGCCTCTGAGGAAGCTGTCGTCCTCCTCAGCCTCCTCCACTGGCTTCTCCTCTTCCTATGAGGACTCGGAGGAGGACATCTCCAGTGACCCTGAGCGCACTCTGGACCCCAACTCAGCCTTTTTGCATACCTTGGACCAGCAGAAGCCCAGAGTGGTGAGTGTTGCCAAGCGGTTTTTAGAATTCTTGCTTTCAGCAGACCTTGGATGCTTCATGTATTCCCCTGGTTTTCTTACTTCTTGCTGAGGGGTAAAGACCCTGAGCAAGACTCTGGTAAAGTCACAACTAATCTTTCTCTACAGGCGAGTTTGTTGTGGGCACAGTCTACCAAGCACTCTGTAGACGGGGCAGTGAGCTTGAGTTGTTCTTACTGTATATATCCTTAAAAACAGGAACGTAAGATTCATGCATGTCGACCATAATAAACCTTCCTAATTTCCAAAGATGGTGACCAGAGATACCCCATGTTGCCTTTGCTTGATGGAGTGAAACACTTAGTTTCATGGTTTATTCAGGCTGACAAGGATATCTATTGGCTTAACCCAGCCTCTACTTCTAGGCAGAAAAGTGAGCGATCCTGTTCTGTGACAGGCCCCTGACCTCTGAAGATGCGGTTGTGTGGTTGATCTATGGTTTGGGCAACTATTGAGCTTAACACGTAACTTAGGCAGAGTTGGCAGTATCAGTGTCAGTCAACGTAAGTAATATGCAGTATGACGTAAGAGATAAACGGAAAAGTATCTTTTGAGCCAAGTAGATACTTTCTTTTGTAGCAGAATGCTTTATTTCAGTTGAGTTGTCTGAGTTAGGCACACCGTGTCTCCTTAGGAGTATACGTTGGGTCCAGTCCATTTCTGATACATTTGACAAGTGTTCTTGAGTTCACTACACTAACTCTTGATCTGTTTGAGGCGGTGACAAATGTTCATTCCTACTTTGTGGTTAATCTCATTTTTGGGCTGAGATCCATTTCTTTTAGAAGGTAATTGTTGAAGCTAGCTCTTCTAAAAAGGGATGGCTTTTCTCTTGCCCCTCTATGGAGGATGGCGAATTTCCTTACCTGGCATGCAAGAGGTTGTAGGGCTTCCTTGTGGGGGAAGCTGCATGGTATTTTAGTGGGTAGCCTTCTGGTTTCATCTTGAATGGGGGATTCCACCCATTTGAACCCCAATAACTTTCTCCATTCTGACTGGGTGTGCTACAGTTCCCCTCAACACATTTTACTAAGAAATTTTGGACTCTGAAGCACGATCCTTTCCAGCTTCCACTTCAGAAACCACAGTCTAGTTCTGAAGGGTCAGCAAGTTCTTTCTCTAAAACTCTGTTTTCTACTGGTAATCTAGAGAGACAATTATGTCTGCAAACAGGAGTCCTAATCAGCCTGTCATGTGGGGGTCAGGACAGGGATCCAGGCATCTTGCACCTGCTGCCAGGCACCAGGACATCACCTTTAGAGAAAGGGCAGGCAATCAACCTGCCTGCAGGAGACGGTGGTCACAGGGCAGATGGGAAATGTGTCTCTTTGAAAGTGAGGCTTAATTTCTCTGCCCTCTGCTCAGCAGTTACTAGTAAGTAAGAAAGGGTCTTCTCCCCGTTTGTTTTAGAACCCCAAAGCAAGGTTGGCACACCCAAATAGCTCTGAGTTGTTATGCAGTCTCCTCTTGCCCTTTCTGTGGTGGCTGAGCAGTCCTCACCCACTGCTTGCCAAAACGGTCCATACGTGCATGTTTGAAAACAGAGTCTGTTTGGGAGTGAGTCAAAGGGAAGATAAAGAGTAACAGGTAACAGGTAAACTGTGTTTTCTTCGTTCATAGGATTAAAACCAGATAGGTAACAAGGAAGGGACTGGTAAGAGAGGCTCAGAGGTAAGACACTGTTCTACGCTACAACCCGCCTTTGAACAGGTTCTTTTAGACACCCACAAAGTGGAGTTAGGGAGAAAGACATCACCTGCCCGCTTTGCTCTCTGAAGCACGTGACGCAGAGGGGATGGGGGGGAGAAGGGGAGAGAGAGGGAAGGAGGGAGAATAATGTGTGTGCTCATGTGCGCATGCGCATTGGCGTCAGATAAATATGGGTAATCAACTGGAAATTATGGAATCCTAGGGACTTTTGTGCTTTGGTTGAGAGCGTGCACTATGAGCAGAGGTCTCTTCTTAGGCTAATTGTGATGATGGTGCTTATCTGGAATGACAAACCATCTGCTCATTGGCTCAAAAAATCACACGTCCCTTTGTCTGCAGAAGGCAGACATCTTGATGGGCCAGGGAGGCCTGTAGGCTGTCCTTTGGATGTTTGGTAGATGAAGTCTAAAGTGGCCCTGCCTGTGCTTCCTCTAGACCCTTCTGAGCTCTCCTTGGACACTCGCTTCTGCGTGTACGGCACTACTGCACTACGTCTGGGCCCGTTCACACTTGCCCTCGTTCCCTCGCACATGCTCACTTATGCTCGCCCTCACCTTCGCATTGCTCGCACACTAACACACGCGCCTACACATGCTCACGCTTACCCGCTGCCCCCAACTCACACCTATTCGCGCAAACATGTAGGCTGCAAGTGGCACATTCACAAAACCAACCCTGGCCCCCTGAGCCAAACTAGACCCGAAGGACTTTTACCGCTGCCCCGCCTTCTCACATGCCCTGTGCTGCACACTGCCTCATGCATGATTTGAGTGTACAGGCGGGGTGTGACAGCACATCTACGTCTTAAGGATCAGATACTTGGGATTTGCTTGGAAGGAACCATCATGCATCTGTCGGCAACAGCTTAAATTCTGGTCCATTCACACTTCCTGTTGCCTGAGCTCTGAACAGAACCAAACGGCACTGAGCAAAGATGAGGCCCCCCTTTCTTCTTCCCCATAGCAGAAAGCGTTTATTTCTTATCCTCTTACATCATTCTATTCAAGAGCCTGGGGCAGTGAGATTCCTGGTAAAGAGTATGACATTATAACGCAGAAGCCTTTGACCTTATAAATAGATTGGATTGATTTGTTCCAACGTTCTACTAGCAATACTGTGTGTGTACAAAAATGTACAAAAATGAAACAAGGTGCTAGGAAGATGGCTCAGCAGGTAAAGGTGCTTCTTACCAGGCTGATGATCTGAGTTTGATACTCAGAACCTATATGGCAGAAGGAGAGAATTGGTTCTAGCAAGTCGTCTGTGGCAGGCACACCTACCCTCCTACCTCTCATATATGTGTGTGTGTGTGTGTGTGTGTGTGTGTGTGTGTGTGTAGACAAGCACATGCATGCATGTATGCATGCAAAAATTCATAAATCATATGTATAAAAAGTATATTAAAAACCCAAAACAGTGGTCTAGTACCTGTAGACTACATAAGGAAGTAGACTACCAGAGAGCCTCTGTCTCCTGGTGTTTACTACTTTTTAGGGCCACTGTAATTTCATTTCTTTGGTCTTTATTGGTGGGGGTTGGTAGTTATTGAGCAGTTTTGCTTCTTTTTAGTGAAAAATGAATTTGTGAATATAGCAAAATTTAACCTGTTTGAAATGGTTAGGGGTGTGTGTGTGTGTGTGTGTGTGTGTGTGTGTGGCAATTTTATGTATGATTAGTAGTGAGCACTTTTAAGTGGAAACTTGAAAGGAAGGTAATTGTTTTACATGTGTATGTGTGTGTAAACACAAGTGTGTAGAAGTGTTTCTAGAGGTCAGGGCATGCGTGGGATCCTGGAACGGCTGTGAATTGCCTGATTTGGGTATTGAGAGAGGAACTCTGGGTCTGCAGGAACACCAAGTGCTCCTAGCTGCAGAGGCATCGGTCCAGCCTCTGGAAACTTTAGATCAGGGTGTTAAAGGCTCAGACTGTGGGGTTCAGATGGCACTTTCCGTTTACCAGAGATGGGAGGCCCAGCTGTCTCTCTCTTTTTTTTTTTCTTTTTTTCGGAGCTGGGGACCGAACCCAGGGCCTTGCGTTTGCTAGGCAAATGCTCTACCACTGAGCTAAATCCCCAACCCCCAGCTGTCTCTCTTAAACACAGGGGATTCTCCATCTAGAGGCCCTGGAGTCATTTATCGGAGATTCTGGGGATTAATCTGAGAGCAACAACAAAAACCCAAGATTCAAAAGCAACAGGACCTGAGGCACACACAGAAGGGCCCTGGCTCTTTGGCACCCATTTTCTCTTTCTCCGCTGTGCATAATTGGAGATGACTCAAGGGGGTCCATCTCACCCCAACTTTCTGCAAATACTTAAGTCTAGATACTCACAGCTCCATACTTGGTGGGTATGAAGTATGTGTCAGCATGTTTGATGGTGTGACAAGGATCCTTTGGCATGGACCTTGGCATGAAGGTCCAAACCAGGCACCTTTAAATGTGTGCCTTTATTGACGCCAGTTGACTGATGGTCCTGTCTCTCTTCCTCCCTTTACCAGAAGATTGGCTCTTTGTAACTTCACATTGCAAAGGAAAAAAACGAAACAAACAAATAAGCCAGTCGACGAACCAAACAGCCAAAAGCACCATGGGAACAAAGCATCAGCACCACAGCTGAGGTTTTCATTGGAGTCACTCCGATCTTAGGGACTGTGCTGATAGGCTGCCAGAACCTTAACCAGAAAGGGTGAGTTCCGGCAACAAAGAAAAAGAACCCAGCCCCCACCCCAGATGTGTAAGTTCGGAAACAGGCTTTGTGACACAGAGCCAAAAGTGTCCCTTCAAAGTCTTATTGGAGGTGAAAGTTTTCGTTCATTAAATGGATAAGGAGGAAGAAAGGCATCTCTACATCACTTATGGCGAGAACGTTTTACACTCTGCAAAAATGCATTTTGAGACATACCTTGCCTTTGGGTTCTAATAAGAAAATAGCAGGTCTTTCAGCTTTCGATGGCAGGGAAATGGATTTCAAGTATGGCATAACTCATCCTCAGAGCTCTGTCTGCAAGAGCTGAATTGCTACCAAGTCACCTTTGTGACTTTGCTGGTACATGCTTGCTGAATGTAGTTATAGATTAGATTCCTTTTATATGGTTTATTTAAATCCCCAGGGGGTATTGATAACATTGCTTAGACTTGTTTTATTTTGCCTGGTACCAACTTAGTCATCTAAAGGTAGATTTCTTTTCTTCATCTTCTTTTTTTTAAAAAAAAAATAATTTAATGGAGAGAATTTTATCTTGTGGAAAAACCTCTGTAGATTTTGGATAATCAACAGGTGATTCAGAATTAACTCAGGAATACTTTTAAATCACTTTGTGACACCAGGTGTAAGGGTGTGTGCCTGTAATGTCTGCCCACCTCCACCCAGCCTGACCCTAAAGGAGTTCCAGTGGGAAAGCCAGCCTGGACTGTATGGTTAGCTCCTATCTCAAAAATAAGCAAATAAATAAATCGCACTGTGGTCACATTATCAGTGTGGAGGAGTCTATGGGTTTGGTTATAGGAGCAGACAGCTTGGCATTGAAGGTACATTGTGCTCTAGGCTCCATGACAAACATGGGCGTTGTGATTGTATGTGTGAGTGTGTGTGTGTGTGTGTGTGAGTGTGTGTGAGTGCGTGTGTGTGAGTGCGTGTGAGTGTGTGTGTGTAGTATGTGTGTGAGTGTGTGTGAGTGTGTGTAGTATGTGTGTGAGTGTATGTATGTGTGAGCGTGTGTATGAGTGTGTGTAGTGTGTAGTATGTGTGTGTGAGTGTGTGTGTGAGTGTGTGTAGTGTGTGTGTAGTATGTGTGTGTGAGTGTAGTATGTGTGTGTGAGTGTGTGTGTAGTGTGTGTGTGTGTAGTATGTGTGAGTGTGAGTGTGTGTAGTATGTGTGTGTGTAGTGTGTGTAGTGTGTGTGTGAGTGTGTGTGTGTGTGTGTGTGTGTAGTATGACTCCTTTATTTTCTTATGAATCAGAGATCAGAGGGAGGCATTGCTCCCTACCAACTGTAAACTCTTTGGTTTAAAAGTTTGCTAGAGTGCCACCTGCCCCTTTAGGATTTTTGCAGGACCTTGAGAGTGCTGTATGGCCACATGCTCTTAAGTCTCTGCTGTCAGCCCTTACTGGTGTAGTTCTGTCTCAGGCCTCAAGCTGAGATCCTCTGATTGATCTTGTCATCTTCTCACAGAGCCTTCCCCCAATCCTGTGGCACAGTAGCTCTAACCCATTTTTCAGGCGAACTCTTAGTATAAAGACAGCTTAAGTCTCCTTTGCTGGAAGACAAGACACATAAGCATATGTGATCTCATTTTATATTTTTATATTGAAACTAGCAAAATGTCTTCCCCTGGTTCCATAGTAAACGTTGTCTACATACCCCGAAGAGTATATAGTCGGGGAATGTAGGATGATGTCATTATTTGGGTGAAGGCAGGTACAAGATAGAACGAGGCCTGTCATTGGACGAGAAGGAAGGATGGGTGGGAGAAAAGTTTTAGAGAGGAGGTGGAGACTGGAGAGAGAGGAGGCAGCAGCTTAGAGAACATGGAGGCAGATGTTAGATTCCTCTCTGCACATTTACAGGTTGTTATGAATATTCTTAAGGGATGGATGTGTACAGGGCTTTGTATGTCTAGGTGGGCAATTGTATATTATCAATTGTATCAGAGGTTATTATGTTGTGTGTTCTTTCATGTGGCGATTTAATTGAATTCAAGAGAGTGTTGGTGGTTGGAGACACTGGGCTGCCGTGGAATTGGGATGTGTATGTCTGGCATGGTGGCAACCTGCCTTAGGAACTGGATGGATAGAGAGATTGTTGCCAGGCTCAGAGAGTAGCCATCGGCAGCAACTCTGAAGATATGGGATGGAGCAAAGTGGGTGAGAGGCTTTGCTGACTGAGATGAAAATATCAAGTAGATGCCTTGGGGCACTACGGTGCCAGATCTAGTGCAGGGTAAAAGACAGCATTATTTTAATTTTACTGCAACAAGGGAAGCTATAGAGTTCTTTTGCTTCATGGCCACATCTTATAGAAGAAGAACCGTGGCCTAGTTCATGTTCAATGTTGTCACAGGACCCATGTTCACATCCACAAACGAGCTTCTTTTTAAAATGTTTTTTAAATTAATTTTATCTTTTTACTTATTCACTTTACATCCCATTCACTCACTGCCCTCCTCCTGGTCAACCCCTCCCACAACCCTTTCCCCCATCTCCCCCTCCCCTTCTCCTCTGAGCAGATGAGGCCTCCCCTCAGTATTCCCCCGCCCCGAACCCTGGCAATTCAAGTCTCTACGAGGCTCGGTACATATCCCACGTATGGGCAACAACTTCTGGGATAGCGCCCTCTCCAGTTGTTCAGGACCCACATGAAGACTGAACTGTGCATCTGCTACATATGTGCAAGGAGGCCCGTGTATGTACTTTGGTTGGTAGTTTAGACTCTGAGAGCCCCAAGGTTAGCCGATGCTGCTGGTCTTCCTGTGGAGTCCTGTCACCTTTGGAGACCATAATCCTTCCTCCTGTTCTTCCATAAGAGGCCCCAAGCTCCATCCACTGTTTGGCTGTGGGTACCTGTATCTCTCTAAGTCAGCTGCTGGTGGCCTCTCAGAGGACAACATGCTCCTGTCTGCAAGTACAACAGAGTATACTTAATAGTGTCAGGGATTGGTGCTTGCCCCTGGGATGGGTCTTGAGTGGAGCCGGTTTCATGTAGCTTCTTAAGTAGGTAGGTTCCTTACTCACTTTTAAAGATTTAACTGTGCTTCAGAAAGCTGGCTTAGTGGGTCAGGCACTTGCTTTGCAAACTTGATGACCTGAGTTCAACCACTGGAACCTTCCTAAAGGCAGAAGGAGAACCATACACAGTTGTCATCTGGCTTCCACATACATGTTGTGTCACACATGCGCATTTGTATACATCATGCATGCAGGCATAACAACAATAATAAAACAACATGAAAAATGAGCTGTTGGTTAAATGAGGGAGGGAGGGAGGAAAAGGGAACCTAATATCTATCCATAGGAGAAGTGTTGACCTGTCTTGAAAATGCAGGAAGGGAAAAATCTCACAATGAAAGCAAGTTCATCGCCGATCTCCTGAATCCTGGTGCTTCAGAGATAAGCAAGCTAGACTTGAGTTTAGGATGCCTGGTCCACACATGGTCTGTAAACCCCTGGACAGCTCGTGAGAATCAGGTTGGCCTTATGGAGTGGCGAGAGTTCCATCCCACAGTGTTGATAGTGTGCCCAGGAAAAAAAGAGACAGCATTATTGGAAGATCGTGAGTGCTGTGGATGCAGGGGAGAACTGGGTTCTCTGGAAGAAAATCTCCTTAGCATCTCCAAGACCTCCGCGTCCACTTTCAGCCCGACACAGACCTACAGAACGATTTGCCTCCAGCTGAAAGGCTAGAATCAAATGTTTTCTCCAAACGCCGAATTCCCCAGCGGCTGTGTACTTGGTGGCCCTCAGTGTGGTCTCATGGCTACTTAGAATAAGGCTGGTTTTAGCTTCCACCTCAGTCCTGATATCCACATGCAGGGTTGAGAATTTCTTTGAGGGTTTGGGTTTAAAAGAGAAGGGCTGTAGACCTTGGTCCACAGAAGAGCCTGCTCTATGGGGTTGTCGGGGAACAAAGTCAGCTCCACACATCTGTGGATGCTTCAGGGGAGTCCTCTGATAGCTTCTCCGTAAAGGCAGGAACTCCAGGGTTTGTGCAACAAGGTCTGGCTCAGGATACTCATTTCCTTAGTCAGCAGCCCTCGGACATGTTTCTCAATAATTCTAAGCATTCGTGGTTAGAAATCATAGCTATATTAATTTAATATCATGTGACAGAAGCCCACTTAACAAAAGGTTCAAGACACTAGCCAGCACAACTTAATTTTTTTTTTCTTGAAATTTTGACTTCTCTCGTTTCAGACCAGCTGTCAAGCTTTGACCAACATGCTGAAAGTCCTGGGTTCCATTCCCAGCACTACAGAGAGGGAGAGGGAGAGGGAGAGGGAGACGGAGAGGGAGAGGGAGAGGGAGAGGGAGAGGGAGAGGGAGAGGGAGAGGGAGAGGGAGAGGGAGAGGGAGAGGGAGAGGGAGAGGGAGAGGGAGAGGGAGAGGGAGAGGGAGAGGGAGGGAGGAGGCTAGAGAGACGGCCCAGCAGATGCCTGCACTTAATGCCCGGGACCCATGGAAACGTGTAAGAGAGAACACGGATTTTCATGTAGTCATGAAGCTCCCCCCACCCGCTCTCCCCCCCCACATGTGTGCCGTGACACATGTGCATAAACAAAATGAACATAAGAAAAGGGGGTTTTAAAATAACCAATAAGGTGGAGCTCTGTGGCAGATTAGCAGCAGAATCAATCTGCCAGGATGGGAATTTAGAACTACAGCATATTGGGCAAGCAGTCAACCTCAGGGTTGGGTCTGCAGGCTTTTTTTTTTTTAATTTTGAGGCAAAGTCTCACCAAATTGCCCAGGTTGGCTTTGGGTTCATTTTGTAGTCCAGGCAGGCCTTGAGTTTGAGGTCCTCTTATTTCAGTCTCTCTAGTACCCGTGATTATAGGCTTGAGCTATCAGGCATTATGTATGGCCATCGCTGGCGAGCCCCTGTTACTATTCATTCTAGCGTATGAGTTCATCCCGGGTGGGAGGAGGGTATGTTTTTATTTCCCCACCTCTGAATGAGCAGGAACTGGTTCAGGCAGGCTGGGTGGTAGAGGTTAGGTGTCATCACCCTCCTGGAAGTCTGCGAAGCTTGCTGTTAGCCTGTTTATCTTTCTTTTCGCTCTTGTGGTGAGATTCAGATAGAAAGGGAAAATGAAATGATACAGACAAGCACAGACGCGGAGATTGATTATTTCCGCTGACCTCTGACCAAGATCAGGGCCGGCCTTACCCAGAGATGATACGTGCTGATGCAGTGCGCAGGGCTGCTGCTCTTCCAGAAGGTTACCCCTCTTCCTTACTTTAACAGAGTGGGTCCTAAGGCACCGTGGGAGAGCATGTATGAGGTGCTTTTGCCCCTGGCTTTCAGCTTGGCGTGCAGTTTCCTCTCATTAACTGTCTTAAAGGGTTCTCCACATCCTGCCCTCTCTTCCTCCAGCCCATTTAATCAGAACAAATAAATGATTATACTGCTTCCCAAGACACCGCACTGCATTGTGTATGGCTAGTGCTTAACATTTTTGTGCCCCAATGTGGAATGCTCAGCCTGTTTCAGTGCTGGGGGTGGGGGGTAGACGTGTGGGTCTGGAGGGGTGTGAGTCGACTGCCTGGTGCCTGGCCATCTACCCCACTGGATCTGCAGGCTCTCCTTGGTATGCCATGAGCTGGTTAGTAGGACCTGGGCAATCACACGGGAGGTCACTGCACCCCCCAGACAGCTCCCAGCAAGTGTTTTTTCAATTTCTGCTGACATTCTTTCCAGGCTCAGTTGAATTTGTTTTCCTCCTTGCTATGGCGATTGATGACGGGGTTGTGAAATGTATAATTGGGCAGCCTCTCCTCTAAGTGTTTCCCCCCCAGTTCTGTGGGAGCTGGTGTTTGTCTAATCCCCTGCTGATGCACACGTGGGCACTCGCATCTCCTGAGCTAGCCATCTAAGTGGCGGATTTAGTAACATAGGCCTCCCCAACTGTGGGGACAGGGTGCTGGCCCCGGGGACAGGGTGCTGGCCCCGGGGACAGGAACATGGGAGTATTACTTCTGTAACCCTTATCTCACCTGAATCTGGTAGCAGGAAGCTGGAGAGAGGCCTGTGGGCTACAGCGACTTACAGTTTAATCTCCTAACAATGCCAAATGGAAAATCCAACTGCCTGCCAGTGGCTTAGGAAATGACCAGGAGATTTTGTCAGGGTCAGATCATCCTGAGACACAGTTCACGGAGCTGAGGGGAGGGAAAACACACTGGCGGTTGTGTGTTCAAGCTGGAAGGACCGAGAGGGCACTGTTAGGGTTGAGAAACTCTTACAAAGGCCTGGAAGGCCGTTGCACAGTGCGACCTGAGAGAGCTGTGCCTGGGCGAAGTGGAGGAACCATTCTCCCCTTCTTGCTTTTGTTTGCTTGCTTGTCTGTTTTTGAGATGGTGTCTCGTAGTCCAGGCTAGTCCTCTTTCCTCCACCTCCTAAATGCTGGGATTACAGGTATGAATCACAGCATCCTGGCTTCTTTTCCTCCTCTCCCTCCTCCTCCTCTTCCTTCTCCTCCTCTTATTCCTCCTCCTCCTCTTACTACTACTCCTTCTCCTTCTTCTTCTTCTCTTACTCCTCTTCCTCCTCCTCTCCCCCTCCCTCTTTCTCTTCCTCCTCTTACTCCTCCTCCTCTTACTCCTGCTCCTCCTTCTTCTCCTCCTCTTACTCCTCTTTCTCCTCTTCCTCCTCCTCTCCCCTTCCTCTTTCTCTTCCTCCTCTTCCTCCTCCTTCTCTTCTTCCTTTTCTTCCTCCTCTCTCTCCTCCTTTTCATCTTTTTCCTCTTCCTCTTTCTCCTCTTCTCTTCCTCCTCTTCCTCCTCTTCCTCCTCTTCATCGGCCTCTTTATCTCATCTTCTTCCTCTTCTTCCTCTCTCCTTCCTCTCCTCCTCATTTATCATCTCAGTCACCATAGCAGGAACCGCTTCCTAGTGCTGTCTTGTTAATTCCAAGCAATTTGGAAGCCCCTTGTCAGTGGTCCTCTGAGAGCTGAATAAGCCCTAGGACTGGTTTGGTAAACTGGAAACACTAGCGGTTCCTGGCCTCAGAGAAAGTATATATTCTTTCCTTCCTAAATTAGTTTTAATTTTGATTAGTGTGACACTACTTTTATAGCAGTCCCAAAAGAGGAATGGACCAGGGCAAGGACTGAGCTAGTGTGAGCGTTCTTACTGGGTGTTACGTAGTGAGAACTTTCAAGGCTGCGTCAGAGACATTCACTCTGTCCACAGCAGGGCTGGTTCGGACATGGGCACAGTAAGGAGCAAGGAATATGGAATGAATAGGCAGCCCGTTTCCTCTTCAGCGGGACTATAGTCTCCTTCTGCCTGAGCACCCATTCCCCAGGTACACTGCCACCTCAGGCTAGGATTTGCTCATCGGTAGGACATGAACATTAGGGACACAGTGGAAAGCTGTAAGAAGGGAGACATCACAAAGCAGGGCTCTAGCATTCCCAGGACCGGGCTGAATGGATGAGGTGGAACTGTAGTCTCCTTAGGACCCACATTTCAGTCTTGTCCTGGTTGACTCAGCTATGGTCTGGAAACAGAGAAATTCAGGCTTGAGTTTTCTTTTTGCTTTTTGGCACAGGGTTTCTCTTTGTAGCCCTGGCTGTCCTGGAACTTGCTCTGTAGACCAGGTTGGCCTCAGACTCAGAGATCTGCCTGCCTCTGCCTCCTGAGTGCTGGGATTAAAGGTTGGCTTGAGTGTTCAGGTGCTATGCTGGGCACCTCTTCTGTATAGTTGTCCTGGGTTGTGTCTGGCAATTTCCGCATTTCCTTTCATGGATCTGGGGCTTCTCCCCGGTGGCTGCCCAGATAGTTGGCATTGATACGGCATTCCGCTGGCTGGTACCTGTCCTGAGGAGACTGGTGTGATCGATCCTGCCTCTGTCCTTGAGGATCCAGTCTTCGATACACAGTGATGCCAGCAGACATGCTCGTGATTTGCAGCACTCAAGAGCAACTTGTACTGCCATTGGCCAAGCACATTCATTAAGTATAAGTTAATGAATAATGAATCAGTGTGGGCATGTGAAACTCAGTAAGTTTGGTTAGAAATTTGATGGCCACCGTTGGGTACGGAGCATGGGATAAAGGGTTCATGAATTTGTTGTCTCTGTTGGAAGTCTCAAGTAGAGTGTGTCCAGGATTCAAAGGTTCTGTGAGGCCTTCTTCATTCAGGCCACCTTCCCTAGGACTGGCTGGGTGTGTGTAACTCCACACAAAATGGTACCTCAGCTGATGGAAGATGTGGAGTTTGGGTTATTCTCTTATATCTGGGAGGCTAAAGTGGAGTTGGGGCTCTCCATACCTTCTGTCAGTTTATCAGAGGGACACAACCTGGAAGGAGAGCAGGGACTTCTGCTCAACTAATATCACAAAGCCTCAATCTATGAAGAAACCCGAGGGAGGTAGTTGGGGCTGACCAGGTAGAAAGTAACAGGCCATTCTCTGGGTTGAGGCTAACTAAACTCTTTCACTTACTTACCATGTGTCCTCCGAGAAACGTCTTAACTGTTCAATACCTCAGTTCCTTCATCCTTAAATGGAATGAACAGTTCCCAAGTAAGGTTCCTGAGTCTTATGGGAGGGTACGTTTGAAGTGCCTAGCAGACCATTTTGAGCAGACACAAAATGCTCAGTACATGGTGACCCTGTGTCTCAGTAGCAGCAAAAGCACCAGCCCTCAGCCTCATACTGGGCTGGCAACCGCCATCATCCAATCCCCTTTGAAAGTGAAGCGGGATTGCCCAGGGATTATTTCTAACTTGGGCACTTCTCTCCTCGAAGATATAAAGAGGTTCAGGTGCTCTGAGGCTGATATTTATAAAGGGCCCATGCAGTCAGGCAGGCTCTGTGGCACAGAGGAAAGCAGTCTTTCAGAGAACACAGAGCTTGAGCCGGCCAGATCCAAGTGCACTCTCGCTCTTGCTTTGCTGAGACTTTGAGGGTCTGACTCTGTGTCCGCACCTCTACCAGGAGGAGGTTGGCCTTATCCTAGGATGTGAAGAGAGAAGACGGGACTCAAGACAATGCAGAATGAGCCCTGGATAGAGGGATTCCTTTGTCACTCCATCCCTGAGCTATGCTTCAGAGGGGGTCCCAACTCGCCATCACCAAGTGTGTCCAGCATCACAGCCCATCCATCATCTCAGGTGCAGGACGAGATAGAGATTAGACTTTACATAGTCAAAGAGGTTCCTGACTTGTAGGAGAGGCCTCCTTTTGTTTCTGGGATTCAGAATGTGATGGGTCACAAACAGCCCTCTGTATTCGGCTGCTGGCACAGGGTATCTGGTTACTGGCCCTGGGGACTAACCTATTTATTCTGTCTTGGAGATGGAAAGTGGCTGACGTTGCACTGGCACAGAAAGCCCAGAGTTTGGGGGTGTGGGATGCCCACC